>NC_087250.1:22713750-23077500 GCF_037042905.1 Lytechinus pictus
AAATCAGGGAATTTTGATCAGCCCAAAAGTCGAAAGCACGGTAGTCAGTCAGACTCTGTTATGTTCTGTTGCTTATCAAAACAACATCCATTGATTGACTGGTTATGGTGGTACTAATTAGTTTCACATTGTTTTATACTGAAAATACATGTAATTCACTGTGACAATTTAGAACAAATGCGAAACTGGGAATGGTTTTACTATTTATCAGGGAAAAATCAGGGAATTTTGTTTTCTTGAAAAGCTTTATTTGTGTATGGAAATGAATGGAAGGCCAAGTGTTAGTTAACATTTTGTTCAAGATGTTTTCATATGTGTTTATGTGTGTGTATGCTTGCCAAATAATACTCACTTCTTTTAACCCATATATAAGTGTTAATTATTGAAACGTAAATTGTAACCTCATTTTCCCCATGTGTACAACAGCGGTATATGGCGTCGTCAACAAGCCGAAAAAATCTCCAAAACCTTCACTGTCAACGACTGGATCTGAACTTGAGGGTTTGTCAAATATTTGTTACTTCGACTCTATCATACAACCCACAATGCATTGCAAGGCAAACCATATATTCATGCTGTCAGTCGTATTGTGATCATGTGTCGAAATGACAGGCAGACTCATTTTTTGTACACAAATATTCCAATATTTAAGAATGGAAGAACATCTGGGCCCCCCCCCCCCCCCGTTTTACATTGTACAAAGAGTTACGATTGATCCAATCAATCGTAACTCTGGAAATCCATCAGTGTCATAATTTTTTCTACAGGAAATTTGCAAAATGTCCTTTGTAAACAAAGGAGATCACACCAAATTGTCAAGAAATCAATGAATTTATGGATATACACTCATATCCAGAATTAAAAAAAAATAAAAAAATTTATAAGTTGACTTTTCTGGCTTTCCACAGTTACGATTAATTGGATCAATCGCAACTCTTTGTAAGACGGGGCCTGTACTCCAACGATGTTGCAGGGCAAAGCCTGTTCATCGATCAAAATAGAGATGTTTATTGCTGCTCTCCTTTAGTCAAAATGACACAGATGCGCTACTTACATGTATTGGCAGTTGTTCACTGTGGTACATGTATTTTACAATGGATCGGTTGTTTTATTCTGACAGTGCATGCATTATCTTTGAAGATGAGGCAAAATTAATCCCCCCCATTAGACATTACCACACACACTGAGAAAAGTTGTGCATGATGGACCATATTCGCTGTTCTGTGCCCATTTTGTTTCCTGATATCCGTTGAGAAATCTAAAGGGACAAATTTTACCGTTTTCTAACAGCTCAAAAGGGCTAAAAAGGAGAGAAAATAGCTGGTTGCTCTCTGTGATAATTTCTATTGAAACCTAAAAATCATATTCTATTGGAAAGAAGAAAGGAGAAAAATGCAATTTCTTTTACCACATGCTATCTTGCAATGCATTGCTATGTAATTAAATATCACCTTTATCTCATTTCTCATTGGTTTTTTTTCCATTCTATCTTTACACGTGTGTATTCTTCACCTTCCTTTGTTATTTGGCATTGGACTGTTACAAGTTTGATCATCACACATCGTCATATTTTTCATAAATAAATTTCAAATGCAATTCTGTCAAATTAAATTTAAAAGATTTCTTTCTATCAAGCAACCTTTTTATTATAAGGGATGTTGCAAGAAAATATTTACAAAGAACTGCATATTTCTATTGGCGATTTTGTGATTTTTATTAGCTGTAGCAAATCAGTTCACATTCATAGAAGCAGGTTCGCATTTCATAAAACTTGGTTTACAAAAAATCTGATAACAGAAAAGATGATAAGAAATTTGCAACTACAGCTTGAAGCTACTAAAATGATTAATTTTGATTGGTTGATTATAAACTTTAATAGAAATATTACATTTATTATGATGCCTAGTTTTCATGAGACTGGACCGACATCATTAATTAATTGCAAAACATATGATTGATTTTAAGCCTCAATTTGCAGTTGATTGTAAAGTTCTTGCAACGCTCCTTTAGAGATATATTTCCCATTGCATTTAATTGAATCATATGTATCACATGCATGGAAAATGAGACCAGGGGGGTGTTTCACAAAGATTTAAGTCTGACTTAAATTGCAGTTAAATGTGATGCGTATCTCAAATGCAACAGCCAATCTAATTGATCAATACGCAGTAGTGCGTGTCCTCTTGGCATGATCTGGGGGGTGTTTCACAAAGATTTAAGTATGACTTACTGTAGAGTCGCACTTAAATACCGAGCTGCGTACGGTATGAAAGGCTTGACTGCATTGGTCAGATCGTGTCGTGAGGACGCGCATTATTGCGTATCTATCAATAAGATCGCGCGTTGCATATTTAAGTGCGACTTAAGTCACGCTTAAGTCTTTGTGAAACACTCCCCTGACCAATCAAGGTCGTCATGCTTTTTATACCATATGCAACTAATCATTTAACTGCGAATCTAAGGGGGTGTTGCAAGAAAATATTTGCAATCAATCGCAAATATTCTGTTACAATTTTACAGTTGATTGATCACTTTTAACTTAAGCAAATTGGATTACACTCCTTGTTTCATGGAGCAGATTAGCAATCAATCGCAAATTTGCAATTTATTGCCGGCATATGCTTGATTTTGGGAACTAAAATAGACTTGCAATTAATCGCAAGTTTCTTGCAACGCCCCATAAGTCATACTTTAATCTTTTTGAAACATCCCCCCAGGAATGTCATGAGCTCCTTTTTCATTCCCAATGCTTTTGCTTTGACATATGCTATTAAGTGTGAATGTGAAGCTTACATGAAGCGTGTGTGGAGTGTGAAGAAACGTACATTGTTAAACATGTGAACGTAGCTCTGGCTTTTGCTTCTACACAGGTATTACAGGTACGGCAGGAATGTGGAAGAAAGCAGACAAGAACCTAGGGAACGATGGTGTGTTCACATTTACTTTTGTTGCTTCTGCTCTTTTTGCTATTCTCTCTGCACATCTCTTCAAAATTGAATAATGATAAATCAAATATTAGATACAGCACTGAAAAGGTTTATCAAGGGCCTGCTTCATAAAACTTGTAACTAATTGGCAATAACACAACAGTTTAAAGCTGCTGACATCCCTCGATTTGATTGGTGGAGAGAAAACTTGTCATAGAAATTGTTCATTTATTAAAAACAAGTCTTTATGAAACTGGGACCTGATAGCTGTTTTGACATGAGAGAGGGTTCTGTTTTCATAATCATGATATTTTACCTTTTCAACATACGTTCTCATTCTTACACGTTGCACTAACAGGGTTCCCAGCCCATCAGGGTAAACTATTTTACTTTTTTCAAGTCAGGGAAAAATCAGGGAATTAGATAGGAAATACCTCTAATCAGGGAAAATGCCTCAAATGAGGGAAAAATCAGGGAATTTTGATTGGCCCAAAAGTCGAAAGTACGGTAGTCAGTCATACTCTGTTATATTTTGTTGCATATCGAAACAACATCAATTGAATGACTGGTTATGGTGGTAATCATTAGTTTTACATTATTGTTTTTATACTGAAAATCCATGTAATTCACTGCAACAACTTAGAAAACTTGTGAAACTGGGAATGGGTTTAAATAATTATTAGGGAATTTTTAATCTTCATCAGGGAATTTTGTTTTCTTGAAAAGCTGGGAACCCTGACTAAGATCAAATTGCTACACCTTGTGTAATTGATCTTTGGCTAATCTTTCTTTTCTTCACTTTCAAAGTAGAATAGCTTTATTATTTCTCAAGATTTTTGCTTTTGGTTGGTGAGGTTTTTGAAATAATTTTCCACATGTTTGTCGTGCACTTAATCATTCTTCATTTGCAGTCATGGGAGTATGCATCATTTGAATAAAGAGTTTTTGAAAGCACATCGAAAGAACAGGAGGATTCTAGGTTCATAAACATGTGTATCTGCACAAAGCCTTTTGTACCAATCCAAAGCTCTGAAAGTTGGGACATAAGCATACATTTATGAACTGGCAAGATTTGGCTGGTGCCACCATCGCTTTTCTTTCTCTAGTGATTTCAATAGCTCTCAAATAATGATTTCTGTTCTAAAATATTTTATTTTAGAGCTCTTTTCAGAAGACATCTCCATTTGCATCTATCATTAATTTTACATTGTATTGCAGTTATTGATCTTTTATGATTAGTATTTTCATCATTCATGAAGTTTGGAAGTTGATGTTCGAGTGTGAAACGATTTATCACCAACTCTGATCGTACAACATGTCTCTTTCTCCACTTTATCATGCATTATTTTCTAAGCATTATAATTGCTATTAATCATCAATAATAAGGTTTCTTTTTTTCTTGCTGTTTCATGTTCTTCTAATTTTTTGTATCTCTAACCGTTTACAAACATCGATTCTGTTGAAAATTTATTTTGTTTCCTCTTGAAACTTGACTTGCACTTGTATTTCTATACTTTATCTTAGTTTCATCTTTAGCTTGAGTATATGAGAATGTTCAGTGGTGCCTTGGTGTGGTGGCATATCATTAACTTTTCCCTTATTTCTTATATTCTCTTGTCTTCTTCGAAAAATTGATGAGTCTGAACAAAGCTGTTTATTGAAAGCTACACAGGTTATGCATATCATTTTAAATCTACTAGTATTCTTGATCTTGGCTGCCTTCATTAAGACAGGTGTTGTTTCATTAACTTTCTTCTTTATTTAAAAAAAGTTTCTCTCCTTTTTTTTGGTAAAATATCTTTCTGAACGAAGCTGTGTAGTCAAAACCACAAAGGCTGCGCATGTTATTTTTCAATCTATTCTTGATCTTGGCTGCCTCCATGAAGACTGGTGTTTTTCATTAACTTTTCTCTTTATTTTTGTTTCAAAATTCTCTCATTTCTTTTTCATGAAATAATATTCTAAAAGAAGCTAGATATTCAAATCTGCAGAGTTTGTGTTGCTTATTTTCCATTAATTCTTGATCTTGGAATGACTCTTCTACAAAGAATTTGATGAATAATCATCTCATTCTATCAAATAGACTTAAAAAAAAAGAACATGCACTGTCAATTGCCTAGATCTAAAAAAAGTATAGATCTATTCATTCTCATCTTATCCCCTTTTGATATAAACAAGAAGTTGATATGTGTATATTTTCATGTCATACATGTATTTCTTTGATACATTTCTCAATGACAGTATGATTATTCTCTACATATGATACATGTACTTGTACTTTTGTTAGTTGGGGGAAAAAACCCCAACCAATGGTTTGCTGCATGTGCTTGTTTTGTTTATATCTTGAAAAATGAAAGGTTGGCCAGTAGAAGCAGAATTATATTATATTCTATTTAATTCAATATTACCTGTGAAATTTTTACATGTCTTCAAGCATTAACAAAAACACAATTGAATCATATATTTATTTTTTTATTTTGAAATGATAATATGATATTGGTATCGAGATTAGCAATAGTTATACCTTTCAGCATTTGCATGAATCAAAGAAAGCAACAAGTTTTTTTAATGATGATATAGATATATGTAATGGAGACATGGTGTAGTGTGTCAGACTCTAGGCCCTGTTGCATAAAAGTTACTATTATGGTAACTTCGCCATCCAATGGTAGCTACCATGGTAACGATGCTGAATAATAATAATAGGCATTTATATAGCGCCATCTATCTAGAAATATTCTATTCTGAGGCGCGTTCTTATTATTACCCCGGCTTTAGCTCGAGCTGCCTTTCAGCGCTCATGCATTCAAGGAATTAATCCTGCCGGGTACCCATTGACCTCACCTGGGTTGAGTGAAGCACAGTGTGGATAAATTTCTTGCTGAAGGGAATTACACCATGGCTGGGATTGGCTGTAGCACCAATCAACATCAAGGATTTCAGACAAGTTACCATTGGATGGCAAAGTGACCATAATAGTAACTTATATGCAACAGGGCTTAGTAGCTTTTATGCAACGGGGTTCTGGACTCTTTAATCAGAGGGTCTTGGGTCAAATACTTCTTCAGATATCGATTTCCTTTAATGAGAAATTTATCCATATTGTACTGATCTCCTAGGTCTAGGGTAACTGCGCTTCATTGTTGTAGAATGCTTCACAGATTTATGAGAAAGAAAATGATGAAGACTATTGTCAAGTATAATTGAGATTAAATTACATGCATAGGGTAATTCTGATGGAGGAAGTGAAAAGCTAGATTAAAGCAAGTATAATTTTTATTGAAAAGTAATTATGTGCCATATAATTTTCAAGTGTTTCTAAGTGGTAAGTAATTAAGGGCTTTGACTCGCATCCAATTAATTGCACGTTTAGAGAGACAGGAAAGAAAGATGAAAAACTATAAGAAAGAAACATTAAAACAAAGATCCCCTGCTGACTTTTGTCGTTTGGAAGGTCGACTTAAATTCACGCTTGACCTTTAACCTGTGACCTTTTAACCTTTGAGCTGAAGAAACTTTGAATTTATTTCCTTGTACTAGATATTCACGCCGTTGTAGACAAACCTGGTAAGACTGGAGAAGAGCAGAAATTAACTGAAGATACGCCTGAGCCTGAGGGTGCGTTGTATATAAGGCATCATTTCAAGTTTTGCTCATACATTATATATATATACATGTATATACACACAAATTGGGAATGCATGATGCTTTAAACTTATTTGCAGGTTTATATATTGATCATAAAATTATATTCATCATGTACATGTACGTGGATATATACAAAATCAGAATGCATGATGCTTTAAAATTGCAGGTTTATATATACATAGATCATGAAATTATATATACAGTTTACATGTCCGGAATAGGAAAGCGCAATAGATCATAAATTAATGCTTGAATTAATCATGCAATTGCCCCCCCCTCCCCCCAAAAGAGCTGTGTTTTTTTGTATTAATTCTACATTCATGTATATTGGAAAGGGAATGCATGATTTGGATAAGTCATGAAATTTTGTGGAAAATTGAACCGCATGGTGCTTCTGGGGTTCCATAAAATTGCTCCGGCAACAATTGCTCCAATGGAAATTTTGCACGTCAAAAGCCAAACATAAACCTAACGTCCAAAACTAAATAAACCCTACTCCTCTAAATATCTTTACATTATTCTGAACAAAAAACATCTATTACAATCCTAATGCTAACCCTATGCCCTCTGAGGTTTTAAGACTGGATCAATTGTCGCAGGAGCAAATGTCGTGACACCGCTTTGGGATGGCAGGTTTATATATAGGTCATGAAATTATATAGAACAATTTTATATAGTTATGGAAATGGGTGCTTTGGAATATCTGGTTTATTATTCATAAAAGTAATATTTTTTGTACAATGTTTATATGGGAAATAGAAATGCATGCTTTAGAAATAGCAGGTTTATGAATAAATGAAGAAATAGTATATGGGCCACTAAGGATATAAAAAATGAAAAGGAAATGTGCTTTAGAACAGCATATTTATAAATCATAGGGTAATACAAGTATATATGGGCAATTCCATAAAACAATCAACCTTTTTGTACGTCCGACCCCATTTTTCTCAAGTTTATCTTCACTTCATAAACTGACCAAGTCATGGTCATTTGAGAGCATTACAGACTGTTCAAAAACAAGAAATCAGAGACAGAAAATTTCATGAAGATCCCACTTACATGGGGTCGGAGGTACATATTTTATGGAATTGCCCAAATAGGAAATGATCTTGCATGGTTTAGAATATTAGATATATTAATATTGATAATACCTACATGTAGGACACTGACAATATACGAAATACGAATTCATAATGCTTTAGAATAGCAGGTCTATAAATGAAAAAATTGGTACATGTATGTAACATATACAGGTGAGTTTACCTACCCTTTTAAAGTCAAATATTCATCCAAATCAAAGCAATTTTTTTTGCACAAGATTATGTGTTTTATAACTCAAGTCAAATTTATCCTAACTTTTTGAAATTTCTGTGGGCCCAAAAAATTTTGACTTGGGCAAAGAAACCTGTATATACTACAGATTATAAAATAACAATTTTACAAAGGAAATCAGTATGCATGCTCTGAAAAATCATAAACTAATATGGGACACAAACTTTATTTACTTTAAATTATAAAAAAATTAAGTGCATGATGCTTTAAGAATTGCAGGTTTATCAATCAACTAAGTTGAGAAAGGAATGCAAAATAGTCCATAATTGCAGGTCGATTGATATATATGGAACAAAGTGTGCTTAAAATTCATGCTATCAAAAATAACCAAAAGTTCCCGGATGATGTTACTTGTGTGACCCTGCAAATTTCTGGAAAGTTGTTTGAGTCACACATCGCTGAATAAGAAGTAGAATTTCTAGTTCCGCGCACAAAGTAAATGGCAAATTCACAAGGAACTTCTGGTGATTGGTCATATAAGAATTGCAGGTTTTAGAACTAACCTTTACTGACTTTCAACTTGTTCTCTTGCTGTTGCCATTCTCTTCATTACCTAGACTCTTTCTGGTTTGATGAATATTGGTGCTAGTGTTTAATTACCTCTTAAACATCCTACTTCTTTAACAAGGGGGTGTTTCACAAAGATTTAAGTGTGACTTAGAGTAGTACTTAAATGCCTAGTTGTGTGCGGCATTAAAGACAACACCTCATTGGTCAGATCATGCCAAGATAACACACACTACTGTGTATTGATCAATAAGACTGGGCGTTTCGTATCATGTACATGTCAAAATTCATGTGCAACTCTAAGTCATATTTATACTGTATATTTGTGAAACAACCCCAGGGGCCCGTTGCATAAAACTTTTGCCATAAAAAATCTCTGGCAAACAAAATTATGCCATTGAAAATTACACATTAGAAAACTCTGGCAAAAAATTTGCCAGAGTTTTCATGGCAAAAGTTTTATGCTATGGGGCCCAGGAGTGTGATTTTTCAACTTTTTAACTCTTTAACATGTCAATTTTTTTTCTTGCCTTGAAAAGAGACTCTTCTGTATGAAATGTCTCATCCTTACCAGTATATTATTTTCCTCATCACATATTTCAAATTCTTTCCATATTTTACTAATGCATGAATTTATAGAAATATATAAAAATTATTTGCAATTGTTATTTGACTTTTATTTATCCCATGCATGTTAACAAAGTTTTAATAAATTTAAGAGTTGACATATATTCGCAATTACTTCACATTTTTTTCTTTGCTATCAAGCCATTGATTTCAGTTATACATGTAGATTCTAATGACAAATATGTGCTTCGTGCTCTTATAAAAGGGCCAACTTATAAAAGTACATTATGCCCTGTAAATTGGCAAGGCATGTGGACATTGAAATCACTATCAAAAAGTGCAAATTGGCAACACTTTAGTGAAATGTTGTGATATTCATCAATTTAAAGTTATATAATATCCATATTTAATTTTTTTTCTTCAAGCTATGTCCATGTCAGACGGTAAAGATAATAGTATGCAGTGCTTAGAAACATTTGTATTAAGCGCTTTTAAATCTTGGGTATTATTAAAGATTAGTTTGTAATTATAAAAGATTTAAAAAGAATTATTGTATGTCTATTTTATCTTTTATGATTATAAAAATCATTGCCACTTTGCGGAATAAATGATTAATTTAAATCTGAGAATGGGTTAAAAGCAGTTCTTTGAATTGTCATTGAGCAGGTAATACAATGTCAGTTCATTTGTTCCTTATTATAGATGTGTATGCTACGGTTGATAAGCAACGCAAGCCGACGGAGCAAAATCCCTCCCCGGACGACCCTCCTTCCGACGGTCTGTTTAGATCTTTATTTAAATTTAACTATAATAGATTTATTAATCTCATAGTTCTTTCTATCTTTCTGTGATATCACTCTAATTCCCTTTTCTCATAATCGGTTTCCTAATGACTCCCATGGCTTCTTCATCTCATCATACTACAGTGGCGGATTCAGGCAGGGACGCAAATGGTGCACGCCCCTTCCTCTATATATTAAGAACTGACCATTGAACATACCTATTAATGTAGCTAAATCTAGTTTCAAGTTTCAAAATTTTTTGATCGAAATCCACACATATTGGATCATTCTCAATTTTACAAACACTTATACGGACAATTACAGTGAGACACAAAGTTACAAATCACATATATAAATAAATGTAAATACAAAATACAGATTATTATGGTTAGCAATTTTCATGTTGAGCCCTGAAGTATATGCGATAACATATTCAAATCAATAATTGACCTCTTATAGCATAGGTAAAATTTTATATTTTTCTTTTATGAAATCTATGAAGAAAACCATCATCTGTGCCACTACCCCCCTTTGTAAACCCCTCCTGTATTCCAAAAAAGAGGGGAATCCAGGCAGGGAGACAAGGGGGTGCATGCCTCCTCTAATTTGGAGGATTGCCAATGAAACATACCTACTAATGTAGCTTAATCTCTCAGAAAATTGTCACCTGCACCTCCTATATTTCCAAATTTGCTTTTTATGCCCCCTCCCTCCTCCCTCCTCTATTCCAAGCTAGAGGGGGATCTTGAGAGGGTTGCAAGGGGTGCACCCCCCTTCTTTAGTTTGAAAATTACCCATTAGTGTATCTAAATGTTATAAAAGTGCAGTCCGTGCCCCCCTCTATTTCCATATTTGCTGATTGCGCCCCCCCTCTATTCCAAAATCCTGTATCCGCCACTGTCATGCTAACTTTCTTGAAGTATCTCGCTCGTCTTCATTTGAAATCAAATTTAATGTGTAATAACTTTATCTTAGATAGATGTTGATCTCTCACCCTATAGAATAGCTGAGTGAAACATCCTTTTAAAGTATATATCCATTCAAAACAAATTGTAGTGTGTCATGCATTTATCAAGAATAGATGTTGATCTCTCACCATATTATAGAACAGCTGGTTGAGAGCATTTTGATAGAATAGATTTTGTGATTACACTGTACCTGCCTAATTTTTACACTACATGAATATACGATGACCTGCCACCGCTTGAACTGGTTTCAACTGGTTTCCTCAAGTTTGATCCAGCTCAAAGTGGTTTCTCCATGCCACATTCATTTCTCATTAAAGCCATTCATGTGCATTGGCATGTTTCATTAGGCATGTGTATACATGTAGATATAAACATAAACATTCCATTATATGATGGCCTCCCACTGCTTACACTGGTTTCAACTGGCTCCCACTGGTTGGATCCAGCTGGAACTGGTTTCTGCTACCCCATTTTTCTCTGCGCAGCCATCTTGTACAGTAATCGGCATGAACCTGTCTTCTTTGTATCCAATCTAATGTAAAAGCACGAAGTGTAATAGAATAATATAGTTCTTACAAGTTGTATCATGAAACTCATAAAGTCATGCATGACTGTATGAATCCATTACGTACTGGAGCCTAATGATCCCTTTACAAAATCTGGTTATTACAGAGTCTTGTACAAAAAAGAATGTGTATTATCGGTAAAAAGTGGAAAAAAACATGAACATGTGTGCAAATACAGACCTTGCTTCTTGCACATTTCAATTTCACATTTCAATTCAAATTAGTTAACTGAGTACAGCCATGCTGGATAGATAAGTCTCTAAGAGCTTCTATATTCATGGCATAGGCTAAGCCCAATCCATGGCTTCAAATAAGCAGTTGTCGTATTTTGATAAAATGTCACCCAAAACTCTAGAGCATCCCACTTCTGCATTTTATACTCAAGTAATTCCTTCTTTGTAATCTTATGAATTGCTTCATTCTTACGTCTGTTCATTCTCACACATTGAACATCTTAATAAAATACACTTCTACGGATCTTATGTATGAATTTTTCAATAATGCATATCATGTTTTTACTCTTGCGAATGAAGGCGGGGATCCCATTTACGGGGTCGTCGACAGGCAACGTGATAGAAAGCCGTCAAACAGAGATCTGGGTGGTCGTATTTTGGGCAGTCCGACTGAGGTTGGCGACGATTCCAGCTTTGGGGGTAATTTAGTTTGATTTGAATAAAAACAAGCAAACAAACAAGCAAGCAAGCAACAAATATAATGATAAAGGAATAAATGGTTAAAAAATACTCATGCAGCTTTCTCCAAGTTTTCTTTAAAAATTGTATTTCGATGCATCCTATCGCGTCTTTGGATAAACGCTTCTTGTGTGTTTTTGAACGAAAATGGAACTCCTTAGAGAAATGAAATATGAATGTGATAAGCTAATGACATCAGTGTGTTTTGGTCAGATGCAAAAGATGATGTGTTATTCAGTGGTGTTTTGTTTTTATTTTCAGCTTCATTTAAGCTTATTTTTGGCTTTCCTCTGTACAAAAAGTATGGGAGCTCTTTCTATTTCAGACTTTTTCAACACTCTTCAGCATTTTTCAGATCTTCTTATTTGTGACCACTCACACCACTGGTTATTATATACATGTACCTGAAATTATCTCATTTTCACAATAACTAAAGAACTGTTTGAGGGATCAACTGCAAACTTGGACCATATTTGAATATGGGGATGGCTATGATCACAGAGTTTATTCTCATGAGAGATAATAGAATCATAAAAGAATTGCCCAAGTATGAAATTATGCTTTTCAACAAATATATATGCTTAGTTCATCAATATATAATGATTCTTGTAAGCGTTTAGAAGTTACGATTGAGCTGTATCATCAAAGTTTTTTGAAAATTCAAGAAGCTAATTTTGTAATATATTTTGGCTCTTGCTATTTAATGGCATACAGTACATCTAGCCATGGTATTATACGTTTCTTCTTTGGCTTTCTGTTAAAACTGGCTATCAATTTTATTCCTTTGACTGCTAAATATAACTTTTTTTGTGCACATGAATACAAATTTAATTTCATTTTATAAGCTAAGATAATGAAAGTTTGTAAAGATAAGGGCAATAGATGAGAGAGAGAGAGAGAGAGATGGGGGGGGGGTGTGGGATCAGAGAAAGAATGAAAAGGGGGTATTGAGGCTGAGTTATGAGATTTTCTGTCTTTTCATTCTTTACATACATGGATGTTTCTACTGTTTTTTGCTTTGCCGGGTATAACTTTTCCACTCTTGTGCAAGAGATGCAAAAGTTATTTTCTCTAACATCCACTTCGAAAGTTACTTTGTAAATAATGTATGCTGTGATAGTTATTTTTACATGTACATAAAAAATATGTTGTAATAAGGCACAGCGATTCTTTTCGAGTATACCATATTAAACTGATAAGATAACTTTGTTAAGAATATACTCTGCTCGCATAACCTGAGCTATGTCAGTCATAAGCCTTTGGAGTGCATGAGGGAATTCTTAAATTTGTTGCATGGAATTTGATCATAAATGCAAGGAAACTATGATATTTTGGTTGTGGAACTGAGGACTTTGCATTTTGATCAGTTCCTATTTTGGTTTTTATATAATTGTGAAGAAAGAAATGGGGTGATGAAAAAAATTACTAAAAAGATAATTTAGTTGGTAGTGTTTGATGCATCATTCGTTGTCTGCTGAGGTGTGTACGCCAAGACTAAAGATTCCCTCTTAAATTCCCTTCTTTGTGCAGTATGTTATGTAACACCATTTCATTTTTCAGATCATGCACATGAAATGCATGCTACTGAATGTTAATCAATGATATTCCGCATTGAATATCATGTGTATTGGCAGAAAACCTCACTTTTGGCCCGGTCATATCGTTCCGTGCAAGCCTTGCGTGCGACTTGCAGGTGACTAGTTGTGCTACCCGTAGGCTGCCTACAGGCTACCTGCATTGACAGTATCTTGCACGTATTACACTCGGATGCCCGCACAAGCGCACGCAAGTCTGATTTGCGCAAAACTTTGTTGCAGGTGAGTTGTGGATGATTGCCAGCAACTTTCCCGTAAGGCTTGCATGGAACGATGTGACAGGGCCTTTAGATTTAAACTTAAATCTTAGTGTGAAGCACGTACTGGTATTTAAACAATGCTAAGAAAGCGATGTCTTCTCTTTCTATCTCTCTCTTCCTCACACCCTTGCCTTCTTTCTTTGTACATGTATGTCTGTCTTTTTGTATCTCTCTGTTTTGAAGAATGTTTATATATTTCTTTGTCCCAACAGGCATATTCAACTATTCCTCTTGGTAAAACAGTGTATCTGCCATATCTTTTTTTTCTGTTGCATTTCTCTTGAAAGTGTGCTATTAATCATTTATCAATTTTGCACTGATGTGTTTTTGTGTACCCGTATGTGAAGTTCTCTCATTTTCATTCTAACAGACTTACAGTTACATGTATAAGTATAATGCGTGTTATATAAATGATACATATGTATATCTAAATGTATCAATGATATCCCCATTAATGTTTTGGTAAGTATACACTTGATACCCTTACAGAATAATAATCATTCTTTTTCAATCATCTCTTTCAATTGACCCTCATGACTTGAAAATAAACTTTAAAACTTCAGAGCGTGATTATGGTAGATGGGCCCCAATCTCCCAGCCAAGCAGCAGTGTCCATACCTCAAATTGTCTTGAATTTGCTTCTGATCAAATCAACAGATCTGCCGACATTCTCGGTCATGCTGCATAACAGACAATGGTTCATATATGAACAAAGGCCGGTAGATTAAGGTGAAGTAATTGTTATGAACTTTGAAGTTTCTGTCTTTTGTTTGTAAACAGCTCTGTATTCAGAGGTCAACAAGGGTTTCAAAACATCCACGCCAGATACGAATCGTTCATTGGAGGGCTCAGGTCAGTACCCTATTCATTCACATACATTTATATGTCGCTGCAATCTGGGGAAGTATTTCATGAACCTAATAGTGGCTTTCACTGACCAATCTCTTCTGAGCCAATCGGATGCAAGTATTTCAGGAGCTTATATCAGTTGTCAGTGAAAATTAATCACTGGTTGTTTCATGAAAGGCTCCTCAGATTTTTTAAAGTTCTATTTCCTATTCCCCCTCTCCTTGCTATTGCTCATTTCTCTTTTCCATATTACTATGTTTTATCCCTCTTGCTCTTCATTTATCTGGGTTCTTTTCCTTCTTTTTTTATCTTGCTTTCTGTTGCTTTCTCTCTGTCTCTCATATCTCTTCTTCCATTTCTTCTGCTTCATCAGTCAGTTAGGCTCTCTCTCTCTCTTTGTCTTGCATTTTCTTTCAATTTCTTTTTTATGCTGTGTTATTCATTCATTTATTTATTTATTTATTTATCCATTCATTCATCCATCCATCCTTCATTCATCCATCCATCCATCCATCCATCCATTCTTTCATTTATTCGTTTGTTTGTTTGTTTGTTTCTGCATGTCATGACAATATACACAATGTGACCACAAAAGTAAATGTAATAAATTTTACATGAAAAGATATAAATGATCATTTACATAAATTATTATATGTAAGAGGCAGACATGCAGCAGTATGACAATATTAGCAAATGCTTTAAATGTTGTCACGCTTTTACTTGCTTAATAATTGATATATATTTTTCTTTTCTTATATCTTTGTCTCTATCGCTATCTATTTAAGTTTATTGTTAATGCTACTTCCCATGTACTATAATTTAATCAATCATTTGTTTTATTTCATGTTTTCTTATTTCTCTCTACATGTACCTCTTTGTCTTCTATCTTTCTTGTTTAGCTCCCTTGCTCCAATTTGTATATAATTGGTTGTCATTTTATGTTTTACCTATCCTCTTGCTCTACTTTCTGTTTTCCGTATATGTGCAATCCCAGGCCCCATCTTACAAAGAGTTGTGATTAATCCGTTCAACCACAACTATGGAAAGCCAGCAGCATCAATATCGAAAACGCATGTTTGTTCAAAATATTTTCAAGATATGATGTATATTCATACATTCAAAGTTTCTTCACAATTCAGCATGCCTCTCTTTGTTTTCAAAAGACATAGTGCAAATTTCCTTAAGGAAAAATGATGACATTGATGGACTTCCGTATATTTGAGGTTGATCGGATCAATTGTAACTCTTTGTAAGACGGGACCGTGGTGGGTGTTTCATAAACTGTAAAGTTACACATGATTGTATGCATGACTGGAAAATGTTCTTATGTGCTAAGCCAGCTACACAGGGATATATCATGTAGCACAAGAAAGGATCACCAGCCATGACTGGAACATGTTCTTATGTGCTAAGCCAGCTACACAGGGATATATCATGTAGCACAAGAAAGGATCACCAGTTGTGCATAAAGTCACATGTAACTTCTGAACATCTTTATGAAACACCCACCTCCTCTCTCATTCTCTCTCTTGCATAGCTTTTGACCTTGTTGTGTAGTCTTGATTTCTAGCCATGTTTCAGTCAGAGTTTGTTTTATTTGCTTCTTTGCTTTACGATTTCCAGTTTTGTAATCGTTTGTTAAATGTTCTACTCTATGAGTTCTGATGTTTGCAAACTGATTATTAGGAGTCTAATTATAAAACGATAGGAAAGAAAAGAATCTCCAAATAAGGACTATATAATCGCTAGAGGGTATTCATTTGTCTCGCAATCTACTATGGTCAACAAGGAAATTCGTGATCACTCTCGCAAAACGTGTTCACTAGCTTTCTAGGAAATTCGTGATCACTCTCGCAAAAAGTGTTCACTAGCTTACAAGTTCACGAGCTTTCGAGTGCCGCTGCAACTCTTTATCAAGTGACGAAAGTGACTATATAGTTGATTGCTGGTTTCCTAGAAAATAAGTTCAATATCTTTAATCCTGGAGCTGCATCTCACAAAGTGTCATTATAAATTTGAGTTTTATTTGAATCTATTCTTTGTAATAAGGGGGCCTGGAGTGCATAAATTTTCTGAAGCAGTTTGTCACTAAACAAAGGCCCAGACGCATTGTTCCATGCAAGTCTTGTGTGTTACTTTCGGGCAACTTTTCTTGTTACGTTGCCTGCAGGTGGTCCGCTTTCACAGAATCTTACACTTATCTTGCTCACAGTTATATGCCCGCAGGAATGCACGCATTCTGATATGCCCGTTTTGAACAAGCACAAAACTTGCTGCATGAAGTTTGCAAGTGTTTGCGTGCAACTCACTTGCAAGGCTTATAATACGGAACCCTCATTAAATGCTGTCAACTTCTGAAACCTTTCCAGTTGGGTTGAGTGAACTGATTTCATCATGAAAGCCATAGACCAGAGTACCGTTACACAAAGGTTAGCGATTAATCGTACACTTGATTTTACGATTGATTGTACATGTACATTGTAGTCTATGGAATCAATCGTAGAAAAATGTTCTACGATCATTGCTAATCTTTGTGTTACGGGCCCCTGATGGCGTTGTTTAAATCAAAAGTAGAGTCAGGAAAAAAAAATTGAAAAAGATGGATACACAGATAAAAATGTTTATCATTCGTCATAAAATCACATTTTTATGTTGTTCATTTAAAAATGAAATGAAATGAAGTAATTCTAAACACTTTGCCCATGTGAAGATCTCAAAGCTTTTCTACTCCTGGGTATCGTACCCTGGCATCAAAGAACCTATGTGTATGTGCTCTCATAAAGTAAAGGCACCACAATAGTACGCATTCTATGATCTGACTTGCATTTCTGGCAATTATCAGTCTGAACTGCTATACATGTATGTGACCTACCAACCCAAAGCCACCAATAAGTCGCCAGGTAAGGTTCTCTGTCAATAGCCAAAATAGTAATCTAGTCTCTAAAATCCAGAAATGAAAAAAAAAAAGCTTATCTGAAAGAGCAATTCTTCTTCTTCAAACTGAAAATTTGACGTCGTTAAGTTGAGTAAAAGAAAAGATACAAGGGTTTCTTGGACACTACTTTTTCAGACTGCTTTGAAGTTTCACTGAGATTACACAGTATGCACATCTCATGCTTGAGTGAACCCGAAACTTCAAACCTTGTTTTCTCCTTATCTTTAAGCTCTTGCTGAATTTCCTCTGCATTCAATCAAGCACTTGTAATGGTTATTGTTGGTCAATTTTAACATGTTATTTATCATTGTAAAGCTTAGGAAATGAATTTTCAAACTCAATAAAAATCTCAGTATTCATTTCGGTTGACTTATTGTTGGTTTTGGGGTGGCAGGTCACATATTGATCAGCTGCTTCTCCAGACTATCAGCCCTGTTTCTTTCTTTTATTCACCAGCTCACCTTAAAACCTTCATATTTCATTATATATTCATCTTACACAAGCAGAAAGACAACAATTTACGATCATCCATTACACACAAAAATGAAAAGATTTCCCCTTAATTTTGTTTGGTTTTGATGAAAAAATGTAGTCAGCATGATAAAGTCCACACCAAATGACAGCAGGCAATAAAAGAGTATGGCTTTGACATATATATGCCCATTATTTAAAAAAAAAACAACCTTATTCGGGATTTCACTTATTTCTTCCACCCCCACATATATAATTGGGGGAAAACTTACTTAATATGATTGTAAAGACTTCAGGAATCACTATAAATGTATGCCTCATGAGAGCATTGGCTTTATTTTTTGCCTTTTTTCAAACTACTTAGACTTTGTTTTTTTATTACTTGAAAACATTCGCATGTCATAACTGCAATTTTTTTAAACACAAATACATGCACAGCACTGAAATGTGCCAATTTTGAAATTATTTGCAATTTTATTTGGTGTTCAAGTGTGGCACGATTACTGTCACAAGCATGGTGCAATGACTCACAAGTGTGGCACAATGACTGACACAAGTGTGGCACAATGACTGTCACATGTGTAGCACAATGACTCACAAGTGTGGCACAATGGCTGTCACAAGTGTGGCACAATGACTGTCACAAGTGTGGCACAATGACTGTCAAAAGTGTGGCACAATGACTGTCACAAGTGTGGCACAATGACTGACACAAGTGTGGCACAATGGCTCACAAGCGTGGCACAATGACTGACACAAGTGTGGCACAATGGCTGTCACAAGTGTGGCACAATTACTGTCACATGTGTGGCACAATGACTCACAAGTGTGGCACAATGACTGTCACAAGTGTGGCACAATGACTGACACAAGTGTGGCACAATGACTCAAGCGTGGCACAATGACTGACACAAGTGTGGCACAATGACTGTCACAAGTGTGGCACAATTACTGTCACATGTGTAGCACAATGACTCACAAGCGTGGCACAATGACTGACACAAGTGTGGCACAATGACTGTCACAAGTGTGGAACAATGGCTGTCACAATTGTGGGATAAATACTGTCACAAGTGTGGCAAAATGACTGTCACAAGTACATTTGCATTGGATATTTATAATCTCACATATTTGACATCATTAGAGTCAAGTTTTAGTTGAATTGACACACCAAACAGCTGCTCCCTCGTTTGCTTCCAGCCCACTACTCTTACTTTACTTTCTGTTACCCATACTGCCAATGACACACAACTGCATTTATACATGTTTTATTCAGAAATCTGCATCAAAATTTATTTGGATGAATCAAACAATATCACCACATCATAAATGGATTTAAAATCATGCAACCATGCAATATAATTTCCACGAAATAAACTTAATAAAAATGATGCTTTATAACTTCTTGGCACACTTTTCAATAAGACCACCATATCTCACCAGCTTAGCACAAGTCAAGGGGGAATAAATTTACTCAAATTTGACTGGCAGTTTTGATGAGTGTGAAAATACCTTTACCAAACTTGTGTACCATCCTATGTAAAAATCTGCTTCACATAAATGTTCACTGTCATATACATGTATGAAAAATACATTGGAAATTGCAATGGATACCTGGGTCCCATTGTATAAAAGTTACTATTCTAATTGCCATCTGATGGTAACTACCATGGTAACAGTGATCAAGAACCAATCAAAATCAACTATTCCATGAAAGAAACCATTAAACGGCAAAGATACGATAGTAGCTTTTATGCAAGAGGGCCCAGGAAAACTGACACCGAAATGAGATTGATCAAGTGCAATAAGTACAAGCAATCTCCTGACACATTATTGCTCTTAAAAACCAATTGCTCTGTATCTGAACTATATATACGCTCTCAAGAATTATGATCGATCGATGCCTTTGAGGCAAACATTGGACCAAAGCAATTTTTTATTCCAACGATGTGATAATGAATCTGGTGTGGATTAGGTCCATTGCTGAGCCTCTGAAAAAGTATAAGATTTATTAACTTGACAGATGTGTTTGACCGAGAAGAAAAATGGAAATTACCTGGCCTTGCTTCAGATGGTATCAAAGAAAACAACATTTCTATACCAGAGGAAGAGGCAGAGACTGAGGGTTTGTATAAGAAATGCACTATACTATGCATAAGTTTATGCATAAGTTTTAATTAAAATATGCATAAGTTCAATGGCATAAGTAAACAAAATTGTTAAAGGTAGAATTACCTGTGGTAAATTTTTGTTTTATGGTATTATTGGACAAAGATGTGGCCTAAGTTTAATTGGCACTGGCAAAAAAAAATTGTAAGTCCACATTTCTTACTTATATTTGAATAAGTTTATGGTGACAAATGTATGAGGCAAAATTGCATGACGAAAAATTGCATAAGGTAAATGTGCATAATTTCTTTTCATACGAATAAATGAAATTGTAAGTAAGGCGCAAATTAGCATCTTGTAGATTTGCTGAAGTTTTATGGTGTAAGTAAACAAAATTGTAATTGCAAAATTGTATAAGGTAAATCCATATACATGTAAGTAAATGACCGTTTAAGTCACATATTACAAAATATTGTTGTTTAGTAAGAGATACCACAAAATTTACTAATCCATAGAAACAAACAAATAAGTGAACTATTTAAATAATGCAGAAGCCTAAAATAATATGAATAAATATGCTAATAATTGTCTAATGTAACCTATTTACATACAAATCTCAACATTTTAACACATCTCAAAATTATAACATATCTCAGCGTTATAACACAAATAATCCCCAACTCCTTTATACAAGCAAGTTTGAATAATAAGTCTTTTTTGTTATATAATTTGTAGAGACGGTAAACTTCCCCTTTTTGCCGTAAGTAATGTAATATGCATTTATGCATAGGGATTGCATAATATATATGTATAATTATTATTATGAAGAGCAGTTTAACGGTCAGTATTGTTCCGATGGCATCTGATAAGGGGCCTGTTTCCTAAAACTTGTTAAAATAACAATTTTGCGTTTACAGTTAAAATCTACATAAATCATTCAATCTGATTGACTGATAGAAAACTTGCTATAGAAATTGTGCATTTGTTACTGCAGCAAGTCTTTATGAAATGGGCTTCAGGGCCCTGTCTTACAAAGAGTTACGATTGATCCGATCAAGCGTAACTATGGAAAGCCAGCAACATCAGCATCTTATGAATGCATGATTGTTCAAAAAATATTTTCTAGATATAATGTACATGTATATTCATAAATTCATAGTTTTCTTGACAATTTGGAGTTTTCTCCTTTGTTTACTAAGGACTTTTTGCAAATTTCCTGTGGAAAAAATGATGACACTGATGGATTTCCATAGAGTTATGATTGATTGGATCAATCGTTACTCTTTTTAAGATGGGGCCCAGGTCTTGACTACCGAGCATTCACATACAATTTGAGCTGCCGGATTAAGATTTATGGAAAAGGGAAAATTTAGCATAGCAGATGGATGCATTCAATTAGAGTATGTTTTAAACGATTAAGTTGGTATTTTTTGTAATTCACATACAATTTGAGCTGCCGTATTAGGATTTAGGAAAAAGGGAAAATATAGCAAAGCAGATGGATGCATTCAATTAGAGTATGTTTTAAATGATTAAGTTGGTATTTTTTGTAATTTGATCATTTCGATATAAATATATCCTTGTCTATTTTCCACCATTTTTCCTCTTCTCATTTTAATATTACTTGTGCGATGTTAGAGTAGCTGTTATTTTACTTGATATGTGGTGTTTCATTGTTAAGCTGTTGTTGGGACAGAAATTCTCTCTTATCTGCTTTTACCTTTTCTACACTAACTAGTTAACCTTTTTCTTTCACCACTGTTGCCTCCCTCTCTCTCTCTCTTGCCCTCCTCTCGTATTTTCTTGCTATGTGTCACAAGGGAAGAATGAAACAAGCCCATATTGTGCTACTGGTTTTGTCATTCGTTCTTTGTTTTATGGGGCACGAAATCTAGCATATGCCGTGCAATTAATTGCAAATTTGCTAATCTGCTCCAGGAAACAAGGAGTGTAATCTGATATGCTATAGTTAAAAGTGAACAATCAATTGTAAAATTGCAACAGAATATTTGCGATTTGATCGCAAATATTTTCTTGCAACACCCCCTTAGTCTTGTTCAAATATGACATCATCATCTCTTCACTGTCTTTACTTTCTTGATATCCTTATATTTTGATTTGCTGAAAAACAGCGATGTCTGACCAATACCATGGTAACTTGTTAAAAAAACAAATCTGCTGAAAAGGACAGAAGAATAACGTGTTAGTGCCAACAAGCTGCATGAAATCCTTCCTTTAACTGCTTTTGATTATTAATTATGTTCTTTGTTCAACTGTTTATATACAGGTATGGTAGACAATGTTCTTTATGAATCCTACACGAGTCAGAAGTCACCGGCTCCATCAGGTAAAATCATTATTGACTTATTCATACATAAGTAATTACCGATGCAAGGCCAGCCATGCATCCAGTAAATTTGCTATGCATCGGGTAATTCCTTGTGCATGGCAAATTTACCAGATGCATGCCCAGCCATGTGTCTGTAATTACATATGCATGGTTGTAATTTAGCCAAAAATTCCACCATTCTATAAAACAAATGATGCACAGTAATGTCTGTGCATTGACAGGACTAGTGAGCGCGAGGTAACAATGAAAACTAGTCTATAATGGAAAATATGCAATAGCAGTTAAAAGCTATTGAAATCAGTTGATTTGATTGGCTGATAGTAAATTTGTTATTATTACAAGTCTTTATGAATTAGGACCTTGATCTAAAGATTAGGATGATTGCCAGTAATCCATTTACATGATTGACTTCATGTATTTGAGGTACATTTGTTAAATTTCAAATGAATTCTTGCATTGAAAACAAAAATTCATCATAAGTAATGAATAATATCTTTAAGGTAAAAGAAAGTAATTGCAGCAAACAATTATTTTATGAGAAACTCTTTTAAATCGAATCTTAATTGTCACCATATTATCATATCATCTTTGTGAAAGCATGTAATCTTGGCTCTAACCGATAATTCTGATGATCACTAACACAGACAAGCATATGTGGGACAGTGTATTATTAATGCTTGGAAAAATACCTGACATTTGATGGAATTCCGTGCTTATTTTGCTAATTTCTCAGCAATCACACATTTTCTTCCAGAGCCATTCGGCACATATTTCATATTTAAACATGCAAACACCTGGGTGGTAATTTTATTGGACTCTGTTCGAACTCATTTTGAGATCGTTACCACAACTGGCATTTATCTTTAAAGGACAAGTCCACCCCAACAAAAACTTTATTTGAATAAAAAGCGAAAAATTCAACAAGCATAACACTGAAAATTTCATCAAAATCGGATGTAAAATAAGAAAGTTATGACATTTTAAAATTTCGCTTCATTTCACAAAACAGTTATGCACATCTCGGTCAGTATGCAAATGAGGGAACTGATGACATCACTCACTCACTATTTCTTTTGTATTTTATTATATGAAATATGAAATATTTTGATTTTCTCATCATTGTCATGTGAAATGAAGTTTCGTTCCTCCCTGAACATGTGGAATTTCATTATTTTAACATTTTGTGCTTCAGGCAAGGAGGTCCTAATCATCAAATTCGTAAAAATTGAAATATTATATAATTCAAACAATAAAAAACAAAAGAAATAGTGAGTGAGTGACATCATCGACTCTCTCATTTGGATGTAACTGGCTCGTTCATATAACTATTTTGTTGAAAATAAGCGAAACTTTGAAATGTCATAACTTTCTTATTTTACATCCGATTTTGATGAAATTGTCAGCATTGTGCCTGTCTGATTTTTCTCTATTGATTGAAATCAACAGTTTTCTGAGGTGGACTTGACCTTTAATGACGGGTAAACCTAATGACATTCCTTGATGTGATTTGTTCCTATGTAGGTATGGTAGATAATGTACTCTATGCATCCTATTCCAGTCAGATGTCACCTGCTTCACAAACAGGTAAGTATAGTAAAGCAATATTGACTGGCCTCGGGGCGATACGACATATATCGCCCAAACTAGATTTATATCGCCCGAGTCGTAGACGAGGGTGATATTAATTTAGTGAGGGCGATATATGTCCTTTCGCCCCCAGGCCAGTCAATATTGCTATTATTAACCAAATCAGACATCTAGAGCAAAAATTGTTAAAATTTAGATATTTCAAATTTTTAGAAGGAGAATCTCGTTTCTCATGTTGAGCAGATTAGGCTTCTGAACTTTACTATTGTGACGTAATTGAAATGACGCGTTCTTGGCCTAGGGACGCAGTATCCAGCTTTGTCTCAACTTGATTACCATTATGACGTATAGCACTGCGCGGTTCAAGGACGCGTACAAAAACGCGCAGAATACCCGGATGTTAGCGCTCCTTTTATTGCCCGCTACATTTCCACGCATTTTCTCATTGACTTTCCTGAGCGGGCAATAAATTGGGCCCGTGAATAAACAATTGGAATGTTATTGACCGGCCATTTGATCCCAGTCTTAAGTAGGCAACAACGTTTCAATGTTGCCCTGCTCAGATGTCTGATACGGTTAATAATAAGAAATATTGACTGCTCATGCGGGTAACTGTGTAAATTATCTTTCCCCGAGGTGCTTTTTATACCGTACCTTTTTATCACCCCTCGGCTAATGAAGGGAGCGATGATATCCACCATCAACAGATACGGAGAACAGTCCGTATTTGTTTTATATAACTCATTTCTTCCTTTTCCAATCAAATGTCACTTGCTGGCTTCTTAAATGGGTTAGTAAAGTATTTACTACTCATGATCAGATGCGAACTCTGATTAAATTGGTCGGCAAAATTGAACTTTGCACTTTTATATCATGTGGAAGAGCAGATCCAATGTGTTATTGAGCTTCTCAAAAGTGATCAACCTGACACATTACTACCATTAATTGGAAGACATTAAAAAAGGGAAAGATGAAATGAAATGTTCAGAATCACTGTTTTGGCAACGTGTGAACTTGTAAACATTTTTATAAAAGGAAAATAAGATATGAAATCCTTAGATTATTAATGTGAGGTGTTAAAACCACGTTTTTCCTCAAAGTATGTAGATTGCCAACATAACTTTGTAAGCATCTTCCTCCAATCTCATAGGTGATTCCAATGTGATACATGTATGTTTTAAAACCACATTTTACCCCAAGTAGGTAAATTTGCAACATGTGATTTTGTAAGCATCTACCTTCAATTTCCTAGGTGATTAAAAACCGCATTTTCCCCAAAGTATGTACATGTAATTGGCAACGTTTGAAATTTGTATGCATCTGCCTTCAATTTGCTAGGTGATTCCATGACCTATGCATCAGTGCAGGACCACAGAGCTTCAGAGGACCCTAATGGTGGGATGCTGGACAACATCCTGTATGCCCCTTACACCCCTCCTGCAGAGTCTAGATCTAGACAGCCACCTCCACCCACAGCTCCTAAACCAGGGGTAAGTGTCCTGATCTAAGAGGTCTTTGGACCATGTCTTGAAGCGAAACCACATTTCAGAATACAGGTCAAACTCTGTTGGCTCTCCAGCAATCTTACTTATATTGCATATGTGTGGAGCTTTTCTGTGGTTGGTCTTATATTTCATATGTGGGGAGCCTCTCATGATGCAATTTCTTTTCTGATTTTGGCAAGGTGTTAATCTACATTTGCCACACTCTTCTTAGATGAGGTAAATGGGTACCAAGTTTGAGTTTATTCCTTGAATTCCTTGAAGTGCCTTATTGGCAGGTATGCAAAAGCGGGGGTTATTAAATGCGGTGCTTAGCAACATTTGTATTAAGTGTTATGTAAATGTTGCATATTGTTAGTAGTGTTATTTTCAGTGCCAATGTATACTGAAATGCTCAGTGTAAATTACAGACAAGGTCCTTTGTGAAGTATTACCGTGATCATTATGAAAAATAACTTTTATGGTTTTTATTTGTTCCAGTTAAGTAAATTACCCACTGACCTTTTACCTCCCTTTGACATTTAAAGGGATGGTCCGGGCTGAAAATATTTATATCTAAATACATAGAGTAGAATTCACTGAGCAAAATGCTGAAAATTTCATCAAAATCGGATAACAAATAATAAAGTTATTGAAGTTTAAAGTTAAGCAATATTTTGTGAAAACAGTCGTCATTAATATTCATTAGTTGGGCTGATGATGTCACATCTCCACATGTCTCCCTTATAATGAAATAAGTTGCAGCAATAAATATCTAATGCGCTAAATCAGTTGTCAATCCAATTTTTTTAGTTCTTGGAGGAAAAAATTTGAATAAACCTAATTTCATATAATAAAATACAAAAGAACAAGTGGAGATGTGACATCATCAGCCCACCTAATGAATATTCATGACGACTGTTTTCACAAAATATTGCTAAACTTTAAAATTCAATAACTTTGTTATATGTTATCCAATTTCGATGAAATTTTCGGCATTTTGCTCAGTGAATTCTACTATATTTATTAAGCTATACAAACTTTCAGCCCGGACCATCCCTTTAATCATAAATTAATTTTATTGCTGCTTATGAGGTGAAAGGGCTATTCATATTTTTCTCTGTTGCTAAAAAGTTGAGTTAAGACTGGTGCTTTTTTCTTGGTAATTTGATTTGTATATTTATTTAAGATCTAAAGCATGCTCTGTTTTTCCTCATTTATTTTTTTCCCCTGGGAATGAAGGACAGTTAACATTACTATGTTGTATTTTATTTTTCCCCCTTTAATTGTTTCCTTTCCGAAATTCCTTGCTTGCTTCGTTGACTTCATGTTTCATTCATCAATAAAAAAAAACAATAAAATAACAAAATGCTTCTTTCAATTCTCAAATCCAATTTTGATTTTCAAATCAAATTTCAATTATTTTGTTATCGTTTACAATTATGGTTTTACATCATTCATGATTTGCTTTCACTCATGGTCAAATAAATAAAACTGTCTTGCTTTGATAAATGAATTGCTTGGGTAATATCTCGCTTTCGGTAAAATCATGATGCCCAAAAAATTCAACTGAAAAATTATCTATCCTTCTAAACCTGAAAATAAATTCTCAATACACATGCATGAATACCACAACTTTACATTTTTTTTAAAAATCACATCTGCCAACACACTTCCTAAACCTATGTGTGTGTGTGTATATATGCATATGCACTACCTTTACCTCACCTGCTACACCCATGCTATCCCGACCTACCCTCCTCAGAAATTAGACCTTAGCAAATTCCCAGTTCGTATGGAGGGGTTGATACGCCCCATGGGGAGCGTGAACCGCCCCAACGACCTTCCTGTCTGGCACCACCGCCGCACCCCTGCCCAAAATAACCACCCGCCCCCCTTTGCTAGCCCTGAGAGCGACGAAGGGGCCGGCTACGCCAGTCCGGCCGACGCCCTCCCCTATGATCAAGTCCGAAAGGTAATCGGAAGCAGCTTTAGGACCGGGAGTAGCGGAGGAGGGGGTCCCCAGTCGGGAATTTACTCGCAGCCCCACGATCACCTGCCTCGCGGCACTGTAAGTTGGCTCTGTTTTGCACTGCTTGTGGTGTGCATCCTGTTCATCAATCAATCCATACATTAATTGAGAGAAAGACGGGGAGAGACAGATAATGAGAGACAAAGGCAAGCATAGACACACAGACAGACAGGCAGACAAAGAGAGATAGAGAGAGAAAGAAAAATATACTGATAGACACAGCATACACAGACAGATATACCCACACTGACAGATACACACACAGAGATACAGACATAGACAGATAAGAGAGAGAGAGACCCACAGACATGGACAGACAGAGAGAGAGAGAGAGACAGACAGACAGACACATTGGAAGACAGAGACACAGACATGGATACACAGACACAGAGAGAGAGATAAACAGACATGGACAGACATATACATGTATTTATATATAGAGAGAGAGACATGCAGACAGAGAGACTGAGAAATATATACAAATGGAAAGATTGCAAGAAAGTAGAGATAAAGATTGAGAAAAGAGAGCGAGAGAAGGAGCATGTGCTTTGATTTTCTTGCCAGTTTCTGTGTGTAGTGAGCTATCCTGTGTTTCAGCAGCATCTTTGTGTGTCCTCTATTAGAGTGCTTAATCTTATATCTAGGTCCACAACCCACATGTAGCACCTTACACCTTGTATCTGCCATTAAGTTTTTACCACATAGGTTTAGATGATGATAATATCAGATCATCTCCTATATATAATAGAACCATTGAATATGGGCTGTCTCAGCACAATACCCTGTAGGTGTGTGACCTCTCTTATACTTTATCTTATACATGTATCTAGGTCCACAACCCCCATGTAGGACCTTACACCTTACATCTGCCATTATTTTTTTACCACATACGTTTAGATGATGATAATATCAGATCATCTCATATATGTAATAGCACCATTGATTGTAGGTTTTCTCAGCACATTATGCATATGTCCCATGTTACCGTGCTTAATCATATATCTAAGCCCACAACCCTCATTGAGCTCCTTACACCTTATATCTGCCATTAGGTTTTTACCAAATAGGTTTAGATGATGTCAATATCAAGTCATCTCCTATATGTACATATGTGTGTGTGTCCTCTGTTAACCCTAAATAGACTGGGCTGTTTCGACGCTGATTCAGCCCCCCTTATGATCTCGGCCATCGATAGCGCGATCACAAAAAAAATTGGCACACGCTACCCATTGCATTGTCTACAAAGCTTTAATATCAAATTCTGCGAAAAATCTCTTTGCTCATTAATTATGCTAATTTATGCGTAAAATCATAAGTGTGCTCTGATTAATGAAATACATGTAATGCCCCTAAAATTAATTTATTTCAATCAGTAAAAGGAAAACTAATGATACATTTATGAATTTTGGCTAAAACACTATTTGCATTGGATTTGTTCACAAATTCATGTTTTTAAGCAATTTTGGGTCTGCATTAGTTACAATGTAATTAGAGCAAACTTTTGATTTTATGCATAAATTAGCATAATTAATTTGCAATGAGATTTTTCGCAGAATTCAATATAGTTTTGTAGATTATGCCATGGGTAATGCGCATGCCAATTTCATCGCGATCGCGCTATTGACAGCCGAGATCAGCCCTCCTTGTGATTTCGGCTGTGAAGACGATCTCGTCTTCTTACTCTTCATAGCTCTCCATAAACTTGCCATTGGATTTTTATCACATGAGTTTAGATGGCATCATGTACCAAGCACCATTGAATAGGGGATTTCTCATCAACATATACATCCTGTATTAGGGTGTCCATCTAGGTGCATAATTTCCACCTAACACCATACACTTGCCATTGGGTTTTATCACACTGTTTTTGACGATGTCATTGTCAAATCATACCCTACCTAGCGCCTTTGAATACGGACAATCTTGTGAAATATTTGGTTCTACCTTGACCATATTAATAAAAGGTTTGCAATGCCCATTAAACACCATACACTTGGCATATTAATAGAATAAGTTCTCTTATGATATAGGCTATTAAAGCTAATTGCTATGTCACATTGCACCTACTTTAGCACCAAACACATGTCTATGATCCACAAGGGCTCAAATAGTCACACATTGAGGGACTCTTGAGTTATACTGTACATTAAGGGACCAGAAGGGGTTAAGAGGAGTAGCGGTCTATGATTATCATGGCTTATTTTAATAGTAAGCCTTGATTACCCTTGTAGCTATGGAGGACATCGCTCTATGTTGCAATTAGACTTTTAGCACTGTTATCACAGGGTCTTAAACACTCATTTAGCACCAAACACCTAATGCCATCTATCAGGTTTCTTCACTCATATTCTCAATGTCTTGTTTATCATGCTAACACATTCTTAATATCATATTAAAGGAAGTTTAACTCTGTTCATTTTAGAGTGCTGCGCGTTCACCTCAATCAAGAAAGTTTGCAGTCAAATCAAATTTTCAAATCTCTTCAATAGTAGCCCTATTTTCTAATTGCTCCACACACTCATTACATTGTTAGATCTACAATATTGGCTTTTAGAATTTTACATCAATATTATGTTCAGGGCCCTGTCTTACAAAGAGTTGCGATTGATCCGATCAATCGCAACTATGGACGGCCAGCAACATCAACATTTATTATTCATGTCTGTTCAAAATATTTTCTAACTATGATGTATATTCATGCATTCATTGTTTTCTTGAAAATTCACTGTGCTCCTCTTTGCATACAAAGGACATTGTGTCAATTTTTCGGAGAAAAAATTATGACATTGATGGATTTCCATAGAGTTACAATTGATCGGATCAATCGTAACTCTTTGTAAGACGGGGCCCTGGTGTGGACATATCAAGTAATTTAACTCGTTGGAGACTGAGCATGCATGTATGCAGGCTGGAGTCTATAGAAAACATGTGTTATAGCAAAATAAGTCAGTCTTTAATTGGTTAAGGCATTGCAAAGGGGTCATGCTCTTGCACTCTGTGAATACAGAGGACACAAAGATCTGTAGTCTGTAAAGAAGAAGAGAAAATAAAAACTAGTGATGGCTTTTATTAGCATTTTTTTTTTAAAAGAACCATCCCAGAACCAACAGTGAAATTGACAAATTATATAGAACTCGAAAGCTTATGAACTACAAAAACAGCTATAATGCTATTACTAAGCAAGAGACTCAGCTAACAAGCAGTGATATTGCTGTATTTTATATTTGATTGGTACCTGGTATGTGATTTGTTAATTTAACTTTTGGGTCTGGTCTGAGTCTTTAAAGATAAATGTCTTTCCAGAACCATTTTGCAGTGTATATTGGTCATACTCTTTCATGATACTAACACGCCATTTACTTTTGTTTTTACTAATTCCTTTTTCACATTGAGTAAATGTGATTCAGTTTTGTTTGGTTGACTTTTATTGTGTAACTTTGCTTCAAGGGTGCTTTTCAGTTTGGTGCTAACACTCTGTGTAAAAGCTTTGAGGGTGCTTTACAGTTTGGTGCTAACACTCTGTGTAAAGGCTTCAAGGGTGCTTTACAGTTTGGTGATAAGGCTTTGAGGGTGCTAACACTCTTATACACCCGATTGAAGCCCATATGACTTCATACAGTAGTTAATTTTTATGTCCTAACATTTGTTCATTCACTCTGTCCATTGTTTGTGCATTTTTTATGTGTGGAGTATACAAAGTTATTGTTTGAATTTGAACATTGATGATCTCTAGACATGTCAAATCTTAGAGAATACAAATAAAGGAAAGTGCAAGTATGAATAAATCAGTAAACATGTTAAAAGAAAAGAATATTGATTTAATCTGTCAAGTGAAATTCGTGAGTGTTACCGTATGTAAGTGAAATGGAATCAGTAAATTCAGTTCCCAAGTGACTGAATAATTGGATTTATACATCCATATTTTAATCTTTAGTATGTGAGATTAGAATTTGTATTTTGTACCGTACTAAATGCTACTCATAGCAGAAGCTATTTGCATGATGAATCCTTGGATATTCTTGTAGCTTTCTCCAATGGCTCATGATCCATATGAACAACCAAATGAAACATTATATGATCCAAACAAACTCATGCCTGCAAAAAATGTGCTTTTAACTTTAGAATGTGCCTCTTGCATATTTTTCTGTCAGTTGTCATCTTGTTTCAATTTGAATATGTTTCAACTGAAAATGTTATATTGTATTTTTGTTTTCATCAGAGCAGCCTTCATACCTGTCAACTATCCCTCTTGATAGGAACAGACAAGATTTTTTTTTGGAAAAAAATAAGAGAAACATTTCAATCATGGTGTCACTATTTTTCCATCTTCAGATTTGTTCCATTTTTTGGGGGGGAATTTCTGGGTTGGCAGGTACTGTTCACTTTTAATTTACCTTCTTCTTTAACCCACTACACCAGGTTCAGAAGATCTCGTATGGCAAGCCGATGGTTGCCTTTCCGCCCCGTCCAAGTGGGCTACCTTTTGGCAATGACAGCACTCCGGAGGCCTTGTCTGCAGACATCAGTCGGTCAAGAGAGACACCAAGGCAGACCCCGGTCAAGAGACCACTTGGGACGGTGGACGCCAGGAACAAGAAGCGAGAAGATTTCCTCAAGGGTTTGAACAAACTTATAGAAGGTATGTCCAACATTTGAGTGTCTTTGGGGATCCTGAGTTTTATCAATCCTTGAAAGTATGTTGGGAAAAATTGCCTTTCAATGATCTAGAAAGTACAAAGTGATTCAATAATCTTGAGGATAGATTAGGTCCAACTTTAGAGTATCTTAAAGGTCCTTTGGGTTGTATCCTGATAGAATTAAACCTTGAAAATATGTAAGGGATATCCGAGCCTTCCGATGATCTAGGAACTAGGTGTCGGATGTCCTAAGTGATTTAACAAATTTATGGAAAGTACTGAAGGTCCAAATTGATAGTGTCTTCTGGGATCCTTGGGTTGTATGAAAACATATCTTGAAATGTGTTAGTGGAAGTGGAGCCTTTGGATGATCTAGGAATTAGGTATCAGGTGTCCTAAGTGATTTAAGAAATTTATGGATGGTAGGTCTAACTTGATAGTGTCTTTTGTGATCCTTGGGTTGTATGAAACCAAACCTTGAAAATGTGTTGAAAAGTGGAGCCTTTCGATGATCTAGGAACTACTTTAGGTGTCGGATTTCCTAAGTGATTTAATAAATTTATGGAGGGTAGGTCTAACTTGATAGTGTCTTCTTGGATCATTGGGTTGTATGAAACCAAATCTTGAAAATGTGTTTGTGGAAGTGGAGCCTTTCGATGATCTAGGAACTAGGTATCGGGTGTCCAAAGTAATTCAATAAACTTATTTAGGGTAGATCAGTCCAACTTGGGAGTGTCTTTTGAATCTTGATAGAACAAAACCTTGAAATTAGTGAAGATGTCAGGAGATTGAAAAGGATTCAGCCATCTAAACAATGGTAGGTGCAACTTCAGAATGTCTTTTGGGTTCCTAGATTCTAGGAACTAGGTATTCAAAAGTACAAGGGGGTCCAGATCTATATGAAAGGGATCCTGATATTTTTCTTGATGAAGCATTGGTAGGCACAACTTCAGAATGCCCTGAGTTTTGGGTTACAAATATCTTGTTAGATCATCCGTAAACTCTCCCTCCACTTTGCACGATTCAGTGCATCCTTCATCAACCAAACCCTCCCAACTCCTACTGTCTCCTTTGTCAGTCAGAATACCTTTCAGAGTTAGCACAAATATATTCATGTACTCCTGTATGACTGTGAATGCTGAAAAATTATGTGTTCATACTTGTGTTGTCTTTACGTTATCACAAACGTGTAGTTCCCATGTATGACCCCAAAATACATGACGAGCAGCCCAGCCAGGGTGAGTGAGAATGAGATTAAGAATGGCATGCGATGCGAACGGGTTGTTGCACCTTAGGAGCATTTCATGAATCAACTAAACCAGGATTTTCACCAACTTATTGTTTTAAGCTACTGAAATCCTTGCTTCTGATTGGCTCAGAGCAAATTTGTCAGTGAAAATTACCAACTAGTTGCTTTATGAAATACTCCCCACAGCTTTATATGATTGATGGCATGCAAATACGTTTATGCACTTTTATTGTTCTTGTTAGATGTTGTTGAAAAAGCAGAAATTAAAATGATTTCTCCATTGAATGCTACATCCTTTTTTTTTGGGGGGGGGGGCATGGAGATCAAATACAATTTTTGCATGCATTAATTTTTAGGGTTTCTTTTGTTAGCGTGTATTTCTCTTTTCTCTTTAAAAAAAAAAAGTTCAGTGAGAATTTTTGCTTCAATGTTGATATGATTGCACAGAATGTGGTCTTGAATGATAGCATGCATGATCATACAAGTACTGGAGATGTAACCAACATAGTGTAGATTAACATGTGAACAATCACAAGTTCAGAAGTGTGATTTCTGTGCATGAAAATTAATGAGACAATTTTAATGAAACTTTACATATTTTGGGCACTCATGAGTGCGGTGTTGCGATGTTAATACCTCAGTTACATTTCCCCTATGGCAGTTGTACAGCGAGTCGAAAACAGCCGTTTCAGCATTTTTTGTACCAGCAGCATACAGGTGGTTTGAATGAACATTAAAGGAGAATGAGACTCTTGGAGCAAGTTAGCTTTTGTGAAAGCAGAAAAATCAAAGAATAAGATCAACAAAAGTTTGAGTAAAATAGGACTAGCAATAGAAGAGTTATGAGCATTTGAATGTCGAGATCACTAATGCTATGGAGATCCTCCCATTGGCAACGCAACCGAGATCTATGATATCACAGATGAACAACTCTCCCCTTTTGGACACTGAAAATATACCCCAAAACATCTCTTTTTGCTCTTTCTAATAATATGACAAACGATTCATCAATGATATAATGTTGTGAAACCTCTGTACTTGTCCTCTCATAAAGAGATCACACCTCACCTTGTGATAGATTCTATAAAAGTGAGAATATAAGTGAAATAAGTACTAAAGCAATGAGGGAGTTGTACGTGTGTGACATCACATATCTTGGTCGCATTGCAAATGGGAGGATCTACATGGTATTAGTGATCTCAATATTCAAATGCTCATAACTTTCTTATTATTCATTCAATCTTCCTCAAACTTCCAACAATATGTTTCTTTGATTTTTCTCTTTGATATGGATTCAGCTGGTTTCAAGGGTTTCATTCTCCTTTAATAAAACGGCCACGGTAGGAGTAATGTGACTGAGGTATAAATGTAGTTTTATTGTAAATTCATTCCTACTGTACCTAACACCATGACTCTCTTGATGGTGACATTTGCTCCTGTCTTAATTTCGTCTGAGATGTAGGGTTAGAGAAAGGGTGGCAGTAGGGTTTTATGTTAGGTTTAGGGTAGGGTATAGTGTCAAAATCCAGGGCTGAAGTTATCAGATTAGTGTATGGAACTTAAAAAGGAGCAATTGTCAGGGGAGCAAATGTCATGGAACCCTTTTAATGTACAGTTGAGGCCAGAAGTTAACATACACCTAGGAAATTCAAAGAAAAGTTGACACTTGCCAAACATCATAGAATTTACTGTATCTTATGACATATTTGTGCTATCATGACAAATTTGATATCAAACAAATGAGTGTGTCATGCCCCTTCGTCATATTAATAATAATAATAATCCGCCTTTTTTATATAGCGCCTAATACATCGGAACGACGTGTCTAAGCGCTTTACAGATATATTATTACCCCGGTCGTCGGATTCAATCAGTCATTCCCGCACACAATGTGTGCACATCCTCCACTCCCTGGGGAGTATTCCAGTCAGTCGCCGGTGAGGCGCACACAGTACTGCTTTGTCATCAGGAGCTGAAAAATATTTAGGTGTCATTTTTTCCGCCCAATTCTTCATATTTTAGACAAATTAAAGTAAAAACTTGACAAAAACATTTCATATTTGTTCTACATGTAGTTACTTCTCAACACAAACATTTCAGATTACCTTTTTTTGTTCAGTGGTGACATATCATGATAGAAAATGTAATACATGTATAAATCATAGATTTGACATTTATATATGTCTATGAAATGATTTTTGAAAATATAATACCAAACAGTACAATACATTTGGCATGATTATTACTTTTTTTTATTAAAAGAAAATTCCACCTGAAATTTACTTTAATCCCAGCGGCATCCCAATCATGTGAAAGAACTTAGTACGCTCTTTCATTTGATACCAAATTTGTCATGGTAGTATTTATATTTAGTATATACAGTAGTAAATTTTATGATGTTTGGCAAGCGAACAAATTTCACTGAATTCCATGGGTGTATGAAAACTTTCGGCCTCAACTGTACATGTTGATGCCACTACTGATTAGCATCAAAGCGGAATGAAACCCATGAAACAGGTTAAAGAGATCGTTTAACTTTGTGAGCAGCTGATTAAAAAAATTCTCAAACAGAGTTGAAACGTGCGTATGAGTGCCTGTATTTGTCCTAAAAAACCCTGAAACAGACCACAAAATAGTATGAAAAACTCTAATTTAGATACAAGTAGCAATTTATTAGCCTGATTTTGAGAATTGTCTAGTAGACGGGTTCAGCTTATGACCAGTTTTCTCCAATTCAAAAAGTCCGTTGGCTATTTTGACTGCCTTCTGTTGTGTGTATCTCCTATACACACACTATTAGCTGCACTGTACATTCAGTGTATACCTTGTACACACTGTATGTAGGTCATGCTGTGTTCATCTAGAATTAATGTGTTGTGGTGCACAGATTCCCTGTATACACATAGTCATTGAAACCAACTCCCAATTATTTCAAACTTTGGTTTACATCTCCAAGGTTTTAAAATTGATCCTGTAAATATAATACTTTGAAACTTTGGGGATGGTATTTTTACACTATAAGCCTAATGTTTAGCCCATTTTCAGGAACCAAAAGGAGAATTTTTTAAATCAGAACAAAGTGAAATGATCACTTTAACTTGTGTGAAAGCAGAGAAATCAAAGAATAAGGTCAACAAAAGTTTGAGTCAGATCAGATATATAATAATAAGGAAGTTATAAACAGTTGAATATTGAGATCACTAATGCTGTGGAGATCCTCCCATTGGCAATGTGCACAAGGTCTGCTATGTCACATATATCGAACTCTCTATTCGTGTTTTTTTTTGGGGGGGGAGGGGGGATGGCAAGAAATTTATCAATATTGTGAGGTGAGTAGAAAACAGGTGAGGGTTTCATAAAACTGTTCGTAAAGAGCGATAAAAAGCGTTGCTAAATAATCACCAATGAACCACAAGAAAGGATCACCAGTCGTCTTTAAAGTCACTCTTAACTTACGAATGGCTTTGTGAAAAAGCCCCCCGGTAGGAATCATTCTTTGAATACCCTTAGTGCCTACATGTACATTGCAGCTCAGCTACAGTGGGGGTAATGATTCAAGGGTAGTATATATATAATCTTTTTATTTTTCTCTTCATGTAGATTCCATGGACAGTTCCGTCCAAGATGAGCCAGTAAGTTCTTATAAATCTTCGTTAAATCTTTGCTCAGAATTGTTTAAAGATAAATGAAAACACTTATTTTGTGATGAAATCCTCAAAGCAAGGTTCATTGCCACTATATCTTCATGGGTCTTGATCTGGTTACATAAGCTGAACTTTATGAAATCATAAAATATGAAGTGAAAAAAAATATCACACTGAAGATTGTCAACACAGATTAGCACATGTGTGTATTATTATTGTTTGGTAAAAAAAACATTGTGCTTGAATTTCATGTTTATCGTGCTAATTTCTCGGTAGTAGTACACAATTTCCTCTAGGAACCTTTGGCACAATTTTTTTGTTTATGCATACAGACACCTGGGCCCCATCTTACAAAAGAGTTATGATTGATCCAATCAACCACAACTATGGACGGCCAGCAACATCAACATCTAAAATGCAAATCTGTTCAAAATATTTTCTAGATATGATGTATATTCATACATTCATTGTTCTCTTGAAGATTCAGTGTGATTCTCTTTGTTTACTAAACAGATTGTGCAAATTTCTTGTAGAAAAAAATTATGGTGTGGATGGATTTCCATACAGTTGAGATTGATTGGATCAATCATAACTCGACAGGGCACTGGGTGGTAATTTGATCGGATTCTGTACAAACTCATTTTGAAATGGTTTTCACATCCGGCATTTACATTTAATCGTTCAGTCAGAGCCTGTTATATATTACCTTCAGGGTCCCGTAACACAAAGGTTTGCAATTAATTGTACGCTTGATTTTACGATTGATTATACATTGTAGCCAATGGAATCAATCGTCAAAAAATGTTCTACGATCAATCGCTAACCTTTGTGTTACGGGCCCCGGACACAGTCTGAGAAAGAACTTTTTGTCATTAACTATCTTGGGCTGGTTTATTGACATGTCTTGTGTGGATAGATGTCTAAGAAGCGATTCCATATCATTGTTCTTGGGCCAATTTATAGATATATCGAGAAGCTGACAAATTGTGCCGTGGTTTCCAACTTTGGACTAGTTCAATTTGAATTTGTAGCCAGTCATTTTGTTAACTTCCATTTCCAATGATAACAATATAATGTTTTGCTTCATTGATCTTGATATAAGCAATATCGTAGGGGTGTTGTGGCTCAGTTGATAAGTCTCCGGACTTTGAACCACAAAGTCCGGGGTTCCAATCCCACCGTAGCACTCGCGTCCTTTGGCAAGGCATTTATCTACATTTGCCACTCTCCACCCAGGTGTAGTAAACGGGTACCCGGTAGGAAGGAATTCCTTGAATGCTTGAGTGCCCGATCAGGATAGCCATGCTAAAGCAGGGGTAATAGTATGCAGCGCTTAGAGACAAATGTAATTTGTATTAAGTGCTATTTAAAGGTTTCATATTGTTAATATAATTATGAACGTGGTTAATTTTTACATACAAAATGTAATCAAGACTATCATACAAACTGGTTAGCAGTGGAGGAGGTAGTTTGTAGAGCACAGCATCCTATTAAGCACAGTCTGGTAATAGAAATAAATAGGCATGTGAATGTCATCATAAGAACTAAGTATATCACAGTGACTTCAATGATTTTCTCTCAGAATGAATAGCACTTATTGTAATCTTTCATTTATTATATTTTTCTTTTCTTTTCCCTTTAGAATACACCTCGGGATAATAAGCCTAAGCCCAAGAAACCAAAGGTGGTAAGTTTTGTCCTGCCTTGCTTGCTCAATCAATCACCACATTGGCTTGATAACAGTTACGTACCTTGTCAAAAGTCAAGATTCACTTTTTGGCACGTGAATCTTGCAAGTGGCCTTTCGTTACCAATTCTCATATTTCATCAAAGACAAGAAAATTGGGAATGTAGGAAAGTCATTCTGAAAAGACAAATAAGTGGGAATCCTGCCCAAAGGCATGGTACATACTTTCAACAAGGTACCTTAAGGCCACCGCACACCTTACAATTGGTCTGCGACCTGATATTTGAGTAAAACATAGTAGACTTTGATGCTAATATTGAGACATGGAATATTTTACTCTGTAATGACCTAAATTATTGTTTGAACACCTATATACAAATCTGTCACTATGCTATAATCCTTATTAGCATAAAAGCGAATTTGATATCTAGTCGTAATGACGTCATAGCAATCGTACAAATTGCTATGATTTTAATCTGTTATTGCAAATTTGTTATCCCTGGTGTCAGAGCTGTAGGTTAGGCATCCTAATTCACAACACTAACACCAAACTTGACATTTGTGGTTTTATTTAACAGAAAGGGAAGAAGAAAGGTCAACCGTTAGTACCTAAGAAGCCAGTGAAACCGGCCCTTGAAATGCTAATGGTGACCGAGAATGGTGTCCCGTCTTTCATTGAACAGTGTGTGGAGAAAATAGAGGAGGAAGGTAAGGATTTAACAATTTCTCTTTTGTTTGGGGGGGGGGAAGAGGGGAGGGGTAATGATGATAGAAAATGATGATGATGATGTTGTTGGTATTTATGATGGTGATGATGATGGTGATAATGATGATTGACTAGGGGAGAGGAATAAAAGAATATGATGATGATCATCATTATGGTAGTTGTTGATTATGGTGGTGATGGTGATGATAATTGGGGGGGGGGGGGTAATGATGATAGATAATGGTGACTGTGGGGGGGGGGGTCATTAATGACGCTAGACGATGATGATCTTTATGGTGAAGTTGTTGTTGATTATGGTGGTGATGGTGATGATAATGGGGGGGGGGGTAATGATGATAGATAAGGTGACTGTGGGGGGGGGGGTAATTAATGACGCTAGATGATGATGATCTTTATGGTGAAGTTGTTGTTGATTATGGTGGCGATGGTGATGATAATGGGGGGGGGGTAATGATGATAAATAATGGTGACTGTGGGGGGGGGGGGGGGTAATTAATGACGCTAGATGATGATCTTTATGGTAAAGTTGTTGGTGATTATAATGGTGGAGCCAAGTATGATTGTGGTGGTGAAGAAGAGGAAAGAGGAGGATGAGGATAAGATGAAGAAGATAATGATGAGTTGGCAGTGATAGTGAAGATGATGGTGACAGTGGTGATTTACATGCTGCAATATGCAGTCCCACATGTAGGCTTTCATGTAGGCAGAAGGAGTGTAACATCAACTGAAAACGATCTTTCAGAGTCAAGAAAAAAACGGAATTCGAAACTATGTCAAGGAAATATCGAAAACAGGTAGCCATTTAATGGATGTAAAGATGCGAAATGTGAAATTTCATCAACTTTTTTGGAAGGGTCACCCCCCCACCTCATGCAGTCAAACAGTTGTCAAAATAGGGAAACATTTGTGCTCTTTGCAGTCATTTAAATTGCATTTAGACATTTTGAATCAGCCCTAGTTTTTGTCTCCATCATTCTTATTATTTCTTACCAGGCCTTACTCAAGAAGGTATATACAGGGTCTCTGGGAAAGCAGCTGATATTGAAACCATCATCAAGATGTTTGACGAGGACCAGAACGCCGATCTGGTCTCGTTGGAGAACCTCAGTTCCAACACCATCGCCTCTGCCTTGAAACAGTTCTTCAAGAATCTTCCAGAGCCCATTATACCGTACAGTACACAAGATAGGATGATTGCAGATTACAAAGGTATGCAAATCATGATGGTGATGATAATGTAATAATAATATAGGATATATATATATGTAGTGCACACATCCAAGACACTCCAATGGGTGATTTCAAGTTCAGTGTTGACCTTTTGGTGTTGGTGCTAGGTCAATTATTACACGATTATAACGCCAAACATAAAATGAAGATGGTCCCGAAAAGTCACTCACTAGTTTTTGAGATATCAATAATGTGATTTGGATCAGTTTTACAAATGATGAATAAGTTTTGGAGCAAGGGGAAACAATCAAAATTTCAACACCAACACCGAACTTGAAATCACCCATTGTTACCCTGGCTAAAGGCCGGGTTACACCAAAACAGAATTCTCCCGAATAAATTTGTACTGATTCTGCCCGAATACGGCCTGATTCGGATGGATGCGATGGATTTGAATGTTCCCGAATTTTCTCGCATTTGTAGAGGGAGAACAGAATACTCCCGAAACCACCCGAATACGTGTATTTGGATGTATTCGGTTGCAATGAAAACCAGGCTTACGCTAGTCTACCGATTCCAATGCTCAATGCAAATTACTCCCTACCAGTAGTGATGATGATATAATAATAGCAATGATAATAATAATAATGATATAATGATAATAGTAATGATAATAATGATAATAATATTGATGATGATGATGATGATAATAGTAATAAAAATGATAATGGTAATAATTTTGAAATAACAATAATACAGGATATTTATATAGTGCACATATCTACCTTGTTAGGTGCACAAGATGGCCCTCTGTTACCCCGGCTAAGTTTAGCTACTGATTCCGGTGCTGACAGTGAATTACTTCCAGCCAGTAATGATGATGATTATGATGATGATATTAATGATAATTATGATAAGGATGATAATAATACTGATGATGTTGATGATAATGATATTGGTAATAATGATAATGATGGTGATAATGATAATAATAACAACAATAATAATAATGATGATAATGATAAAAATTATAATTATAATTATAATGATAATAATGATAAAAATGATAAAGATAACAATAATAATGATGATAATAATAATTTTAACAGCAGTCCCCTTCCCTTCCCTCCATGAATTTGTATTGTTCCAAAACACAACCTCCACATGGTCAGAAATTTACATTATGATTTAGAATTTTGTTAAGGTTTGAACAACCTCCACTGGATTATAAATTGAGGAAGTTAATTGATCATGATTTGTTTTGATATGATTTTGTTGCAAGGATTAAAAACGTGAATGGTAAGCATTATTTTGTTACTGGGGCCCCGTCTTACAAAGAGTTATGATTGATCCAATCAACCTCAAGTATATGAAAATCCATCAATGTCATAATTTTTTCTTTAGGAAATTTGCACAATGCCCTTTGGAAATAAATAGAAGCATACTAAATTGACAAGAAAACAGTGAATGTATGAATATACAATGTACATCATATCTAGAAAATATTTTGAAGAAACGTGTATTTTAGATATTGACGTTGCAGGCTTTCCATAGTTGTGATTGATTGGATCAGTCGTAAGTTTTTGGAAGACAGGGCCTTGGTGATGTAATGATATAACACTACAACCCGTACACATCTTCTATTCTTTGTCCACATTTATTCTTAATTGAACAGAAGTCAATAACGAGGACCTCTTTGTTGAACGATTACCGGAATATTTAGTTGGGCTATCGCAAGTAAAAAAGACTGTTCTTACTTATATGATGAAACATATGAAGAGGTACGTATCTTAGCTTAAAGCGTTCACACTTAACATGCTATTGCCCTGGCTGCATTCACACTTTTCATCCATAAATCAGTAACATAATTCATTTGCTGCACTCACACTTGTTTCCCTGTCACGTAATGTATTCAGAAACTGTGTCCAAACTTGTTTTCCCATTACATAACAAATTGAGTAGCTGTGTCTACACTTGTTTTCCTATTACATAACATATACAGTAGGTTTTCCCATTACATAACATATTCAGTAGCTATATCCATACATAATTCTGTATTACAAAAACATATTCAGTAGTTGTGTTTACACTTGTTTTCCTCTTACATGACATATTCAGAAACTGTGTCCACACTTGTTTCACTATGACATAACATATTCCGAAGTAGTGTCCACACATGTTTTCCTATCACATAACATATTCAGTATTATGTCTACACATATTTTCCCATTACATTACATATTTAGTAGATATGTCCACACTTGTTTCCCTATTAATATATTTAGAAGCTGTGTCCACACTAGTTTCCCTATTACATAACAGATTCAGTAGTTGTGTCCACACTTGTTTTTTATTACATGACATATTCAGAAACTGTGTCCACACTTCCCTTTTTATAATAATATGAAACATCTGTCAGATTCACACATGGTGAAATTTACCACACAAACATTGATGATTTGCACAAGCTCAGTTACATTTCTATAGGGTAAGCCCAGCAAATGATTTCTTCCCCCAAGATTGTGGAGATCAAATATGTGATTTTCGGCCCCATTCGATAAAATTTACTATTATGGAACATTATTCAATCAATTACCATTGATGAAATGAGTTATAGAGGTAAGTTTTAAGCTTAGCATCCTCAATGATGAACACTATAGTTATTTTTTTTTTTAAATAGAAAATGGGACTGAGATGACTAATTTGCTATTTGATTGTATAGATTGGCCCGTATTCTGAAGTCGGGTTTAAGTTAAACTCAGGTTTAAAGTTGTGGTTTAAGTATGGGAAGCCAAAAGTATCAAATTTGTTATTAAGTTGTATGTTTCTTATGTTAACTGTGCTCTGTCCTAATTCATCGATGGTGAAGCCAATAATCTTTTTATACTTCCTAGACAATTATGAATGATTTGAGAGCCAAATGAGCTGAAGTATGATATCTCTACTGTTAGTGATTTATGTAACAATTGGCTCGCCATACTTAAACCACAACTTTAAACCTGAGTTTAAGTTAAACCCGACTTCAGAATACGGGCCATAGAATTCAGAAGAAAGAAATAAAGCACCGCTTGCAGCTGAAAGATAGTTTCACAATCCGCCCTAATGCTTACAAGTATTTTGATTCACGTAATAGAAATGTAGGCTGTGCACAACCTGACCATTAATTGTGGGCGTTTTGATGTGTTGCACTGAAAGACTTACAAGGATGGCACTGTAGAAATTCATCAAATTATCCAATTTATTTCCCCTCTGTTTGAATGCCTTGCCCTACATGTATGTAAAATGGACCAGCCCACCTACCATGCATGCTTGTGCACTATAAAGACACCCACCACCTTCCCCAGTCTATATTTATTGTGTGATCTGCTGTAGGATTTTACACGTATGCACCTGCCGTTTCCTTTTATTTTTACCTGAAATACCTGCTTGGCAAATGATTTGTGTCCTTATAAGGAAAATTAGTGATGTAACTAAGCAAAATATTTAAATATTATTGATAAGTAAGGTCATTGTGAAGGAAGAGTATTGAAACTTAAATAACTGCAATATTTTTTACAATGTATATCTGGTATTCCATTCTTGAATTAATTTCATTTCTAGAATAATCCTTTTGGTTTTATCTATATTTTCCTTACTTTTTGCTTAGCATAGAATTTTCTCAATCGACTTTTTTCTTAGTTACTTTCAGAAATATTTTATGATGTTAGTTGGATATTTGATTAAAAAAAAAAAGCTGAAGCTTATTGTTGAAGTATTACTTTGTTAATTAATTACTTTTTCCTCTCTGAAATGTTAGCAATATTTTATCAGAAATGTTTGATATGAGGAAAAATTGGCTTGTACATTTGTTGTTGATTCTAGTTAGTATTATATATGCAAATATGTCCTTAGATATGAAAAAAAATATTGAGTATTTGATATGAGGAGAAGATGCTGAAGTGTATTTTCTGATACTACTGTAGTATTACTGCAAACATATATCTTTTATCCTTTTATTAACTTTATGAATATTGTAGGGACTGTCCATGTGATATGATTTGAAGAGAAATAACTCACGAGCTGCATGCAAAACTGAATTGCTTGAAAAAAAATATTTTTGTTGAAATTTGAATGTAAATTGACAGAATAGATTATCAAAAATGTTTATAGCATGAGTAGAATTCACATGGCATGATAATTTTTTTTTTAGTATCACTTTTTGGTCCCAAATTTATAGCTTATTGTAAGTAACGGTTTATGTGGTTGAATAGACATCTGGGCTAGGTACACAAAGATTAGTAATTGATCGTAGGGCTAATCTTATGATTGACTGCATTGATCACTATGTGCAATTGAGGATACAAATCAACTGTAAGATTAAACGCTAAGCTTTGTGTTACCTGCCCCAGGTTATGGAACATTCAGTAAATTTACGAGTTTTGACGCTTTGATGATATCCATACTCGCTTAAACTAAAAGGAAACCCAAAGTTTCGGTCATGTGATGGATGTGAGTGTGGATTGTTGTATTGTGTCTTGGCATGAAATTTGTGAGGTCAACTACGCTTAATTGTATGTCTTGAAATAGCCTTTAAAAAATTTTGTTTGTAAATACTAAAATAATGTACGTGAATTAGAGCATCTGAGATACATGTATATATAGAATGTAAGCCTTCATTTTATTTCCAAATATTGACATTTATTTACCCAGAGGTCACATTAATTAGTACTGGGCTTGATGAAATTATTTTTAAATTATAATAATATTGATAAGAGACATCTATATATTTCTGCTTATTGATATTTAGATAAATCGATTCCTTGCTCACTTTTATTTTGCCTGGCTCCAGTTCGGTTATTAGGTTATGTTTAGATTATATATTTGAACTAGTATTCGAAAAAAGAAAAAAAAAGAGCAAATTCTAATTCTTTCCATGTTGATTAAAAGACACCATAGAATGATACAAAAGCTCCATGTGCTTATGTTGACAGTTTTTACTTAGATGTCATTTGCATTGGACACAATGTGGGATACATGTATGATTAATAAGTTGGCTATTCTAAATCACAAATAGATCAAGATATTTACATTTATTAGACTCCTTTCTTTACCTTATGACTTTTCATAAAGATGGTGCCTACTCCGACAGTTTAATTTCATAATGCACAATTGTACAGTACTCCATCATGTGTATAATTTTGACTATTTCACTTTGCCCAAGAGTTAAACTCAATGCCCTCTATATATACTGTCATAATGCACAGGCTTACACCGTTGTGTGTATAATTTGGACTATTCCACTTTGCACAATAGTTAAACTTAATGCCCACTACTTAGTGTCATAATGCACAGGCTTACACCATCGTGGGTATAGTTTGGACTATTCCACTTTGCCCAAGAGTTAAACTCAATGCCCACTACTTACTGTCATAATGCACAAGCTTACACCATCGTGGGTATAGTTTGGACTATTCCACTTTGCCCAAGAGTTAAACTCAATGCCCACTACTTACTGTCATAATGCACAAGCTTACACCATTGTGTATAATTTGGACTATTCCACTATATAGGATAACGCAGTGCTCCGAGGAGAATCTCATGACCGCCGAAAATCTGTCCATATGCTGGTGGCCTTCCATGCTGCACCCGCAAAGCAAATCATTTGACGACCTCGCAAACGAAGCACTTCTCGCGGCAGTCTTCAAGCTCATAGTAGAACACTCAGAAACGCTCTTTGATTTTTTCACGTGAGCACGGGTGCCCCATAGACTTCACGCACTGAACCACTGATGTTCAGTTTAAAAGTATAGCCAGCCTTAATAAACTGCGAGATTATACTATTATATATAGCAAGGTATTTCCAGCGTCTTATCCGCGCCTATATGCAGCGGAACAGACTGGTGTATTTCTACTTTATTTTCTACACTGTATTAAAATAAGGCACCCACAGTTATATTTGTTATATATCGAGCACTGGAGGAGAGGATATTTGTTATTGTTTTAAAATGAATTCTGCCCTCGCTTGGTGATGGAAAGAAGATAACCCTCGTTTCCTGATTACGGGGATGTAGCACTCTTGAATGATGTCAGTTGGTGGAACGGGAGACTCGGTGATCATTCTGTCTGGAAGAAGATCTTCAGTGATTTATCTATCGGCTGAGGGAATGACCATACCGGAAATCGCTCTGGCGCATCGATGAGGGGATGATTCTAGTTGGTTCAAAGAAGCAGATATATGTCATTTTTTAATCATTAACCGGAGCTGTCAATGTGGATAGATGTATTGATGCTGTAGCGTTTGAATGACAGAATCTCTTTGAACTGAATCACTTATTTGATTTTTAATACAACGGCATCATTTATGGATTCCAGTCATCTCTAACTGTCGCAAGGATTAGTGCATTCAGTTAGCAGCACTCATATGCACTCATGGTTATCAATCATTACCACCATGCGATCTTGATTACCCACAATGCATCACTGATTACCCATGATGCATCACTGACTAACCCTGTCACAGGGCCATGTTCACTCAACACCAGACACCTCAGAAAACATTGAGACTGTTTAGTCACTGTCCTAGCAAGATTCCTGGGGAGGGATTCACAAAGATTTACGTTAACAAAAAAATACTTTTAAGTTACCAGTAATGTGTTGTAGATAACGCAACACCGGAATGGTCAGATCATTGGATGTTCTTAACTGGACATTAATCAATGAGATGGCATGTTGAATTTGATGTGCGTGTTGGAGCATGATTTTTCCAGAGACCTAAATCTTTCTGAGACACCTTCCAGATCAAGAAAATCTTACTATTATATTATGAAATGATATTATTATTATTATTAATTTGATTTAAAATGAAATGAGTGACAGTGAGAAACTATAGTATGTTATCAAATGGGGCCTAGACACTTGTCCACTTACGTAACGTCATGATTATAATTTCTGAAATAGTCTTGGCTTGGTCAAGATTTGTTTTACGATGGGCAATGAAGAGCGATGACTTTTTACATTCACTTTTGAACTTTCTATCATCTTTTTAGCCTATGTAATTTCAACATTAGCAGGGTTGTCTATATAGTAAAGAACTAGTATTGACCTTTTTTCTTGATGGCAAAAATGAGTAAACTTTTAAACCTTTTTCGTTATTCGGATTTAAAATCATGAATTGAAATAGGGCCCCATGTTGAATGTATTGTCAGTTAAGTTTATTTCAAATTGTTATATTTTTCACTTTCTGTGAAAAAGATGGAACCTACATTGTCATAAAGGTACTGCTAAAAACAGATCAAATCTGTTTTGAAATTATATGGAGGTATAATTTGTTGAGTAATCATTGAGTGTTTATTCAGCCGCTGCCTTTTTTAATTGGTTCAAGGTATTATATTGTTTTCAAACTTGTTTATATGTAGGGGTAATACATGCCTAAACCTTAGGACGATGGTAAATCCAGATCTATATATTATGCTTCAGGCGTTATTAAGAAAACATGTAAAGTAAAGCCTGATCATGAGTATCTTGAGTAGTTTTCAACGTCATGGTGATGAGTATTAAATCTTGCTTTTGAAGAAATTTGATATTCTATACATTCCCAGTTATGTAGGATTTTTTTTTTTACAGTGATTGAGCTGTATACATGTTTTTATTGCTCATATCTCTTGGTAGAGTCATAGCAATGGCTTAGTGTATTTTTTTAATGAAAAATAGAGGTCCAATGAAGGATCCTTGTGGCACACCACTTTTTGCTTCAAATGCCTACTTGTAAGCCTCATATATACTGGTTATTGTTTCTGCCAGGTCTTGTGTTTCTCACATTTCTTTGAAGGAAAAAAGTGATACATGCTATGTTAGATTTGGTGGCATTTGTCAATTTTATAGTTTTCCAAATCAAGGTATTATTTTCTTTCTTAGCCTCGATTCAATCGTAATTGAACTCATATAATTGTATATGGATTATTAATGCTTATTCGATTTTTTGTACCATCCATGGCTTAGCAATTCAATTTTCACCTGTTCCAAACAAATTTCACTATGTTTAAATTCTTACATGTTTTCCACTCATTACTTTAGAGAAGTGGTTATTCAACATCATTTGTATATTAGTTACCAAAGTTTAATTTGAAAATCATTCATTATCTTACCATACATTGTATTTCTCATTCATTTAACTCTCATTATTCATCCATACCCCTTCATTACACTTGGAAATATCAAAAGCTTTTCCCCATTTCTGTACTCTACTTCATCTTATACCCTGGGAAAGTTTGCTTTAGAGTTAAAAAGACTTGATGGGCCGGTAACGTAAAGCTTCGCGATTGATCGTAGGGCTAATTTCTATGATTGATCATACACAATAGTCAATGCAATCAATCTTAGAAATTAATCGCTAAGCTGTATTTTACAGGGGCCCAGATGTGCAATCCTTTCCTGTTTTTCTCAAGCTGTTTTAAACAATTTGGCTTCCATCTCAGCAGTACACACCAAAATACCCCTATGAATAAAATGGAATCATCCAACTTGCTTCTCTCTGTTATTCGCAAAGTCATTGGGTGATAGATAACACATACATGTAAAGTCACTGAACCGTATTCTGAACTCGGGTTTCAATTAGACCCTGGTCTTAAGTTGTGGTTTTACTATGGAGAGCCAATTGGGGCACAAATCCCTAACAGTAAAAATCCACTTTATTAACTCATTTGACACTCAAATTGTTCATAGTTGTCTGGGGTAATAACTCAATTATTTGTCTTCATTATATAAGCAAAAGGAAACTAAATAGTAAATATGAGAAATATATAGTATAAACAGAATTTTTGGCTACCCATAATTTTAGCACAGAGTTAGACTGGGGTCTAAGTGAAACCTGACTTCAGAATATGGTCCCTAGTCAAAAGTTGCTGGGTCATGTTGCAAAGTGTTTAGTGACTGATCATATGTTAAGAATTTACGATTAATTATACATTGTGTTCTTGCGTTCAGTTGGTAAGCTTTGTATGTGTGGTTTCTGAAAAGACAAAAATCGTACGGTTGTATGTTAATTTCATCAGCAGAAGTCAGAAATTTACAAGCATACATGTAGGTGAGCATTGTTTTAATTGCAGGTGCCAATTTTGGCTATACATGTAACTGAATAATTATGATAATAGAGGTATACAGTATTAACAACACTTTCAAATTTCTGAGAATTTGTGAAGATTTATTTTCTTTTATACACTTGAAGTTGTTTGCAAAGTCTTTTAAGAAGATACTCTCTCTCTCTGTGTTACCTGTACCACATATGTGTGAGACCATCACCATTTTTTTACTGCATACCGAACATCAAAATCTATTAAAATGTAATCCATGCTTCAAGCAGTTAGAGGAAAAAATGTAATTAACATGCATTTTCCTCTTTTCATTTTGATATAAAAAGCATATAAAATCATTTACTCCTCTGAAACAGGCAGTGTGATCATATTGGTCATTTCATTTTCATTAATAAATAATTTGATGATACTGATAATGCTCATAATGATGACAAAGATAATGGTATTGATTATTATATTTATAATGATACATACAGTATTATAAGGATAAAGATAGTGATAATGAGAATGATAAGAGTAATGATGATATTAATAATATCATCATCATTATTAATGATAATTATTGATGATGATGATGATATTGTAGTAAAAATGCAAATATACATTTATTATGCAGAATTATCAAGGCACTAATTTTCTATATTACCCTGGCTTTACAGCTATATGAAGGCTATTAGTAGCAAAGTTAATGGGTTGATAGAGAACATGGATTGATTATCTATTCTGTGCATTTGAAGGATAGTATAGCCATTGTTCAAACAGATGATGATTTTCTGTTTACATGTAGATGATCCTAATAGAACAGAAGGGCATTCCACGAAACAAACAGTTTGCAATTTTCACTGGCAATGTCATTCTGAGCCAATCAGGTGCTGGGATTTCAGTAGCTTAGAACAAATAATCAGTGAAAGCCACAACCTTTTGTCTATTGAAATGCTCCTGTTGTGTATATGATCTGGGCTCCGTAACACAAAGGTTTACGATGAGACGCAAATATGAAAGAGCCGCACTGATTGGTTCCTGGTCAGAATTTTAAACCAAATGTGCGTGTAACGTTGATATTGAATCGTCAGTTCATTTAGCGATTGTTCGCTAATCTTTGTGTTACGGAGCACAGAAATCATATGGATAGCCTCTGAATAGAAGCTGGTTGGTGTACATGGGTACTACTAAAACCTGAATATATGGATTTGATTTAAAAGGTACACGTAATAATGCATGTGGGTCTAACCTAAAGCCACTGCGCATCTTACAATTGGTCTGCTCTGATTTTGGAAGAAAATGTAGTAAAATTTGATGTGAATATTGAGATATGGAAATATCTTACTGTGCAAGGTTCTAAATCATGGTATGAACACTTGTATGTTCAAATTTGTTACTATGCTACCTTAACCATCCTTAGAATAAAAGCGATCTAATTTTAATGTCATCATAGCAGGAACTAATACAAAGGTTAGTGATTAAAGGTATTGTTTAACTTTGTGAGCAGCCGATTTAAAAAATTCTCAAACCAAGATGAAACATGTGTACAAGTGCATGTATTAGAACTAATAAACCCTGAAAACAACCATTATTGAGAATGAAAAGCTAAAACTACAAGGCAAACCCCGATTTTTTAAATAGGCGTCTTATAGACGCATGAATAGTACACATAAGTGTATGGGATGAAATTAAGATGGTGTTTTCGGTCACTTTATATATTTTTCAATTTAAATAATTATTTTCGAACGCAATTTTTTCTGGGCTTCATTTTTGTAACATATCACAGACACAGGTGACAAGTGTGACCTTCTAGCTCAGATTTTTAAAAGTCAAACCAATGTTAACCAATCACTTTAATCTTATGCTTGACTTTCACGATTAATCGTAAGAAAATGTTCCTTTGAATTCTCAGCTTTGTGTTATTGGCCCCTGGCCTTCAAAATAAAGGCCTGCAATCAGCCAAAATTGTTATATTTGTATTTTACAATTAATTTGAACCTGAAATAAAAAGAGATCACTCACATTTTCAGAAAATAAGCAAAATGCGATTTGTTTCAAAATCAGATCATGGATCAGTCCTAAGTTGTGCGGTGGCCTTAAGGTTCATACGCAAGCAAAAGCCTGAAAACTGCAAAAAAATCTGCTGGCATGGCAGGCAAACCTGTGTGATAACGTGGATCGTTCCATTATTCCTGTAGGGTGACAGGTCACCATGATGGAAACAAAATGAAGGCAGAGAACGTTGCTATATGCTGGTGTCCATCCATCCTACAAGTCCCCCCGGAGGACTTCCATACAAAGTGGATGATCCTGACACGAATCCTCCAACTGATGATTGAGAACGAGGATGTCTTTGATATCGCCGAGTAATTCAATCCCTCCGGAGGACTTCCATACAAAGTGGATGATCCTGACACGAATCCTCCAACTGATGATTGAGAACGAGGATATCTTTGATATCGCCGAGTAATTCTGTCCCTCCGGAGGACTTCCATACAAAGTTGATGATCCTGACACGAATCCTCCAACTGATGATTGAGAACGATATCGCCGAGTAATTCTGCTAAATTAGGTAGTCTGTAATAGGCGCGTGGACTGCTGCGCTACTTTTGATAAGTAGAATCCTGTATGCTTTTTGATACGGTTGTAAAAAAAACCCATCTCATTCATAGTTTTATAGTCTTAGCATTGTAAAATTTCTTTTATTTTCATTGTAAGCGGTCTGGGCCTAATGGGAAAAGAACTGTATAAGTAATAAGTATCATTATTATTATTATTACCATAAAATAAAAGATCGTGAAGATCGAATACTCCCATAGATGATAGAGAATAAAGGAAGTGTCTGTGATATCGCTGGTTAGTTGTGTTAATACAGGGTCTTCAGTAGGCTTGTGTAGCAAGGTGTTGTTCTTGATGTACTTAAAGGCCTGGTCCCACTGGCCGACGGACACAACGTATTCATAACGGATACATCGGTCCAAGCAAAATTTTTGGGTGGCTCCATCCGTTTTCATCCGCTCCAGACAATGGACAAAATGGGCGAACTATGAAATCACAGTGGACGGATGCTCGATGGATATAGAGCGTATGAAACACGTATGCAAGGAGTACACAATGGATACAAAACGTTTTCCAACGGATGGCAAAATTCTTATCCGTTTTATCATCCTCTCTGCATCCGTAAGTGCAGTGGGACCAAGCCTTAAACATTTTGATAATATGACTTTAGATTGTATTTTCAATTATTCAAAGTCTATTATCCTGACATGAATACTCAGACTGATGTTTGAGATGAGGATCTTTGACATCAATGATTAGTTCTGATAAATTGGCTGGTGATCTGTTACAGAGGAGTCAGTCTTTACATGTATTCATTCTTATTTTATAGTTTTTGATTGTATTGTCAGTTATACAAAATAGATGATCCTTATACAGATACTGGAACTGATGCTGAAGAAAGAGAAGGGTAGGCCTATCTTTAATAACACTGATTAATTCTGATAAAATGGCTGGTGGTCTAAAATAGGCTTGTGTACAGAGGAGTGAGTCTTAACATGCAGACATTATTATACAGTTTTAGATCGTATTGTCAATTATACAAAATGGAGCCTTACACAGATAATGGAACTGGTGTTTAAGAAAGAGAAGAGTATCTTTAATATCACTGATTAATTTTGATAAAATGGTTGGCGGCTTGTGATAAGCTTGTATTCCAAGGTGTTTATAGCCTTGATATATAGGATTTTTAATACAATTATGAATTATGCAAAATGGAAAATACATAAATACCCAGAATACACTAAGCGAAGGTAGAGAAAGATGAGAGTATCTTTAATAACACTGATTGATTCTGATAAGATAAGATGATGGTGGGCAATTCCATAAAATATGCACGTCCGACCCCAAGTACGTGAGACCTTCATGGCATTTTCTGTCTCTGATTTCTGGTTCTTTTGACAGTCTGTAATGCTCTCAAATGATCATGACTTGGTCAGTTTATAAAGTGGAGTAAAACTTGGGGGTCGGTTTAGTATTTTACAGAATTGCCCTGGTGTATAATGGGCTTGTGTTCCAAAGTGTTAGTCTTGATTTATGTACCATTTAATACAATTATGAATTATACAAAATGGAAAATAATTACCAAGAATACACCCAGTGAAGGAAGAGAAAGAGGAGAATGTCTTTAGCATCACTGACTGATATTGTTGCTAGGTTACACTTAATGAGGTATTTGGAACCTTGATTATCTGTAATAGACCCTGTGGAACTGTTTCATAAAACTTGTTATAATAGCAAACATGCAGCAACTGTTTAAAGCTACTGAAATCATTCAATCTGATTGGTTGATAGTAAACTTTTTATCAATTTTTACAATGGCAATTCTCTGTGAACCCCACCCCCCTGAATTAGAATGAATGCTCCTTATTGCAAAACAAAAAGAGGAGTGCCAAAATGACGAAGTAAAGTAAGTATGAGTCTGGCTATGTAAATCAATTTGAATATTATCAGTGGACCCATTAATTAAGAATTGAGTTTTATTTATGCTTAACTGTAGCAGTAATCATGAATGTATAGTGTCCTGTGAAAAAACATGCATTTGATTATTGGGCTCATTTTCAATGCACAGTTGTACTTTAAAGTTAGTGAACCCCGCTACAAAATGCACTCCTTCATGCTGAGTGTTGTGTGTAGACATGACTACAATGTTCTGTATTAAAGCCCAGAGAAACAAACTTTATTGAATGTCATATTTTTTCACCTAACTTCACAATTAATTTTCTAAAACATGGCAGAATGTGGACACTTTAAATATGTTCATTTTCTGGTAGGGTTCCCTAACTTTTGAGCACCACTGTATATGCTGTAGCATAATTTGGTTGTGAAATCTGTATGTTATGTTCTCAGAGCAGGCTTTCAAACCACAATGGGTGATTTCAAGTTCAGTGTTTACCTTTTGGTGTTGGTGTTAGGTTAATTTTTACACGATTATAACACCAAACCTAAAATGAAGATGGTCCCGAAAAGTCACTCACTAGTTGTTGAGATGTCAATAATGTGATCTGGATCAGTTTTACAAACTCTGAATAAGTTTTGGAGCTAGGGGAAGCAATCCAAATTTCAACACCAACACCAAGGCCAACACCAGACTTGAAACCACAATCAGGTTGTGGATTGTCATACTTGAAACAATTGTTTCATGTAATGCTGTGTATCCTTTCAAAAGGAGATTATTGTCTGTGTTTATGGGGAACTCGACACTGTTATGATAAAAATCACCCAGACGAGAACAAGATTTATGACAAGGAGATGTTATCTTATGCCACTGAAAAGGCCTTATAGTAAGGTCATCATCTCAGTTTGCCTGGCCTGACAGGTGCCCAAGGCTAAAGCAGGCTTGGCTGAACAGTTTTTCAGTGGTACGCGTTTGCTGTTCCCCAAAAGATGTCTCTTATACAGGCATCTTCTGTGCTTTTCATAAAGTCTGGTGTCGGCAAATGATAATCCACTCCCAAAGATGAAGGAAGCTGACGCCCATCAGACTTTTGATAGCGTATCGTCCTTTTTGTCTTTAAGGGGAATTGCCCTTCCTGCCCTTTCAATTCACTGTTCGTAGTAACTCACTTTCATCTGACTCTTCATTCAGAACACTCTTTAATCAATATTAATTCCCTAATCACACTAGGCTCTATTAGTAGCCAGGCCATCACTCATATTACATTTATAATTATATCCTACTTAGAGTAAATCCTGTATAGTGATTGGTTCAAGTAGCATCATGTGACCTAATATATTTCAACTATGATGTTGCGTGACGTCAGACCTCGATATATTTTTGGATATACCAATATTATGACGTCATTATTTCACAAAACTGGATATCTCGGCGCACCGGCTTGCGCGCTCTCTCTCCCGGGCGCGCAAGTCCAGCGCGATGCGTCAGCGCAGACACTAATCTGCGTTCCGCTGAGCGCGGTGGCTCGGAGAAAAGTAGGTAATTCAACGCAAGTAACAGGACTTTGCATGCTCAGCGCATAGATTTTGGTTATAAATTATTAAAAGTAGGATATAAAACAAATATATCAGGCGTTTCATTCGAAAGCATAGTGGGAATTATTAATCCTCGGTTGGACTGGCAAAACTACTATATTTCCCTCGGGGCTTCGCCCCTCGGGGAAAAATAGTAATTGCCAGACCAACCTCGGATAAATAATTCCACTATACTTTCTCAAAGCCTGATATATTTGTTTATTATCTTTAAGTTATTTGTAGATATGAAAAGCACACACAGCTGAAGCTAGATGGCATTCTCAAAAAATAATTTCATATGATTATTATAGATAATGATAATATGCAACATATATATAGTGCTTAATACACATGTTTATGAATATTGCATATTATTATTTTGTCTTTTGCATGGTCATTATGATCTGCCACTTTAACATTCAAGGAATTTCTTTCTATAGGTACCCATTTCTTTCAAATATAATTTGATTTCATACCAGTGGCCTTTGTAATGGTATTTGAAGATTATAATGACATCACCCCTGTGATTTATTCTAATGCCAACACGTTTTCTTGATTTTATTTATAAAAAAGGGCTATTGAAAATTGTAGATATTTGGTAGCTCAGTTAAAAGTGACACTGCTGGCCATGATGTAACCACGGCCCTTATTGGTTGTTACTGAAGGATGTCCCATAATGGTTGGGGATAGGTTTGATGGTTTCAAGTTCGGTGATGCCCTCTTGGTGTTGGTGTCAGGCTGATTCTGCACCAGCACAGCACCGAATGGCAATCAAGATTGTGATTCCAGCACCAACACCGAACCGTTAACTCACATCAGGTATTGAAGCTGGGAAAGACAGTCTAAAATGTGCTTCAAACACCAACACCAAACTTTAAGCTATGGAAGTTGAACCGTTAACTCGCATTAGGTGTTGGAGCTGGGATAGGCAATCTAAATTGTGCTTCAAACACCAACACCAAACTTTAAGCTATGGAAGACATTCTAAATTGTGCTTCCAACACCAACATGAAACTTCCAATCACCCTGTAAGTAAGATCACCTTTGCTTATTTGGATCGTTCCGCTGTTCCTAACGTAGGGTGACTGATCATCACGAAGGAAACAAAATGACCGCAGAGAATCTCTCTATATGCTGGTGCCCATCTCTTCTACAGCTCTCCATGGAGGACATGCGTACCAAGTTGATGCCTCTAACCCGTATTCTGAGCCTGTTAGTTATTAATGAAGAGACTATTGCGGATATTATAGGTTGGTAACACCATTGTTTCTCTCTATGTGCCAGGATCTAGCCAGGGTCCCGTTGCTTAAAAGTTACCATTATGGTAACTTTGCCATCCAATGGTAGTTACCATCTGACGGCAAAGATATCCATAATGGTAACTATTCTGCTGCTGGACCTGGGCCAGGTTGGACACAAGACCATTTAGGGGCCATACTGTTTTTGCAAAATAGTTGGCCTTTAAAAGTTATTGTGTCTAATATAGCTGGATCCGTGCCTGCTATGGACCGTCCATTCTTTGCTGAAAATTAAAAGGAGATTGTGTGTTTTGATGTGGAATTTAACACCATATGAATATACATTAATACTCATAGTAGCGGACATTTTGTAATGCCACTGGTAATTGCACTGTGGTGAAGTCATTATCTCACTTTCTCTGACCCGATGGTTGTCTGAGGCTAAGCAGGCTTGGCCGAAGATTTTTTTAGTGGTACACCAAGTTTGCTGTCCCCCAAAGATATCTGTGTTACAGGTATTTCCAATGCTTTTCACAAAGTCTGGGGTCAGCAAATGATAATCCATTCCTCCTGAACGCTAATGCCCATCTGACTTTAATGATCCATTTTGTTCCAACTTTAACTTTTCTTCTCTTGAAGAAAATACGAACCTATTGAATTATGAATTTTATCTTTCCGTTTTCAGTTTCTAGCAGGGTTATTGAACAGGGTTTATATTGATGAAAAAAATTTGATAAATCAATTTGCATTATTTTGTGGTGAAAGAAACTGGATGGGAGTTAAAAACTTGGAGTTAAAAAAATTGGATCATCCAGCAGATAAGGGGCCTGTTTCATAAAGACCTACTACAATTGTAACTGGGCCATTGTTGTAACTTCCGTGGAAACCCTTGATTGTGATTGGCTGCTGAGCCCTGTTACCATGGTAATTACCATAATGGCAAAGTTACCATATAGTTGTTATTCTTTATGAAATTCCTGTGATACAAAGGTTCCCATGACACAAAGGTTAGCGATTAATCGTACGCTTGATTTTCACAATTAATTGTACATTGTAGTCAATGCAATCAATCATTAAAAAGATGTTCTATGATGATTGCTAAGCTTTGTGTTACAGGCCCGAGGTATTGGTCTGGTATGTGAGTTTTCATCCCACCGCTGCCACCAAAACTATTTTTTTTTTTCACTTGTAACTTTTCATGAAATGCCCCCCCATAGCTATATATGAGGAGCATCCCAATCCCGAAATGACAAAGTAAAGTGACATTTAAAGAAAAAAAGATACTTTGGGCATGCCCTAATCAACCACTAGCCATATGAGTATAGGCATGTAGAGAGTCTAATGGTTGTTCATGTAAAATGTACTAAATGTAAAACTTTTGAACTGAAATATACTGCATCCTACAGAGCTATCGCTGTGCGAAGAACAAATTCAGAGTTTGCAAGAGAAACCTTTCACTGGTGTAATTTCACCCGGGATTCGGATAAAATGTCTATCAAGTCATATCATGAAACCCCCTCCCTCCCCTGCCATTGTTTATGGCAATTATCATCCAACTTTGGCTCATTTACAATTTGCTGTATTCTTGTCGGTTCCAATGCATGTGAATGAAGCCTACAGTTATTAATTACCTCGCTTTGCTGTTCATACACACAAAAAGCTGCCAAATTGAAAATATATGGAAATGTAGCTTAGTAACTTTGCATTCATAGAAGAGCTAAGTATAAGATTGTGTAGATTGGGATTATATTGATTTATAGTTGATAAATGTGACTAAGCAATTATGTTTGTATGCCAGGTAATTTATTTCAGTACATTTGTAGCTTTTCTAAAGACTCTGAAGGTTTGAAAGTAAGGTCAGAAAGGAAGAAAATAGAATTTCTTTCAGAACATTGCCTACTCCAATTTTGATGTTTCTGTTTATTTTACATGTATTTCATATTTGTTTTTGCCCTGTAGCACTGTAATTGTTATCAGTCGCAATGAGATGATACATCCAGCTCATTTTTGCTTGTGCATTTTTTCCAGACTATTAACAGACCAGGGCCCCGTTGCATAAAAGTTACTATTACGGTAATGTTGCCATCCAATGGTAACTACCATGGTAACGCTGTGCCAATCAAAATCAAGGATTTCATGACAGATACCATTGGATGACAAAGTTACCATAATGTTAACTTTTATGCAACGGTGCCCTGGGGTGTTTCACAAGCATAAATGCACCGCTAGTTAAACAGTTTGGGAAAAATTTTTAAAGATCCAAACTGACCCTTGCTCGATATAGATGCTCGTTCAAGATAATGAATTCATACAATGATTACATTGTGAATATGCTCATTCTGAGAAGTGTTAAACGACTTACAACTGGATTGTGTGTCTATATGTATGTATTCTAAACCAATGTACTTATCAATTCAATAATTCAGTATACCATGATGTTCTTTCAAAAAGAAAACAAAAATTATTTTCAATATCTTTTGTCAAACATATGCCAGGTTTGTAAGACGTAATTGAATTCATTCATTTCAATCAAATTGTGTGAATTATGAGTACCTTTTTTTTTAAATCTATGTCAATGCATTGCCTTTCAGCTAATTTTGTCTTTTCTTTGATCACCATGTATGTTGACTTTATCAATAGCTTTCAGCCTTGGAAAACACATTTTCTGTCTTCAAGATGATTTTCATGCTTATAGGAAAAGAAATCTTGAACTTGGCACCCCTGACATAGCGACATTAAGAAGTGTCTTGATGTTTCCCCACAATTTTAAAGTGACTCTTCATTCATGCCAATAGCGCCATCTAAGGACTAGATTTAGGATGTGTGCCATGATAGGTACCCATAATGCAATACTTTCCCCCTTTTCATGATCATTCATCTTCAAATTATTTCACAAAGTTGATTAAAAAAAAAGATCAGTGATGCAAGGTATATTTATAAAAGGAATAATGGTGCATAATGGGTCTGTCTTGGCACTTTCCAAACCTCAACTATAGTTGGCGCTATTCAATATGTGTCTGTTTAAATTAAAAATGTAAGAGTAACCACTACCACAAAAATAAAAGTTGAATAAAATCACATCTGAAATGTTTGTAATATTACTTGGTTCAGGATAACACTGGTGTTAATATTCTAAACATTTTAGCTGAAGTCATCAATCAAAGATGCTATATCGGTAGTCATAAATGTATATGTTTTCTTTCATATATCAATTCTGGTTGCTGACATATTATAATTGATTGACTAAAAAAAATCACTCTTACCATCTTGATTTTTCTTTTATTACCCTACCCATATCACTTCTGTTTTGAAATACTTTGAAAATATATCTTTGTTTTTTTTTTCTTTCAATTTTCATGTGTTCAAAATCTTGTCCTATAAATCCAAGTTATTGAAAGGGTATGTAACATTGTGGAAAATGATTCTTCATTGCAGAGCTTTCTGAGTTATGTGTCATGTTTGTTTTCATTTGCTTTGAAGAGTGAAGAAATTGCGGGAAATGTGTTTATGTTTAAGATTTTGTTTATTCCAACCATAAAGTGATTATGTTATAGACCGTTTTGAAAAAAAAAAGGATGAGTGCCCAACATTTTGTGGTCATCCCCAAATCTAGCTCTATACATACATACATACTTGTAGGTGTGCAGTCCTATAATACAGTGCTTATGTAGAAACAAATTTGATATTATGTTTGAATCTGGTACAAGTCTATTATTCTAAGGCTCAAAATGCTTTCTTTTGTAAAATATGATTGTTTTTGTAACCCATTACTGAGAGAAATTTATTTTATGTGAACTTGCAAGTTATACTGATGCTCTATGTTATCGCATGACAGAAACTGCAATGTCACTTTCCTATTTGGTTGTTTTGTTTGCTTGAAATATATTTTCATACTCTGAACTTAAAGTAACTAATTCAAGGGGGGCGGGTTGGCTTGGCGGGACCATTTGTGGTAAGGATTGTTTGATGGTCAACAAGGGTTTATGTAAAATTGTACCTTTGGGATTTTTATTAATTCCGACGAGATTGAGATGAATATATACATGTGGGGTTACCAATCCTGTGTGTATACTTTATGATTTATGTCTATTTTTAATATAACCAGTTGCGAGATTTATGATATATATTAACCAATACCGGATGTTCTAATAGTAAAATGTCTCTTTCCTCATTAAATCTCAAAGGTATGTATTATGTGAATATCAATCTATTTCAAGATGTAAGTTACCCTACCGAGGAGTGTTTTCACTTTGTATGAAAACACATTAAAATGTGCATTTACATGTAAGGTAAAATGTAATGTACATGTAATTATGGTGTAAGGGAATGTATTGAATATATATGATTCGTATGTAAGAAACTTATAATGAAACTTTAAAAAAGAAGAAATAAAAATGTGTACCGAGTATTTCTTTAGTTGTGTGAATAATTTGTTATATATTTATTTCATCTTGTGTTGTTTGTGAGTGTGATTTATACACCAATGTATCCCGTGTGTCTCTGTAGTTCACAATTGTATGAATAATTTTGAACATCCGTTTTGTGTTGTTGGTTTAGTGTGAATTTATACAGCGTTGTATCATGTGTGTTTTCTTATTTGTTCACTGTTGTGTGAATATCTGTTAAATGCTGATGTTGGTTGCAAGTGTGAACTTATACAGCAAAGTATACTGTGCATTTCTTCTTTTGTTCACTGTTGTGTTGAATATTTTGTGTGTGTTATTGTTCGGTTGTGAGTGAATTTTTACAGCATAAATTGCACTCGTCACATGGATGAATCCGACTCGATATAATGTGAATTTGTATGGATCAGCCTCGACAGTTCTCTAAAGTGCTTTGATGTTTAATACTACAAAGACCGATGCTTCCCACGGAATCCTCCTTGCAGAAATGTATGTGAGATGTATTGCATGTGTGTATAAAGGGGTGCGCAGATGATAAAGGAGTTTTTGCTCCGCGACCTTTAGTGTTCATGAACAGAGGAAATGCATTGCCCTTCATAACAAAGTCGTCTTTGTAAAAAATTGATGAATCTGGACGAACGACATGTCTGTAATTTCTCGTCAGCTCTGAAACTTACACAAAACTTGTTTTGGTTCACCAATTTTTGACAAAGCCCTCTCAGCTGTTCTTTGTCATTGACAGGTATTTTCAATACATTTACTGTGTTCTTGAACCCTCTGTTCATCGCGGACCAAAAACTCACTAACAGGAAGACCAAACAACCTCAAAGTGACCACAAACTTGCTTAGTCGTTCGTGATGGATAATTTTCACTTATAAATGAACAAAGATAACCATGTTTTCTTTTCATTCTTTTATTTAATATATATACTGCAACCATACAAGACAGGTATCCTATATTACAGACACAGACAATGTAAAACATACAGGAAATATATTGAAAATAGGATCAACACCACTCCCTTTATCCTCCATCTTTGAATTAAAAGTAAAATCAATTAAATTACATAGTTATGAATCATGATATACATTAAGAAATCTCCATGATATTGACAAGGGAAAAGTGCAATTACCATTGTATACATGTAGTATTAGACTATCCAGAGAGTAATTTGACTTCTTAAATGAGCATTTCTGGATGTGAGAGGCTCTTTCTGTAAAGTTATGTAAAAAAAAAAAAAAATGCTCCACAAGCAGCAGTCATAAAAGATGTCGGTGCTAGTCGCGCAAAGAGTTGCAACTGATATGAGCAACCATGACTATGGAAAGCCAGCAATGTCAAAATGTTCTCTAAATATGCTGTAATATACATGTACATTCGTTGTCTTTGAAAGTTCAGTGTGCTTCTCTTGTTAACAAATGACACCGTACGTATTTCCTGTCAAAAATTGACGTTGATCGGATCAATCGCAAGTATTATAAAAGACGGGACCTAGGAAATTGCCTGACCTACATGTACCTACCAGTTAGCATCCAAAATAGGAGTCACAGCATATTTCCCATAGATGACTGTCTATATCTGGACAAAAAAAATTATTACCCCAATTACTCCTTTTAAAAAGGAGGCCTGTGATAGTAGGCCTGTGATATATATTCAACTTCCATTACAGCTTTTTAGAGTGGAAAAAACCACCAAATCTTGATTTCATACAAATTGTCTGTTTTCTAAAAAAATTATCTACTTTAAAACATCCAGGATCTTATATTTTTGTCTGGAAAATAACATTTTTGTTCTAAAAACAGAATTTAAACCATTGGTATCCTTTACAAATCTCAGCTCTCGCTTTGATGAATTGTGAATTATAAAGTTTTAGAACTAAAATAAGTTTAATAACGAATGAGACCATGTATTACAGCAGTTTGTGTATATAACTTAAAATTTCATAAATTTGCCTGAACGTGTGATTAATAGAAACAATATTTTTGCACCATAAAAAAAAGAAAATCACACAAAGAAAATAACATAAAAGCCTCGCCACATCTAATGTAGTACAGGGGAGCATTTCAAGATGTCAACTTTCTTTGATTTTAACTGCCTGAGTAGCATAGTTTCAATGAGAACTGTTCGATAAAACACACTTTGTCGGATAATACAGGTTGATGTGTCCAAAAACCATATAAAATAGCCTGGGAGGTGTTTAACAGAGAGTTTAATTGCTGACATGCACATATGTAACACATTACACAATAACAAATTCACAATAACGGTTAAAAGCTACTGAAATCCTTCAATCTGATGGTTATTTGTTATAGAAATTGAGCATTTGTTAATATATTTTTATGCAAAGGGACCCTGATAGATGACTAGACACTAGCGCACGTCATAAAGCACATGATCTGGACCCCGTCTTACAAAGAGTTGCGATTGATCTGATCAACCACAACTATGGAAAGCTAGCAACCCCAACATCTAAAATTCATGTTTGTTCGAAACGTTTTCTAGATATGAATGTATATTCATAAATTCATTGTTTTCTTGACAATTTGGTGTGTTTGCCGTTGTTTACAAAGGACATTTTGCAAATTTCCTGCAGAAAAAATTATGACACTGATGGATTTCCATAGTTACAACTGATTGGATCAATCATAACTCTGTAAGACGGGGCCCTGATAAATGCGATGATGCGTTATATACCGGACAGTGCACACAACTAGGAATTTAAGGACTAGTAAGTCACACCTAAATCTTTGTGAAATACCCCCTCCTTGAGAGTGACCTGGAGGCGCCATGGTGTAGTGGCTCTGATCACTGTCTCTTAATAAGAGGATCGTGGGTTCAAATTTTTACTCTGGGAATTGATTTCCTTCAGCAAGAAATTCATGCGCATTGTGCTGCACTTGACCCAGGTGAGGTAAATCATAGGTACCAGGCAGGAATTTATTCCTTGAACGCACAGCATTGGAACGGCAGTGAGCCAAAGCTGGGGTAATAATAATAACAAGTGGAATGCCTCTGGCCGTCTCACCTGCATCACGCAATTCAATATAGCAGCAGTGCTGATTTTGAAAACTACTATAACTCGCACAAGATGTTCAGTGATACTTGGTTACTCTTATTTCCACGTTTTATGAACTAGACCAATACACTTATAGAGATATGATGGCAATTCAACAAATACCCCCAACATGGCCAAAGTTCTTTGACCTTACATGACCTTTGACCTTGATCATGTGACCTGAAACTCGCACAGGATGTTCAGTGATACTTGATTACTATTATGTCCAAGTTTTATGAACTAGACCAACACACTTTCAAATTTATGGCTGTAATTCAACAAATACCCCAATTTGGCCAAAGTTCATTGACCCTAAATGACCTTTGATCTTGATCATGTGACCTGAAACTTGCACAGGGTGTTCAGTAATACTTGATTACTATTATGTCCAAGTTTCATGAATCAGATCCATAAACTTTCAAAGTTATGATGGTAATTCAACAGATACCCCCAATTCGGCCAAAGTTCATTGACCCTAAATGACCTTTGACCTTGGTCATGTGACGTGAAACTCATGCAGGATGTTCAGTGATACTTGATTAACCTTATGTATAAGTTTCATGAACTAGGTCCATATATTTTCTAAGTTATGATGACATTTCAAAAACTTAACCTTAGGTTAAGATTTTGATGTTGATTCCCCCAACATGGTCTAAGTTCATTGACCCTAAATGACCTTTGACCTTGGTCATGTGACATAAAACTAAGGCAGGATGTTCAGTAATACTTGATTAACCTTATGGCCAAGTTTCATGAACTAGGTCCATATACTTTCTAAGTTATGCTGTCATTTCAAAAACTTAACCTCAGGTTAAGATTTGGTGTTGACGCCGCCGCCGCCGTCGCCGCCGCCGCCGCCGTCGCCGCCGCCGTCGGAAAAGCGGCGCCTAGTATAGTCTCACTCTGCTATGCAGGTGAGACAATAAAGCACAATGGAATAGATTATTTTTGAAAGATGGCTCTATACAAATAGCTATTATTTTTATTTATTTTTAATTTTACAAAGGCATGGTGCATGTTTGAAGAGAAAAACCCAATTGGAAAACACACAAATGGTTAATGTCCAATGTAGTCATGAATCATTGTGTCAAAACGTTTTTTGTTTTTAAATAGGTGCCTTGAATCAGGTACTGGGGATTTCCCTTTAGTTTCACTTTGTGGAAATTAAAAAGTTAAATTAGATAAGATCGGTTCATACTTGACTTTATATATACAATTCACTTGACCAGGGGAGTGTTTCATCAATATTTTCATCCGACAAGTTGTCAGATCTGACATCTTTCCATGATTTTGATTGGCAGAGAGGCACTGTTCCTATGGTAACTGTCGGATAAAACGTCCGACAAGTCCTTTCATGAAACACCCCCCAGCTTGATAAATTATCTCTTGGCGGGAGTATGGGTCAGCATATTAGAAGAATAAAAAAATTAGTATCAACTCTCACTAGAATTAACTCATCAAGTACCAAGAGAACATTTCTGATAAATTTCTCTTCTGTTCAGCGATTTCTTCGCAAAGCGTGCTTTCCTTTGCTCAACAATATACATGCATTCCGCTTAAATATCAATAAAAACTTCACAGACTCCTGAAGAACTTCACTGTCCTGTTCTTCCATTTTAGTGAAACATATTTAAAGGTCAAGTCCACCACAGGAAAATGTTGATTTGAATAAATAGAGAAAAATCAAACTAGCATAATGCTGAAAATTTCATCAAAATCGGATGTAAAATAAGTTATGACAATTTGAAGTTTTGTTTTTTAATGTTTGAATTATACAATATTTCATTTTTTTACAAATTTGACAATATGGACTAACTTTACTGAACTATATGGTATGAAACAATGCTAATTCCATATGTTCAGGGAGGAATTATTTTTGTTTCGCTTGACAATGAGGAGAAAATTAGAATTTTTCATATTTAATATAATAAAATACAAAAGAAATAGTGAGTGGATGATGTCATCAGTCTCCTCATTTGCATACTGACCAGGATGTGCATATAACTGTTTTGTGAAATTAAGCGATACTTTAAAATGTCATAACTTTCTTATTTTACATCTGATTTTGATGAAATTTTCAGTGTTATGTTTGGTGGATTTTTCTCTTTTTATTCAAGTAAGCTTTTTGTTGGGGTGGACTTGTCCTTTAAAGGAGGTTCAACTATTAGAGGGGATCACACTCTCTGGATGATGAAAAGGTCAAATTTGAAGAAAGTCCCATGGTCTATCATGGAAGATTAGTCGTTTATCTAGCCTCCCTAATTAGAGTAGACAAAGTATTCTCTGAGGGGCTGTCCCATTCTTTGTCTCTATGATAAAGTTGGCTTTTCATTTCGCCCAACCCTCACTTCTCCGTGATAACTATCTCCGTCTAGAACGTCGAGATGAACGAGTTGGCTTTTTTATCACGACTTCCTCATCTTCTTCTTCCTCCTCCTCCTCTTCTTCTTCCTCCTCTTCTTCTTCCTCCTCTTCTTCCTCCTCTTCTTCCTCCTCTTCTTCTTCCTCCTCTTCTTCTTCCTCTTCTTCTTCTTCCTCCTCTTCTTCCTCCTCTTCCTCCTCCTCTTCCTCCTCCTCGTCTTCTTCTTCCAGATATTTCTGCCAAAGGTCACGACCTGCCGATAGATGCCACTTGATCAAGTTTGAGAAGTAATCTTTGGTCTTCTGGACTTGCTGTAGGACGTAGTTATCCTGAATTACAGAAAAACAGGAAGATCATTTCAGTTAGTATTTTCAAGATGTGTTTAATGACTAGTACAGGGTTAAATGATGGTTATCTTAGAACACTATACTACTACTTCTGCCGCTACCACCACCACCACCACCCCCAATGATACTATTGCTACTACTATTACTACTATAATACTACTACTACTTCTACTGCTATCACTACTCCCACTACTAGTTCTACTACTACTGCTGTTACTGCTACTACAACTATTACTACTACTACATCTACTACCACTACTACTACTACTACTACTACTACATCTACTACTACTACTACATCTACTACCACTACTACTACTACATGTACTGCTAGTACTACTACTACTACTGCTGCTGCTACTACTGCTACTGCTGCTGCTACTACTACTACTACTACTACAACTATCACTACTACTACGACTACAACTTCTACTGCGACTACTACTGCTACCACCACCATTACTACTCCTACTACTACTACTACTACTACTACTGCTGCTGCTACTACTACTTCTACTACTACTACTACTACTTCTACTACTACTACTACTACTACCACCACTACTACCACTACTACTGCTACTGCTACCACTACTACCACTACCACTACTACTCCTAAACCACCAATACTATAACTACCCCAACACCACCATCAGCACCACTAATGTTATTACTACTACTTCATACTATTAATACTTCTTCTACATGCATATATCCATATTGAGGGGATGAAAACAATGATCATTTCATGAACAGCGCCAAACACAGAGATCCACTTACATCATACATCTTGGTTGCGTTATTGAACATCAGCTGCACATCATCAAAGAACTGATGATACCTAGAGTAATCCTCGCTCTCACATTTTGTCTTCATCACCTGAAGATCCATTGGATTCTTGATCAACTTCTTGTAGTTTGGAACCTGGAAAAAAAAAACAGAAAATAGGTTGGTCCGATTCAGATTTTTCACAATTTCAATCAGAATATGGGACTTTTGATTATCTACTTCGCTCATTTTTTTTTTTTTTTTTTTTTTTTTTGGGGGGGGGGGGGGGCAGGTGTAGTCTAGAACCTCAAAACACAGAAAAATGGGTTTCAATATAGTGATGTTAAATTTTTTACACTCCTGGGGGCCGTTTCATAAAGCTGTTCGTAAGAACGACTGGTGATCCTTTCTTATGGTAAATAATATGTTCATTGGTGATTACTTAGCGCATGAAAAATGTTCACCAGTCGTTCTTAAAGTCGCTCTTAACTTACAAAGAGCTTTATGAAATACCCACCCGGTTCAAATATATATTTTTTTAATTTCCTTGTAGTTTGGAACCTGACAATGGGTTGGTTGGATTAAGTGTTTCAAAACAGTGAAATTGTAATTTTCACAATCCCAATCCAAAAATAAGATTTTTGATCATTTTCTTGTAGCTGGGGAACCTGTAAACACACAAGATATGGGTTGCTTAGATTTAATATTTCAAAATAGTGAAATAGGTACTGTTATTTTCTGTTTATAGGTTAAAATCAAAAAGGAAAATCTCTTTTTGGTCCTTTACTTTTAATGTGAAAATTTATTCAATTTTAATACCTTGGCAAAACAGAATTCATGCTTTTGGAGTGTACATTTTCTCTGACACAGGAATTTTCATTTTAGATCATGTTTGAAATGGAAAGGACCCCAAACAAACTCAACACAAGGTAAACTAACCTCAGATTTAGTAGGTGGTTGTCTGAGTGGTTTGCTGTCTCGGTATTTTAACATCTTGGATATCACACCATCAGCTGCCTGTAAAGAATAATTGAATATAAGAATCCTTACTTTCTTCATATTGGCAACATTAACTTTCACTATTGCATCTTCCCATAGCATAAATGTAAAAATTCAGTTTCAGTTTGGTGTCTTTTTTTCATATCTCACAAAATATTCAATACAATGTAACGTCCATCAAAAGACAATAAATCATTAATGATAAAGTAATACAATACATCACAATAATTCAATATAAATAAGACAATGGTTATAAAATTGAACGTACCAGATCAGGGACAGATATAACAATAAGATTAGGATATGAAGGGCAAACTATTAAAAAGCTAATTTATAGTTTCCCTATTAAAAAATTATAATTATAATCCTGACGTTTTCAAATTTCTCTGAATTACTTTAAATCTCAAACTGAATTACTTTAAAGTCTCAGACCTCATTTTGACGCACGGCTATGCGGTTACACAATCATGCAACATTATATAAGTGTGTCAGTCTCAAAATTGTTCAAAAGTGGGATTTCATGTACAAAGTAAATATAAAATGTGTTTTCAGCTACAATTCATAAATTTTACTTTTATTGACAAGCAGTAATTTGATGCAATTATAACATTGCTGACAAAATTTGTCAAGAAAACAATAACAATAAAAAGAACAAATACATAGGAAATTAAAAAAAAATATCATACTAAAGAAATTGATTTTGGTACCAGAATTTGTTTTCATTTACAATTGTTTGGGGTGCTGTAAAATTGTATTTAAACAAAAAATTAGCATTCCAGGTATTTATTTAGTGGATTGGAGCAAAAAGCATGATTTCATGAATGAATTAGCATAATTAATTCATACAAACTAACATATGTCAATTCAGCATACCTCAATGTCTAGTTTAGGTAATCGCTTTGGAGGAGGGGCCCTCGGAGCTGGCTTCTTTTTAGCCTGCTGTCGGGTCCGACCTCTCGTGGATTTAGTCTGCGGCGCCCTTTTTCTTTCCCTCAGTCGCGCCCTCGTCTTGCGCAATCCTGCTTTGACCCCTCGCAATGACCTCTTAAAGTTTGTATCATCGTCGTCGGATTCATCCTCAGACTCGTACTCCTCAGAATCTTCCTCTTCTTCTTCTTCCGAGCTCTCGGATTCGATCTCGGCGTAATTTCGGTTCCTCACGGCTCGTACTGTGCTAGGCTGTCGAGATATGATGAAAAATGGGATGGAATGTTAGAAGTTGATTAAAAAATAATCAAAGTTCTTGAATTAATTCCATGAACTTGTAATTCAACAACTGGTTGTGGGGAGTGCCTGAAACGCAGACCTGCCAACCTCTGGGAATGAAAAACTGTATTCTGTGATTTAAAAAACTGTATTTTTCCCCCAAAAAGTGTATTTCATAATAAAATGCGTGGCGCACTCGCTCATCACGGCGCTCAAGCTGCATGCAAGCTAAAATGCGCACTGCTCTTGCAGATGAAAAAAAACAAACATTGAAACATGTGTATAATTATCTCACCCTGGTTTTAACAAAATGATTGAAAAAAAAAAAAACAAGTTACCTGAAATAACATTGATCTAATAACCATATTTGTGTACGTTTTATGAAACAAAGACATATAGAGATGATTTTTCTCAATAAATTACGATTTTGTAAAGAAAATGAAATAAAAAAAAAAAAACGTATTTTTAAAAGAAAAAACGTACTGCCGTATTTTGGTTGAAAAACATACTAAGTACGCCAAAAACGTACTGGTTGGCAGGTCTGGAAATCTAAGTAAAATGGGAAAGTTATGAATAGATGAATAGGTACATGTATGAGCCCTGGTCAAGTCTTTTGGATGGTGATGTTAAAGGTCAGTCCCAGCTTAAAAATCATATCTCATTGATATGCGTCTGTAAAAACAAACTCACACACTTTCTAAAACAATTTAGTAGTCTCATTTTTTTGTTCATATTTTAATTTCAATTTAATGTGGACAGATTCTCCCTACCCCTAATAAACATAATAGAATAGTCCAAGCTACTTCACTTACTGCGCATGCTGGATGCACCCATTCTCTAGTAGAGAGATCAGCTGGAGCACTATCCATTTTAATTTTCATATGGACAGATCCTCCCTACCCCTAATAAGCATAATAGAATAGTCCAAACGACTTTGCTTCCTGCACAAGCTCGACACATCCATACTCCAGTAGGGAGATCATCTAGCCCACTATTAATTCTTTAGTATCATATGAACTAATCCTCCCTACCCCTATCAAACATAATAGAATAGTCCAAGCCATTTTACTTACTGCGCATGCTGGACACATCCATTCTCCAGTAAGGAAATCATCTAGCCCACTATTCATTCTTTAGTATCATATGGACTAATCCTCCCTACCCCTATCAAACATAATAGAATAGTCCAAGTCATTTTACTTACTGCACATGCTGGACACATCCATTCTCCAGTAGGGAAGTCAGCCAGAGCAGGGCGTAGGCAGAACAGATGGAATGGCTGATTACACTTATCACACATAATGACCTTATCCTCGTTCCCTTTCCGTCTGCAGATCTTGCACTTTGCGTTCGCGGCCGACTTCTCCCACTTGACGGAGATCTCGTAAATGCAGAGTAGGACGTGGAGGCGTGAAAGAGTGGTGGCTCTGTTGACAAGCTCACGCCACTTCACTACTTTCTCGGACTCGCTTGGTTTTTCGTCTGCACAGGAAGAATCAATCAGTAAATTAAGAAAGTGATCTTTCGTCCATTATCGTTCCTTGACCTTAGCTTTCCGTGGTACATGACTTATCCACTTTCTGGTGCCCGTTTGCAATCAAATGCAGAATATACAATGAAATTCAGAATTAAAAATCAAACGAGACTTGATCTTTAACCAGTCAAAAGAGTAAAATTATGATGCCTTTAAATGCATCTCTTTCTTTGTCATTATTATTATTAATATCAATCAATATCATAATTATCTGAAACAGGAATATTTGAACTCTGATCTTCTTCCTCAAAATGGTATCCAATTTTAGGCTTAAGTTTGGTGAGAGCCATCTTGCCTTGTTATTATCATGTATTTAATAATTTATTTATTCAGTTACTTATTTATTTATGATGTATTTATACTAAACAAATTAATACATAAATATTATCATTATCATCATTTCATTAATATCATCATCCTCCTCACCACCACCACCACCACCACCATCATCATCATCATCATCATCATTTCATTAATATCATCATCATCATTATCATCATTTCATTAATATCATCCTCCTCCTCATCATCATCATCGTCATCATCATCATCATCATCATCATCATCATCATCATCATTACTATTATCTCAAACAGGAATATTTGAACTCTGACCTTCTGCTTGGTTTCCGTCTTCATCTTCATAATGGTATCCAATTTTAGGTTTAGGTTTGGTGGGAGCCATCTTACCTTGGAGGAACTTCAGATTCACGCAAGCCTGACTCTCAATCAAGAGTGGTTTCTGAAATAAAAGAAAGAAAAATTAAAAATCCATATTTCAATGACCAAAATAGAAATCTGAGAGTAGAAATATTCCAAACATTTATTTTATCGTGGGATCTGCAGCTACTGTGCAGCACCAGATCGACGAGGAACGCCAAACAGGCTAGCAGCAACTCCCATTCTTTTTACGTCTTTTGGTCTGACGCAGATGGGGTTTGAACTCCCAACCTCCCGATTGTGAGACGGACACTCTACCAACTGAGCCAACATACCAGGGAAAAAATTACACAAAAAGACATTACAGGATAGATCTTCATGCACTCCGATCTTTCTCAACAATCATTATGAGACGGCCTTCACCTCTTACGTGTACTTCGCACCAATGCACACTCGGTGCCGCGGGAACTTTGCATTTCACACTCAAACAAACATTGTTTTACCCTTTTTACAATAACTGTTTTACCCTTTTACAATAATACATTATATGAGAGAATTTAGGCATTATTTACCAAATTTCTGGTCATTATAATTTAAAACAATCTATATAGTCAGAAAGCTTGTGAAATTCTCTAAAACTTTGCTATGAAACATTCTCCTCAAAATGTAGTGAAAAGTTATAGCGAGTTGAACTGAGCAAGTCCATTTTGTTTACCGCTCCTGATCCCTCCCTCAAAATAATTCAGCACAGAGTTAATGAAGAGGGCCAATCCCAATGCACACCTCACTCATGATTAAGAGCAGTTTCTGAAAACGAGAAATTACCCAGTAGTTTGAATACTCAAATCGTGATCATATTGGCCCGAATTCTGAAGTCAGGTTTAACTTAGACCATGGTCTAACTCTGTGCTAAAATTATGGGAAGCCAAAAGTGTCAATTTTTTTTATTAAGTTGTATGTTTCTTATGTTTACTATGCTCTTTCCTGATTCATCGATGGTGAAGACAATCTAATTATACTTCCTACACAATTATGAATGATTATATCCCTACTGTTAGTGATTTATGTAACAATTGGCTATCCATACTTAAACCACATCTTTAACCCGAAAAGAACTGGGGGGCCATGATGGCCCACGTCTCGATGCAAAATTTTACGTATTTTTTCTTTGAAGTCTCACGCAACTTTTGAGACCAAATTCACGACATACGGGTATAGCATCGCGATGTCACGTGACTTTTTACGAGACAATGTCATGCCGAAAATGGCTCATTTTTAAACTTTGTGTACAAAGTCTATGGGAGATGAAATTCATAAAGGGGTGATTATTTTTCCTTCTAATTGGTCTGCTTAATTAATTTAGGGTTTAATTTAGTTGTTAAATGGTCTGTAATAATTCCCATTGAGAAAAACAATAAAAACAAGATGAAAAAACAAAGAAATACATAAGAAATTCTAAAAACAAAGAAATACATAAGGAAAAAATTGGCTTTCACAATTTTTCTTTGTAGAAACCTTTAAATTAGATTACAAAGATGACATCTGCAAAAAAAGAAGAAAATTTGAAGTGAAATTGGGTGTTAAATATGCAAATAATGTTTTTCATGAATAAATTTGCATATTTTATTCATAATAAATAAAAATGATTATTTTCAGAATTTTTTATATACTAGCTTGTAGTTTATGTGATAAAGAATGTGCGTGCCAAATTGCGGCACGATCGCGCGAATGGCGGCCGAGATCAGAAGGGGGGCCATCATGGCCCCCCCCCCCCTTCCCGTCCTCAATACATCTCAAATGGCCCAGTCCTTTTAGGGTTAAACCCGAGTTTAAATTAAACCCGACTTCAGAATACGGACCATCGAGTTCAAAATCATGAGTATCCCACGATAGAAAACCATGAATTACAATATAAATATCTTACCAATTCCTTTAGTTTAGTAGCGTTGTCCAGCTGTTTCTCCCACTTTTCAAACTTGGTGACCCCTCCAAGATTCCCCTGTCTGATGTGAGTCTCTATGTCCTTGAGATCTTCCTTGAAGGAGTCTAGGAGCTCCCGAGGACCGTCGGAATCACGAAGCTGTTGACTAGACCTAGATAAAACAACCAAACCAGTTAGAGATGATATGGCTCAGTGGATAAGTGGATTTTGAATCACAAAGTCTGAGGTTAAAACTCCTTATGATCTTCTTTAAAGAGTCTAAGAGTTCCCTGGGACGGTTGGGTTCACAAACTCTGGACCAGACGTTGACAGAATCACAATCAAAATGTTTAGAGTTGTTGTGGCTTAGTGGATAAGTGTCCAGACTTTGGATCACAATGTCCCAGGTTAAAATTCCTTATGATCTAGATAAAGTCATTAAAACAGAGATGTTGTGACTCAGTGGATAAGTCTGGATTTCAAATCGCAAATTAATTTCAATTATCTTTGAAGGAGTCAGAGTTCCCTAGGACCGTCAGAATCATAAAGCTGCTCACCAGACCTTGATAAAAACAACCAAAACATTTAGAGGTGTTGAGGCTCAGTGGATAAGTCTCCGGATTTTGAATACAAGGTCTGGGGTTCAGATCCCACCACAGCACTCGCGTACATCAACAACGCAGTTAGATAATATTTAAAAAAAACAATCAAAATGTTAAGAATTGTTGTGGGTCAGTGGATAAATCTTCAGGCTTTGAATCACAAGGTTTGGGGTTCAAATCCCACCATATTGATAAAGAGTTGTGACATTGATGGCCTTCCATAATTGAAATTAATTGAATTCATCACAAGTACTTGTGTAAGCTCTACAAATAAATTATCAATTTCATCAGTCTGCCTTTCTGTGCTGAATTTGAAACCTATTTAATATTGCCAGTTTTTTCTTCAATACTGTTCATTAAATCTGGGGAAAAACTCAAAACTAATTGGAACAAGTGAAGCACCTCTGGCATTCTCACCTGCATTACACGATTCAATATAGCAGCAGTGCTGACTCTGAAAACTACTATAATATGAATATTCACAAAAAACACCATTCATATAATCATACAATACTACGTTCAGTGACCCTAAATGATATTTGACCTTGATCATGTGACCCAAGACTTGTCAGTGATACTTGATTACCCTTATGTCCACATTTCATAAACTACATCCATAAACTTTGAAAGTTATGACAGCAATTTAATAATTACCTAAAACATGGCGAAAGTTCATTGACCTTAAATGACCTTTGACTTTGGTCATGTGACCTGAAACTTGCATGAGATGTTAAGTGATACTTGTAACTCCTATGTCCAAGTTTTATGAGTCAGATCCATAAACTTTCGAAGTTATAATGGTAATTCAACAAATACCCCCAACTTGGCCAAAGTTCATTGACCTTAAATGACCTTTGACCTTGGTCATGTGACCTGAAACTCGCACAGGATGTTCAGTGATACTTGAATACTCTAATTTCCAAGTTTCATGATATGCTGTCATTTCAAAAACTTAACCTTTGGTTAAAGGGGAATCCAGCCATGGCCATAAAATGCTGTGTTGGGAAGGAGAAAAATAAATGAAACAGAATGGTGAAAATTTGAAAGAAATCGGACAAGAAATAAGAAAGTTATAGCTGCTTTAAATTGGGATCACTAATAGTATGTAGATTTCAAACTGGCAACTGGGTAAGTAAATTATGACAAGGGGCAAGGACAACTTTCCCATAGGCCATGTACTTTATTATCAGGGAATTGTGGTTTTCTCCTAAGTACCCATTCCCCTGGGGCAGTAATCTAAATATAACCCAGGTAGTATATTGTTTAATGTCCTCATGAAAGAAAAATATAATTTGAAATAAAACTTTGAGGAAAAATGACATTTTAGCAATAATATGTAGTGGAGTACATGGAAGAGTAGTCCTTGCCTTACATCACTATGACATCCCATATGCGGCCAATTTGAACTCTCCATGAGTATAGTGATTACCAATATTTACAACTTTGAAAAATTCATAACTTTCTTGTTGTTTGTCCAATATTGTTCAAACTTTCACATATCAACTTGTCTGATTTTTCTTTTTCTTATAAAAACAAGTTTTTATTTGGGTTGGATTCCCCTTTAAGATTTTATGTTGACGACGCCGGAAAAGCGGCGCCTATAGTCTCACTCTGCTATGCAGGTGAGACAAAAATGAATTGTTAATGGTGATTTCTCTTTTTTCTTCAAAACTTACCTCCGAGCAGCTATGACGAGTTTTGAATACTCGCTGTAATGTTTCTGAATCTCAGCAAAGAGGGCGCTTTCTCTAATTCCTCTGTTGTCTAAAATTGTCTGTAAGCTCTCTAATTCCTTGATTGTGTCATACTGGAACCACATGTTCTGACCAATCTTTGGAAAGCTGTTCAGAAAAAAAAAATTTAGTTACAAATACATAATCTGGTAAAAACAATAAAGCTGAACTGAAATAGTTCAGATTTTTAAAACAAATAAATAGAAATTCCAAAGGCCTAAAAACTTTGTAATCATTCGCAAAACAGTTACAGTGGGGCTCAAAAGTTAGTTAACCCCACAGTAAAATGAACATAGTTAAAGTTCTGCCATGTTTTAGATATTTTATTGTGAATTCGGGTGATAAAATATTACATTTAAAATGTGTTTTTCTGGGCTTCTCGAACATTGTAGTGTTGTTGTCCATGTTCAACACTCAGCATGAAGGAGTATATGTACAACACAGTGATATGCAAATGAGAGAGTTGATGATATCACTTTCTCACTATTTTGTATTTTATTGTTTGAATCAAACAACTTTTAATATCTTACAAATTTGAGAATAAGGAGACTATTCATCGCAATATAATAGGTTACAATGGAAATTCAACATGTTCAGGGAGGAATCAAACTCTTCGCAAAGAGTTATGATTGATCCAATCGATTGTAACTCTATGGAAATCCATCAAAGTCTTAATTTTTTCTACAGGATATGTGCAAAATGTCCTTTGTAAAGAAAGGAGATCACACCAAATTGTCAAGAAATCAATGAATTTATGGATATGCATTCATATCTAGATTTAAAAAAAAAATAAACATGCATTTTATATGTCGACTTTGCTGGTTTTCCATAGTTGCAATTGATTGGATCAATCGTAACTCTTTGTATGACAGGGCCCTGTTTATCATAACACTGAATCCCCGGATGCTGTTTCACTCTTCAGAACATTTAGCCATTTGAGAAAGAATCTGAAATGAAACTCACGTTTTCTCTTTCCATACGGGATTCTCTTCCTCTCCTGAACCCTCATCAACCTCCATCACATCGTCGTCATCATCGTTAGTCTCACAATCGGACTGAGCGATGGAATAGTCCATTTCCTTTGAGGCCCACCCCTTCTCTATGAATAGTCCAGGGACGACTGAAGAGAAGATCCAGTATCGACTGTGATTCCTGTCGTAGCCGATCGGTTGTTTCCGTAATACCAACTTTGCGTTGTCCATTCCCTCCTGAAGAAAAAGGGGGAAAAGTAATCATATCTCATTTGAAATATATCCACTTTTAAAGAGGTACTTCATGCTGAAAAGTATTTCTTTTGAATTGATAGACTATAATCAAACAAACAAAAAACTGAAAATTTCATCAACATGGACACGAAATAACAATGTTTCAAAATTGTTATCATTTTGCATTACTTGGGTGAAACAGCTCTATGCAAGTCCTTGTGAATATGCAATGAACGAGCTGATCATGTAATCTCTCCACCAATTATTTTCTTGCGCAAGACATGAAAGCTAAAGCCGGGGTAATAATAATAATAGCAGGGCCCGCTAAGAGAACAGTTTACAGAACTGAAGTGGCTTCCCTGGGTAAATATACCTATATTATTATTATTATTGTCAATATGAAAGAAATTAAAAAGTCATGAAACGGCCTGGCAACTGCTTTCTCCTTTGCAAACATATGACATGAAACATGAAGGGGTGGACTTGGGTCTCTTTAAGGACAAGTCCACTCCAACTAAAAGTTGTTATGGATAAAAAGAGAAAAACCCAACAGCAATCCTGGTTGGTATGCACATGAGGAGACTGATGAAGTCACCGACCAACTACTTCTACTGTATTTTATGATATGAAATATTCTAAATTGCTCCTCATTGTCCTGTGAAACAAAGTCTTCTCCACACCGAACATGTGGAATTACCATTGCTCTAACATTTTATGGTTCAGTTAAGTTGGTCCTTATTGTCAAATCTGCAAACAAATGAAATATAGTATAATTCAAACAATAAAAAACGAAATAGTGAGGGACATCTTCGACTCCCTCATTGGTATATAACTGAGTTGTGCATATAACTATCAGCATTATGCTTGTTTGATGTTTCTCTATTGATTCAAATCAACATTTTTTCTGGGATGGACTTGGCGTTTAAAGGGAAGAACAATCCTAAAAACTGGCAACATATAAAATATGTACCTTAAATGTCTTTTCAAACTGCTCCTCTTCCTTCTGCTTCCGGAGTTCCTCTTGTTCTTTCAAACGTCTGGGGAAAGAAAGAGGGATGATACGAGAGACGGAAAGAGAGCAGTAGAGGCAGAGAAAACAAGAGTGAGAGTGAGGGAAGGGAGAGAAAGAGATTGTATGAATACATATATATATAATCTCTAAGCGTGTGGAAGGCTTTTTGTTGGGCTAATACAACTGCTTCTTTAAAAGGTATGTATTTTAACACAGATATGAATCTGTCAAAGTTTGTTATTGATCTGATATCATGAGGTGGGTTGTCCACAATTGAGCTGCCATTTTCCCAAAAGCTCTTTATCCTAATTTATACAACTCCCTTTAATATAAGCATCTTACCTCTCCTTTTCAATCTTTTCTTGGACCTCTCTCTCTGCTTTGGTTTTGGCTGCAAGGAGTCGTCTCCTCTTGACTACAGAAGCAAGGTCCAGACACTCCTCTTCCTTCTCTTCCTCTTTCTTTGGTTCGACTTTCGGCTTCTTGCTGGCCTTGGGAACTGGCTTAGAAGATATATCTGAAAAAGAGAAGGTTTTTATTTTGCGTTCAACATATCATTTTGGGGAAAGAAAATGGTATGGTAAGCTGAGTCACAAGCTTAAAACATTTGCAAGATGTTTTGTTTGAAATTATCATATCATCATCATCACCACCATCATCTTCATCACCACCACTATCACCCCCCACCATCACCGCCACCACAATCACCACTACTACCACCACCACCACGATCACCACCACCATAATCATCACCCATAATCATCACCCTGAAGTCATTCCTTACCTTGCTTTTCTTCACCAGCTTCATTCTTCTCAGCTGCTGCTTTTGCTTTCTCCTCTTCTTTCTTCTGCCTCTCCACCTCTCGCTCTTCCTTCAGTTTCTTCTGCTCTTCCTTCTTCAGCTTATTCTTCTCCATCTGAGCCTTAGCCCTATCATTCCTAAAGAAAAACAAAACAAAGAGAGAGAGAGATAAAGAAAAGACATCACATAGGGATACAGCTGCAGTAAAGCGTGTCAATCAAGGTGACACATTTTCTCTGGTGACAATTGCTCCAGGCTTTATTTTGTCTAAGATATAGGGTTAGGGTTGCAATAGGGTTTTATGTTGGGATTAGGATAGGGTATAGTTTTAAATCCAGGTTTAAGGTGGTCATTTGATTAGTGCGTGGACTTAATTGTCGCCATAGCAAATGTCATGGACATACGAAGGCCAATGGAGGGGGAGGTGGGGGGGGAGACAGCTCAAGGGACGGTTTAAGGAAGTGACGGTAAAAGATACAGAGAGAACATCTCTCTGACGCTCCTATGGATAAATTTTGATTTAGAAAGGGCCTTAAATTCTCAGGAGGCAGAGGGCGATTTTCTGTAGCTTATTCAGAAGCGTGAGCTTTCTTGCTGAAGGAAATAACGTCAGGGCCGTGATTTGAACCCACAAACCAAAGTTTCAAGTCAGGAGACTAATACCCTGGCCCACATTGCTTAAAATTTTACCCTTCTTTGGGGCACGACATTTCTGAGACCTACACAAAGATGATTAGGGGCCTGTCACATAAAGCATATCGATCGATTGTGGGGCTGATTTTGCGATTGATCATACACAATAAATCAGCTCCATGATCAATTGCTAGGCTTTATGTTACTGGGACAAGTTTATTTTTGTGTAGCATTGTGCTGCACTCAACCCAGGTGAGATAAATGGGTACCTGGCAGGAATTTATTCCTTGAAATGCCACCGCGCCGTAAAAGGCTACGGGGCTAAAGCCAGGGTAATAATTTCGAATTGAGCGCATAGGGACGCATTTGGCAGTGATATGCGCAATATTAGCATGTTGGTATTAATATTTGTTTAGCGGGATTAAAACAAATAATCAATTAACTCCCCCCAATCAGTTATATTGGGAGAGACCTGCAGGTCATAGTGATTCAGTTTGCTTTTCGCCTCGCAGGCACAGGTGACGCCAAACAAATAATAAAATTAAAAATCAAAACCTACCATAGAGTTGCTGCCTGGCGCTGTTTCTCGTCCATGAATTCAATGACTGCGTAAGAGGCCAAGATACGATGACACAAACAAACCATGATCGTCAATTTCTCCGTCGGTTCCAACTCAAAGAATTCGCAAGATTCCAGTTGTTCAATCAGATCTTGAGGCTTTAAGGGAATGTAATCAATATCAGAATTGCAGGGATGTTGAAGTTTACAAATATTGGTTTGTAATCACAGTCCTGCCATCAAATGTGGCTGACAATCAAATTATTTTCTAATCGCATCCTAAGGCTGCAAATGTTATTCCATTCAAATTTGTTAACTAAAATATTATGTCATCAAAATCCTGCACTCAAATGTAACTTGTAATCAAATTATTTAGCATTGATTGTTAAAACAGGTCCTGAAGCTGCAAGGAAATGTTATCAAAATTAGAATTAGATTCAAAGATGTATTCACAAATATTACTTGCAATCCAAATCCTGCACTCAAAAGTACGGAGCAATCAAATGATCTTGCACTCACTAATAATTCAATCAAGACTTGAGGCTGCAAGCAAAAATTATCAAAATAAGCATTGCAATCATAATTACTCCCACAATCCTACATTCAAATATAATTTGCAATCAATCACAATCTGCACTCTTTAAAATAAATGGCATTAACAGAATGCATTCAATGCAAACTTTTCTCCAAACATTTTGCATAGCATGGATATTAGATATCACTGCTGCATTTATCACTCAGAATGCCATCAAAAGAACTTGCATTCACTTGCAAAATGCAGTCAAGACTTTGCACTCACCACATCGACGTCATCGTTGTCTTTGATGTCACTGCTGCACTTGCTACTCAGATCATCATCACTTGCATCAAACTCGTCAGACTTTCGCAGACTCAACCGGAGAAGCTCGCTGCACGTATGCATGTTGACAGGAATCTCAGAAAGAGATATGTCCAATTCTGTATAATCCTGAATGGCATACATGACAAACAGGTAAAAGAAGGTTGGAACAGGTACATGGCAATTAGATAGGTTGAATTAAAAAACTTAGTACATATGGAGTTGTAGACAGAACCGTGTACAACCCAGAATATCCAAAAATAATAAATGAGTACATTTAAAAAAATAAAACAAATGTAGATGATGTAAATATGGCCTTCTGTATCTTTGCATAATTGGAGTCAATGTTTAACTTGAGCAAGCAAAGACAAGAAACATTAAGAGAAGCTTTTGCAAGTTGAGGAAAAATGCCCCTCTTCTCCTTCTCTTTCTTCTTCTTCTTCTCTTTCTTCTTCTTCCTGTTCTTCCTCTTCTCCTTCTGTCTTTCTTCTACAAGATAGAAGATAGAATATATTTTATTTTGTCTTTGCAATATAATCACAAGGTTGCTTTCCATTGGTATAAGAGCAAGACCTATACAAAACAAAGAAACAAACATATGTTACTTATATAGAAATTGAATAGACATGGATATCTAATTTACAAAGAAAACTGTCCAAGTAGTCCAACAAAATACTTATCATTGTTGTTATTCTTCTTCTACTAATCCTTTCTCCTATCCTCAGCTTCTCATACTCCTCCTCCTCCTTCTCCCCCTCCTCCTTCTCCCCCTCCTCCTTCTTCCCCTCCTTCTCCCTCTCCCCTCCTCCTTCTTCTTCTCCTGCTCCTCCTTCTTTTTCTTCTTCAGAATCAGAAGAGGTAGATTTGATTTCTTCTACTTCCATCTTCTTTCTTTTCCTTCTTTTTCTTTCTTTTCCTTCTCCTCCCCCTTCTCCTTCTGCATAAAAATACTTCATAAATGGAATATGGCGCACTATAAATATTATCATCATCATTTTTACCTCAGCGATTTTATCCTGAAGAAGTGTCTTAAGTAGTATAACAAGAACCCTGGCTAGATAAGCAAAGCCTTCCTTTCCACAAACGAGAGCTTTCATCAAAGAATCTGCAAAAAATAAATGTTAATTTAAATTCTTTTAGAATATGGGATTATGAAGATAGCATCTTTAGTCAAAGATCAAATATACGTAGCATAATTTGTTATAACAATCTGAAAATGAAGTTCAACAGAATATACCATTTCTAGAGTTTCTTCTATAAATGATGTACCAAATAAAAAAAGAAAATAAAAGTATGTGCCAAATGATTCTCATATAAAGTGCATAAAGTTTAAAATGTTAGCTAAATAAAAATAACATTCCTGCCACACAAATAATACAGTCCCATATGTGATTATTGGTGTGTTGCCGATCTTTGGCGTGCTCACTTTTCAGCTGAGATAGCTGGATGTCACAAATTTAAGTTTACGTAATTATACTTCATGTACATGTAGAACTAGAGCTATGATGATATGGTAATAACTGACATTGTTTTTAATTATTTCATTTTTAGAAATCATTTGTTGCAACTATACGGCCCGTATTTTGAAGTCGGGTTTAATCTAAACTCTGGTTTAAAGATGTGGTTTAACTATGGATAGCCAATAGTGGCATAAATATCTAACAGTAGAATTTCAATGCATCAGATCTTTTTTCTCTCAAATCATTCTTCACTGTTTCGAAATGATAAATAACATAGCTTTCTTCACCATTCACGAGTTAAAGAGGAACATAGTAAATATAAGAAACATACAATGTAAGAAAAATTTTGACATTTTTGGCATTCCATAACTTTAGCACAAAGTTAGACCATGGTCTAAGTTAAACCTGACTTCAGCATACGGCCTATGAGTTAAGCTTTCAATACTACCTCCAGATTTCCCATAAAGTGTAAAGAGTGACAGATGTTCTACACACCTTTTCATGACCATAGCCATCTTTCTAAATGGAAAAATTTACAGCCTCTTGGGTGTATACAAGTGCCATTAGCTACTGTATTTCATTCGGGATTGACTTCTGCTAATTTATAGAATGTGATTAGAATTCATAAAATGATTCATAAAATAACGAGTTTTCGCAATTGCAACGAGGACGGATTCTAAGTTGAAAATGCCCGTTAAATCACAGTGGACAGCTTACAGGTCTTTGACGAACACTAGTGAACCGGGAAAGATGATCGTCGTAAAATTCTGAGCTAAGGAAAAACTCAAATGTCGTTTGTCAAGAGTCCAGTGCGGGCCGCACATAAACGTTGTAAGCCCAACAGAGCGCTAACAGTAAGCCAAGTCACATATTTCGGATTGTGAAGTCAAAACATTTATTTCAACATGTAAGCAGTGCATTAGTGTAACATTAGGCATCGCTGCCACATTACCGGTTGGCACACTGTCAGCACTAACATTTCTGTGCGGTCAGTAGACAGTCCAGGGTGGCGTTTCATAAAGCTGTTCGCAAAGTTACGCACAACTATACGAACGACTGGAACATGTTCTTATCCATAAGTCAGCTACATAGGAATATATCATATAGCACAAGAAAGGGTCACCAGTCGTGCGTAAAGTCATTCGTAACTTACGAACAGCTTTATGAAACGGGCCCCAGGACGAAACTGCTGTTTTGATTATCAATTTTCGACAGACTGCTTTGTCATGAAGGGCTTTAGACCATAGATTCTCTATGTTGTAGAATCTGTCCCCGTCGCAGTTGCAAAAGCTCCCTCATGGCAAATGTTCATACCTGCAGTGACTGGGTACGGATCGTTGGGCATGAGGAGACCACTGAAACAATCCAGGAATTCAACGACCATCGCCACGTCACCAAAGAGAGGGTTTGGTATCCCATCAGGCATTGGAACAGGCTTCGGGACCGGGAGGGGTAACAGGTCTAAGTCCTGGTCCTCAAAGCGCTGTGGGTGTGGGAGTGATGAGGATAGAGAAGAAAACAAATTGTAAGTTACACTTGATGGTTGATATTCAAGTACAGACTTCTTTACGTCTCTCTTTGTTTTTTCTTTACAAATTCAACAACCATTAGTGACTAGAAGAAGTAACAGGGTCCAAGTCCTGGGCCTCATTGCATAAAAGTAACTAGTATGGTAACGTTGCAATGGTAACGATCAACAGCCAATCAGAATCAAGGATTCCATGCAAATTTCCTTTGGATGGCAAAATTACCACAATGGTAACTTTTATGCAACAGGGCCCTGGTTCTCAAAACGCTTTTTTTTTTGGGAGGGGGTCAGAAGATGAAGGTCAGAAGATAAAGAAAAAAAAGCAAAGAAAGGGATTTTTAAAAAGTCTGTACAATAATACTAATTGAACAAAACAAAGTAAATGCATGTTAAGTATTGCTTCTTTTTTTATACACTTATGCAAAATATTACACCCTTTCCTATGCATCAAAGATAAAAATGCATCCTTCCCTATACAATTGTAAAAATGCATCCTTTCCTACACATATTTGGTGAATATTGCAACCTTTCCTATAACGCAATGATAAAAAATGCATCATTTCCTATAAAGCAATGGTAAAAATTGTATTCTTTTCTATAAAGCAATGTAGAAAACTACATCCTTTCCTATACAGCAATGCTAAAAAATTGCATATATTTTCCTATCAAGCAATGGTAAATATTCATCCTTTCCTATACAACAATGCTAAAAATCACATCATTTCCTTAAACAGCAACAGTAAAAATTGCATCCTTTCCTACACAGCAATGCTATAAAAATTGCTTCTTTTCCTGTATAGAATGCTAAATATCACATCCTTTCCTATGCATGAAAGATAAAATTTGCCTCCATCCCTATACCACTATGCATGGAAATGGCATAGTTTAGTGTACAACATCAGGGTTCCAAGATAAAGAAATTCCCTAATATTTCCCTGAAGAAGTTTTAAAATTCCCTGATAATTATTTAAACCCATTCCCGGTTCTGCATCTTTTCGAAGATGTTGCAGTGAATTACATGCATTTTCAGTATAAAAACAATAAAGGAAAACTAATCAGTACCACCATAACCAGTCATTCAATGAATGTTGTTTCGATATGCAACAAAATATAACAGAGTCTGACTGACTTGACTTTTGGGCTGATCAAAATTCCCTGATTTTTCCCCCACATTTCAGGCATTTTTCCCTGATTTGAGATAATTTATATCAAATTCCCAGATTTTTCCCTGACTGGAAAAAAGTAAAATGATTTTCCCTGATGGGCTGGGGTCCCTGAACATTAGTCCACATTGCATTCTCCCCTTTTCCACAAATTCTGCCTATCCCACGATGAAATCATCTCATACCTTCGCTCTTTCCATCCTGAGTTCCCTCTCCTCCATCCTCTTTTTCTTTTTCCTCTCATTTTCCCTCTTCTTTCTCTCTTCCATCATCTTCTTCCTCTCCTCTTTCTTTGCATCCATCTCCTTCTGTCGTTCCTCTGGCGTCATCTGCTTCCTGCATATAAGAGAAATTATTTCAGTGAAAAATGCATTATACAAAATAACATAAATACAATATTATTGGCAAACAAAAAAAACACATCAAAATGACATAGAACAGCAAAATACAATGCAAGACAAAAGGACAAAGAGGCATTAAACAATATGACAAGATAATACAACAAACAACAGGGAAATATTACTTCAGATATAAAAATGAAACTCGCAAACATATCTTTGTTTAATCACGCCAACTTTTGTATCAAAGAAATATATAATTTTCAGCGTAAGCATATCAAAATATCATAACAAATTATTCAGATTCAAACTTAAAAGTGAATTGAATACGAGTTAAAGCATTATGCTTAGCCATGTTAAATGCAAGTAATTTGTTATTCCATCAGGGCCCCGTAGCACAAAAGCAACCATTATGGTGACGTTGCCATGCAATGGTAACTTGCATGGAATCCTTGATTTTGATTGGCTGTTGATCAGCGTTACCATGGTAGTTACCATTGGATGGCAAAGTTACCATAATAGTAACTTTTATGCAATGGGGCCCAGTACTTTTAACCCTATCTAGGCCGGGGTATTTTGGGAGTTCATATAGCAGGGGGGAGCGGCCTCCCAGGCCCGCCCCTTGAGATCTCGGCCGTCGATCGCGCTGAAAATTGGCACACAGGTTGTCTGGGATATAATCTCCAAAATTGTATAGTGGTTTATTTCATGCAAATTGTTATTAAGTAATTATGCTAATTTATGCGTAATTAGTATGCGAAATCATATTTTTTCCTCTAACTCCATAAATAAAGCTCAAAATTTTCTAATTTTTGGCATAGAAACTCTTTGTGGCATTCTTAGCAAGTTTACATTAAAATATTGTGATATCAGATCAATTCCTTATGTATCATATTGTTTTTTGCAATTTCTTATGTATTTCTTTGTTTTTTTTACCCTTTGTTTTTCACTGTTTTTTCAATGAAATTCGTTAGGGACTCTTCTAAGATCATAAACAGCATAAAATACATACATTTAGACCAGTAAAACTAGAAATAATCATACATTTATGATTTTTGGTTGAAAACACAATTTACATTGACTTTGTACACAAAATCACGTTTTGGAGCAATTTTTGGTCTGACATGCACTTACATAACGTTGCGTAATTTCGGAACTGCGTACCCGGGTGACGCAAAATTGGTCTCAAAAGTTGCACAAGACTTGAAAGTAAAAAGTCAGCGAGCAGCTCGGTCAAAAAAATTTGCACGGCGAAAATATCGCGCGGCTTGTTGAGGGGGGGGGGACCTTGGAGGCCCCCCCCCCCCCGGCCTAGATAGGGTTAATCGTAGAAGGGCCAACTTACCATCGTTTCTTCTCCTTGATTTTGCAAAACTTCTGCCAAACCTCGTATTTGATCTCCGATCTAAGATTCTGACACTCTTTCTCAGAGAGAATCTTGGCTGCTTTCAGGAGTAGAGCGCTGTATGTCGGCTTATCATTTAACTTCTTGGCCCTGAGTAGTCTAAGAAAACATTCCAGCAAAAACCAAAATCAGGATTCATTTTAGTTCTTGAATTCAATTAGCATGTTTGGATGTAAGAGAAAAGCTTTCAAATATGTTCTGTACACTGAATAGTCCTATGTAAAGAAAAATTGCATTCATGGGACAATCCTGCCAGGTACCCATTCATCCCATCGGGTGGGTGTTTCAAAAAGCTGTCCATAAATTAAGAGCGACTTTAAGAACGACTGGTGAACCACGCTGAATAATCACTGACGAACGTTTAATGGTGAATATCATTTACCACAAGGAAGAATCACCAGTCATTCATAAAGTCACTCCTAACTTACGAACAGCTTTATGAAACGTCCCCCTGGGTCGAGAGCAGCAGTGTGGATAAATTTCTTGCTGAAGGAAAACACACCATGGCTAGGATTTGAACCAAAGACCCTCTGATCAAAGAAGCAAGTCTGATTAACAATAGGCCTACTGCTTTAATGGGATAATTAAGCCCTATTAAATTCCCAACGGGTAGTATTTCTGATGTCTTTTTATCTTAGAGAGTCAAAAGGGGCCTAAGCTTTCGATCCTAGCAGAATCTTTGTCGGAGGCAAAATGACAAACATAATTATAAAGTGGAACAAACATAATATAGACCAAAGACATGCAACAGCAACACTTGAATTAAGGAGACAAAAAGGGCATTAGAGAGTCTTTTTATCTTTTAAACTTTTTACTTTATCTTTTAAAATGAAGTTGGTATTCTGGGATGACAAGTTATCTCTCAGACAAATTTTGACATTTTATCTGCGATCAAATTTTATCTTCGCAATCTCGCTCCTTGCCACACCTCCTGGCAGAATGAATTTTCATTGTTTGAATGAGCCGAGTGTGCTACATAAAACAGCGTTTCTCATTGGATATTGCTTCAAAAATAGGCAAGTTTTTATATTGCAAAATCTCCCTCCTCGCCACACCTCCCGACCTAATACATTTTCATTGGTTGAATGAATGTGCTGTCAAACAGCGTTTCTCATTGGATATTGCTTCAAAATGTGTCTTACAGAGATAAAATGAAGATAAAATGGTTCGCAGAATTCCAATTCAGAGAGATTTTAAGGGCATTCTATGTCACTGATTTTAACGGAAATAATATACCTCAGAATACAATGACATGATACTTACTTTATTGCGATAGGTGGCTGCTTTGGGCTTGAAACTGTCTTTGAGAGACGATCCCGAATGTGTGAGTTATCTTTGTCATAGATCGGTTTCTTCTGCCCAGATTGCGTCTTGGTGATATCGAAGAGCGTTGCCTGCTTCAGGTGCTTCTGTATCAATCAAGAGTCAACACAAATGGGCCTATGACATTACAGTAGCAGGCAAGAAATCAAGCTTTTGGATCTTGGTGATATTTTACCTACACCAATTCGATCAGAAATGAGGGGTTTACAGCATTTTACTAGGAAAAAAAACCCTCCTAAAATCCTTGGATCATACAGGTCCATTGAGGAAAGAGCGATTAAATGCAACCGGCAAAAAATGTTAAAGATCAAGTCCACCCCAGAAAAATGTTGATTTGAATAAATAGGGAAAAATCAAATTGGTCAGTCGATGATGTCCATCACTCACTATTTCTTTTGTTTTTATTGTTTGAATTATACAATATTTCATTTTTTACAGATTTGACAATAAGGACCAACTTGACTGAACAATATAGTATTAAACAATGCTAATTCCACATGTTCAGGCAGGAATTAATTGTTGTTTCACTTGGTAATGAGGAGACAATTAGAATATTTCATATACAAAAATAAATAGCGAGTGGATGACGTCATCAGTCTCCTTATTCGCAAACCGACCAAGATGTGCATTTAACCGTTTTGTGAAATTAAGCAAAACTTTAAAATGTCATAACTTTCTTATTTTACATCCAATTTTGATGAAATTTTCAGTGTTATGCTTGTTGGATTTTTCTCGTTTTTATGCAAATCAACGCTTTGTTGGGCTGGACTTGTCCTTTACAACAAAATCCAAATATATACATTGGGTTAGATAAGAATCAAGGTGCATTTGAACTGTTAGTGCAGTGGAGGATCAAGGGGGGGGGGGCATTTCCGGCCCGAGCCCCCCCCCCCCCCTCCATGAGAGTCAATTTAAATATTTTTAATGAAAATATGTTAATACACAAGGATCCCCCTTTCAGAATCACACCAACTATTGTATTTGGGAATATAAACTTTTTTTGCAGAACGCGAAACAACATGACCTTCACTTTTTAGTTAAAACATTTTTTTGGCTTGTCAAATTTTCCTTGGAATATGTGCCCCCCCCCCCCCCCCGGAAAATCCTGGGTCCTCCCCTGGCTTAATGCATACTCCTTGGAACTATTTCGTAAACTTTTCATTAGTTTCACACGATTTTGTGCAAGATTAAAGACCCTTTCTTGTACTAAATAATACGCCCGTATGGACCTAACTTGCACCTAAGAACGTATCCTAGTCATTCACAAAATGGCATGTAACTCATGATCAGTTCTATGAAACATGACCCCTTCAATAAACTTTTACCTTTGCTGATGCTGCAGGAGACTTCGAAGCTTTGGTCGGTGAGGTAGTCTTTTTAACAGGAGTTTTCTTGGTTGGAGTGGCCTTGGCTGCAGCCTTGACAGGTGTCTTCTTCGGAGAAGCCTTGGGTGAAGCCTAATGTGAGATTCAAATCAAAGATTGTCCCTGTCAGAATCTAATAAAGGTTGGTATTCCAAAATCTTACATCAAATGAATAAAAGTTAGGTTGGAATTATACACACGCAAAAATGACACTTTACCGGTGAAACACACTATAGAAGGGACTCTTAGTTCACAAGTCAATATTCCTGGGGAGTGTTTCACTTAAGCCTGTCTCACACTGTGCGATGTGATTTTTCAAGAAATCTCATTTTGCATTAAATATGAAAGTTCCAAGAAGTAAAATTATTTTATTTAAAGTTTGGCATGTTGTTAGGAAAACTAAAATCATGTTTTCACTTTGCGGCAAGCCCTATGGTCGGAACAAGTCCAAAGCGGCCTCAAGTTGCAGCCGATTATTGTAGATTAGGTGGTGGTGGTGGTGATTTTTTACCTGATTGCTAAGCATGAATGCTTGTAAGCAAGCAACCAGAGGACCGACGGCTTAAGGTCCTCTCCGAAGGACCTGGTACTGAGGATTAATGCCTTACCAAAGGGCACTAGCGCACCACGTGGGAATCGAACCCGGGTCACCGGAATACGAATCCCCCGCTCTACCGACTGAGCTACCGCGCCTCATTATGACGTCATTACGATTTGGAACTGAATTTGTTATTCATTCAGGGAGGCTCTAACTGGACTGAATTTTGATTTCAGTAGTCCTACCACTATTCTGAACTCTGATCCGCAATACATTAGTTGGAATATCCATATCAAATGTTGTCACTAATTTGAAATTCTGATCGCAACGAATCGCATAGAGCGAGACAGGCTTTAGGATCATGCTTAAATGGCAACGTGCACATATTTAACGCATAATCTTTTTAATACCCAGTAGCGCACGTCCTTAGCACGATTTTGCCACTACGGTGATGCCTTTTATAATGGATACAACTGGGAATCAAAGTTTCAAGACTTAAACCTTTGGGAAACACTCTCCCCCCCCCCTCGCAGAAAAGCGATTCAGTACACTCTGCTTAATACAACCTTCTATGAGTCCAATAATCGCCAAATTTGAAGCATTTTTCAGCCCAGAATATGCAACATGTCCTATTTACATCTTCTTAGTCAAATTATGTCCAAGTCAAAAAGATTTTTGTGATCCAGAAAGATTTGACATGGGCAAACTCACATGCATTTCTCTGTAAACCAATCAGCTAACTTTGAAATGCACATATAACAAGGTGATGAAGGTGAATGCCTTGAGAACTCACCTCAAATGCCTTAATTTAAATAAAAGAACGTAGTGTGAGGGTTACCAAGTGCATTACCACTGTTCTCAACGTTATTCCAGTACCTTTCAAGACAATGACACCCAAGTCTTGACAAAAAATACAAGGTCATTTGCCGAGGCTGAGGTAACTTAAATCTGAAATTGTTTTTTATAAATCTCCATCAAACCATATTTCGGCAAGAGGGAGTTGTTGATGATTATTTTGAAGATACCATACACTGACCTTGACATTAGCCTTCTTGACCTTGCTTGCTAAGGTTTTCTTAGCAGGAGTCTTCTTCAGAGGCATTTTCTTTGGTGTCTTCTTGGGCGTGGCTGCAGCTTTCTTGGGCGTGGCCACAGCTTTCTTGGGCGTGGCTGCAGCTTTCTTGGGTGTCGCCGAAGCTTTCTTAGGTGTGGCTGTCTTGCCAGAGACGCTCTTCACCGGACTGGATTTCCGCGGGGTTGCTTTCCTTGGGGTTCCCTTTTTAGGTGTAGCCGTTCCCTTTTTGGGCGTGGTTGCTTCCTTTTTAGGCGTGGCCACCTGCTTTTTAGGTGTGGCAGTTTCTTTTTTAGGCGTGGTGCTGACATTAACCTCCTCCTTTGATGACAAAGTGGTTAGTTTCTTTGTAACAACTTTCAGTTTCGCAGTCTTTACACTAATCTTCTTCTTTGGGGTCGCCTTCTTCTTCTCCGCAACCACTTTCTTTACACTTTCTTTTGGGACATCATTCTTTGTGGTCTTTTGTGCTTCAGTCTTGACCTCCTTAACAGGACTTGCACTCGTTTTCTTTTCACTTTCTCTAACCTTCTCTCGGTTTTCACCAACTTCACTATCCTTTTTAGAGGAGTCACTTTTTGGCATGGGTTTAAAATGATCTGTTAACTTCCTTTTAGCGGGAGTCTTTTTCTCTGACTTCTTTGGGGACTTAGTTGGTGAAGTCTTCTTGGAGTTCGATGTTGGCGTTTTGCTCTTGCTCACTGATTTACTTGGAGATTTATTCTGAGGCACTAATTTGCTTAAAACGAAATCATCCTCATTATCATCGCTGTCTTTGCTTGATTTGTGCTTAGTCCTTCCATTATTCAATTTCTGCTTCTTGTCCTTCGATTCTGAGGAAGACTTTTCTTCCTCCGGATGTTTCCTCTTCTTAGCTTTCTTTTCTCGATCCTTTTTCCTCTCCTTCTTTTCCTTCTTCTCCTTAACATCCTTCTCTTTCTTTGACCCTTCTTTAGCCTTCTTGTCCTTTTTTCTGTCTTTCTTATCTGGGGAGGAAGTCGTCTTTTTAGGCGATTTGCTTGATGATCGCTTCGTCGAGGCATTCTGTTTATGAGGAGGTGAACTATACGAGTGATCCAAAAAGATCTTTTCTGGTGAAGGGATAAACTGAAGTGGCGTGATCTGGACGGTGGGGTTCGGTCCCTCCCTGATTGTTGATTTCTGCCTCTTTAACGGTGTCTCCGGTTGCTGGTTTCCTGCCGACTCGCGTTTGACGGCAAGCTTTAGACCCGTCGCAGATATCTATGGTGGAAAAAATAAAGACGAGAGCTTTAAAGACTTGCACGGTGGTAGGACCAGGCGATGGGGTTTGTGGATGCATGGCAATGAACCAGACCATCATTTTTTAGGGGTGCGATTGCGCCGGCGCTTCTACCGCGCTCCTAAAAAAAAATAAGGAGAGCAAAAAATCGCGCTCCTAAAAAAAAATTATTTTAATTTAGTTGAAAACTATCAGAAAAATTAAGAATGTTCATCTCTTTCCCCGACTCTGATTTGAATTTAAACTCGGTAAATATTGTAGTCCCATATGTAGATTTTCATGGCAAGGAATTATGGAAAATAGATGGCCATTTCATGGATTTAAAGATGTAAATTGTGAAATTTTAGCAATTTTTTATTTTTTAAATTTTTTTAGCAGGAGCGCGATATTATGTAAACGTATTGACCCAGGCCTAGTTTCACCACAGATTAATTAATAGCTACACAGCTATTGCATATACGATGTTAAGAAAAATCTACAATTTATCATACGTGTATTTTATTGAATTGATTTGAGCTCCTCAAGGAGAGCGATTCTGAGGAGCTCAATTGAGCTCCTCAAAAAAATAAGGAGAGCGATTTATAGAGCTCCACGAAATTATAAACGTGAAGGACTGAATGAACCTGATTACACAACATTTACTTCAGGGCCCCCTTTTACAAAGAGTTGCAATCGATTTAAATGGAAGTCAAATTGAAATTGACTTGTCCTTTAATAATACCGTGAAATGGCGACCACCTCTAAAGTGGGTCCAGCTGGAATACAAGTCTTGAGGTGGCACTTTTCAAAGTGACTGAGGCATAGTGACTTTAAGTTGAAGAGTAGAATATCAAATTCATGCTTACCCTTGTTGGGGAGAGAAGAGATGGAATAAGTCGACCAACGAGGGCGTGCTTCCTGACCAGATCATCGTGAACGATCCACGGACTGTTTGGTTTGTTGCCTGCTTGAAGAGCGCTGCTTCGTATAAAGATTTCTAGGAGATCCCTTGGCGGCAGTGGGGTGCAACGTCTTTTATGAGATCAAAAGAAAAAAATACAGTTAAACCTGTCTTGGCGGCCACCAAAATTGTCTCCCATTTGAAAGAAAATACATGTTCACCCCAACCAACTAAAGGATATTTTGTTGCTTTCCACAAGATCTAATGAAAATCACAATTTAAAAGCAAACATGTAAATGAATAATCAAGACATCAAGGTTTGTTGCTAATCTGACGCCTTGTTCTCACTGTCATTCGATCCGTTGTGAACACCACGATTGGCCTTTCGTAACTGTTCGCAATTTTTTTTTACCATTCACACATTTTCTATGATCAATACCATTACCACAAGTAATCTGATCGGATACGATATATGACATGATACGATCACTACGATTAAGAACACAGTTCAATTGTGCGAATAGTGAAAGTGGGAACTCGGTATAAAGAATATCAAACAATCAACCCATTTGAGTTTACATGACCATCTTCTGGTCCTGCAGAGATTCGAACGATGGGGGGGGGGGGGGTTTCACAAAGAGTTAAAAGTGACTTAAAGTCACACTTAAATTGCCAGTTGCGTACAGTATAAGAGGCATCACCGCACTGGTCGAATCCTGCTATCACGATACACGCTCCTGCGTTACCAATAAGTAAGATTGTGCATTACACACCATATGCACGTAACCTTTTTTACACTAAGTCACACTCATCTCTTTTTAAATGCCAACGCGTACATGATATGCAACGCGCAATCTAATTGATCAATACGCAATAGTGCGCGTGCTCTTTGCATGATCTGACCAATGTGGTCATGTCTTTTATACTCCATGGTAACTAGACATTTAAAGGGATGGTACGGACTGAAAATATTTATATCTTAATACATAGAGTAGAATTCACTGAGCAAAATGTTGAAAATTTCATCAAAATCGGATAACAAATAATAAAGTTATTGAAGTTTAAAGTTAAGCAATATTTTTTTTAAACATTCGTCATGAATATTCATTAGGTGGGCTGATGATGTCACATCTCCACTTTCAATTTTCTTATGTTATTACATAAAATCATATTTTTATTATTTCATACTTGTGTGAATTATATGTCTCCCTTATAATGAAATAATTTGCAGCAATAAATATCTAATGCACTATTCAGTTGTCAATCCAATTTTTCTAGTTCTTGGAGGAAAAAATTTGAACAAAACTAATTTTATATAACAAAATACAAAAGAGCAAGTGGGGATGTGACATCATCAGCCCACCTAATGAATATTCATGACGACTGTTTCCACAAAATATTGCTTAACTTTAAAATTCAATAACTTCGTTATTTGTTATCCGATTTTGATGAGATTTTCGGCATTTTGCTCAGTGAATCATAGGCTATAAATACTTTCACCCCGGACCATCCCTTAAAGCGTGACTCTAAGTATACTTTAAATCTTTGTGAAACACCCCCTCCCCTAGGTTTTTTATAACTGGAATAGGACTCACATAAGATCAGAGCCAGGAATTGAGCTGATAATCTTCTCCTCATTTTCCAGCTGGATGCTGTACCTATATACTGGGCTCTGAAAGAAAAAGAAAAAAAGGTTGCCAGTTTGAATATTTAAATTAGTGCTGCAAGTCAGGCGGCATGTTTGGGTTCGGTTCGGCAGGGTTCGGCAATTTTTTTCCGAACTTTGGTTCGGTTCGGGGTTCGGCTATTAATGCTAAAATTAAATTATTAATATAAAATAAGGAAATGCCGACCCTCGAACAGATAATCTCGACAAAGATATGTCATATATTTATAATAAATTTTGTTTCTAAAAAGAATAGTTATAAAAAATTGTTGCATAACTTTCTTTTATTTATTTTAATCTTTAAACAAAAATAAGAGTCACTTCTACTTTCATTTTAAAAATTAAATAAAAAAAAACAAAGCAGTTCGGCTACAGCACTAATATAAATAGTGATCAAATATACACTGCATTGCCATGTAACATCAGTCAATGATGAAAATACATTTAACTCTGCCATAGTTTCTATATCATTCTATAAAAGAATGCTGTACTTACAAACTACACTCTCAAAATATTATAGCCAAAAAAGGAGATAAAAAGGAGAGTAAATTCCGGGGGCACAGAAGGCGGCGTCAACTGTCACTTGAAAGGAAAGCTCTTTATTTTTCACCTAAGCCTCAGGCAACTAACTGGAAAATCAGAATCATTTTCTTTCCAATATTATGATTATGTTCTTTAAAGTACTTAAATTGGCAACAAATTGCAACAATTGAAAAATAATTCTGAAGATGTTCGTCATCGCGGAGAAATTAATAGAGTTGACTGATCAGTTGTCTCACGAAGTGGTTGAAACTGTATTAAGAGAGTTCATGTTTCGTTGGCTGCTGCTCAACTTTGACAAGTGATGGAGACTAGTGTGACTGTTGCCATTTTTATGAATGTTAGGGATAAAAAATCGCATAAAAAGTAATGATTCTACATACTTGGTTCTTCTTCTTGGTCTTGGATGATAGTCCCTCATCAGACGAGTTTCCATGGTTCTCCTTGTCACTAGAGGGCGAACCACTGACGCTTGCTACCTGAAATAGTCAACATATGAGAAGTTTTTAATGACATGTTTTTTGTTTGAAGAATCTATCATGACCACCACTATCATGAACACCACCGACACCACCACCACCACCACTATCATGATCACTACCAACACCACCACCACCAACACCACCACCACCACCATCATCACCATATTTATGATCACTACTAAATGTTTCACCACCACCATAATCATCACCACCACCATCATCATAGAATTCATGACCACCACCAGCACAACGCCATCACCATCACATTCAGTGCACTTACCCCCGATGAGCTGTCTCGTTCTATTTTGACAATGTCCCCTCTGAATCTAAAGAAAAACGTAAAGAAAGCAGTATGAATGAAATGAATAGTTGGAAATCAAAATGAAGTTAATTTCAACGATGCACAACAAATATTTCATTGATCTGATCTCATTAACACTCTTAACCAAGATGTTAAATGATTTGTTTATCGATAAACACCATGTTTGATTTTAATAATACTATCCATTGACCCTAGAACAAGAACAAGCCAAGCAGCAGTTCTACATGTATTCATTGGAATTCTGCTTTTCTTTTGGAAATATAAAATTTATCATGATAAATTAGACATGTATTGAATTTTACTTACAATCGACCCTTCACTTTGACCTTGAGCTCGACCTTCTCTCCAAGAGCAAAGGTTGAATTGAGGATATGTGTAATCTCCTGCACCAGGCTTTCCAATGAACTTGCACCTGTAATGAAACCATACACAGATCATAATCACACATTTTGGGATGTGAAATTAATGAGTGCCTGTTCAGATATTCGTCCACATCAAGTTATAGCAGTACCTAAGCATTGTCTTGGATTACATGTACGTATATTACTTTTGTTGTCGATTTATGTTTTCCTTTATGTCTTTATTTTTACTATTGGATTTTTGTATTTTTAAATGTATGAGTACTGGACCCCTCTGAAGAACAGGCTGTGGCTTAAGAGGGACATCCAGCCCACGGGTGGAAAATAAATAAAATATCTAGACACTTCAATAAAGTAATAGCATCAAGAGCATGAAAATATACAAACTTGTTCATCCATTACTCCTCGCACCAGGGAAAAAATTGCACGGGGGCTGGGGCATTCAGCCCCCCATAAGCTCAAAAGAGCCCCGGAAAATCCCAATTCACTCTTATGATAAACCTTATCCTAAGCTGCAGATTAAGACAGTTGGTTATGAGAAGTCAGTAGCCCCCCTCCCCCCCCAAAAAAAAAAAATTGCCCGATAATAATTATGTGACTTATAAAGCGCCAAATCCACTCTGTAGAGTGCTCAAGGCGCATAAAGAGCTAAGAGTTGAATAGAAAAGTTTTTAGAAGATATTTTAAAGTTTAAACAGAGGTACATTTTTGTATGTCTTTAGGAAGGCTATTCCACAAAGTGGGGCATGCAAAAGCAAATTATCTCCCCCCCCAGGTTTTTGAAACTTTTGGAATAACAAGGAAGCCAGAAGTGGATGAGCGCAAAGACCTGCTTGGTCTGTAGTAATTGATAACTGAAAGACTGTATTGTGGTGCTGATCCAAGAATACTATGAAAAGCAAGCAACAAAATCTAAGATAATCCGATTTTCGATAGGGAGCCAGTGCAGCGAATTCAAGATGGGAGTGATATGAGAGCGTTTATTTGACAAAGTGACGATGCGAGCAGCTGCATTCTGAAGCTTCTGAAGCTTATATAACTGAGCCTGCGGTAAATTGAACAAAAGGAAATCAAGGCGGGAGGAAATCAAGGCATGTACTATCTTTTCGGTCGCAGACTTTGATAAATATTTCCAGATTAAACCTAGGTTACGTAGATGGTACCGATGCGCCTCAATGGCAAGTGTAGACCAAGTTGAGCTTCATCGAGCACGCCGAGCCCCTACTTACTGTGATGCACATGCTGCAGGATTGGTTTCTCAAACTGGGTCGGAAAACCTTGAAGACGTTGCTTGGCGACGACCTCCGACATTTGTGCTTCCTCAAAGGTCAGGCCGGTCTGCCCTGTGCACTGGCATGTCCACAGTGACTTGGCATACACCTCAAGTTGGTTGTCATAGTCACTGATAGATAGAGAATGGGCGTGGTCAAGGAATACAATATAAATAAATGGTCTGGGGAGGATTTCATCAACATTCTGGTCCCATAAAGCTGTCAGATCGGACAACTTTTCTTGATTTTGATTGGATGATAAGCCATTCTACTCCTACTCCTACTACTACTACTACTACTACTACTACTACTACTACTACTACTACACTACTACTACGACTACTACGACTACTGCCACTTCTACTACTACTACTACTACTACTACTACTACTGCCACTACTACTACTAGTACTACTGCCACTTCTACTACTACTACTGCCGCTTCTACTATTACTACTACTACTGCCACTACTAATGCTACTACTGCTACTTCTACTACTGCTGCTGCTGCTGCTGCTGCTGCTGCTGCTGCTGCTGCTGCTGCTACTACTACTACTACTACTACTACTACGACTACTACTACGACTACTACTACTACGACTACTACTACTACTTCTACTGCCACTTCTACTACTACTACTACTGCCACTGCCACTTCTACTACTACTTCTACTACTACTACTACTACTACTACTACTACTACTACTACTACTACTACTACTACTACTACTACTACTACTACTACTACTACTACTACTACTATACTACTACTACTACTACTACTACTACTACTACTACTACTATACTACTACTACTACTACTACTACTACTACTACTCCTACTACTACTACTACTACTACACTACTACTACGACTACTACTACTACCACTACTACTACTACTTCTACTACTACTACTACTACTACTACTACTACTACTACTACTACTACTACTACTACTACTACTGCCACTTCTACTACTACTGCCACTTCTACTACTACTACTACTGCCACTGCCACTTCTACTACTACTACTACTACTACTGCCACTTCTACTACTACTACTACTACTACTCCAGGCCCCCTCCCCCCTTGAGATCACGGCCATCGATCGCGCCGAAAATTGGCACGCAGGTTGCCTGGAACGTAATCTACAAAATTCTGTATTAATTATTTCATGCAAATCGCTATTAACTGACTACGCTAATTTATGCGTAATTAGTATGCAAAATCATACTTCTTCCTCTAATTACCTAAATAAAGCTCCAAATATTCTAATTTTTGGTGTAGAAAGTCTTTGTGGTGTTCTTAGCAAAGGAACGTGAAAAATTGCAATAAAAGTTTGTTGTACATATGGCTGAAAAAATAATTAAAAATATTGGTAAAGATTTTCACGAAAATCCATTAAGATCAAGAAAGTAACTAGAATTTTAAGTTTTGGATTGGATTTGTGACGTCATAAACGATCAGCTGCCCTATATGTTATTAAATGCACAAATTTCAATGTTTTAGTGGTTCATCAATAGAGCTGCTGGTCTGAAAATTGGGATTGTCCCAGAAAACAAGGGATATGCTCATAAACCAAGACAAATCATGTCTTGATAAATTGAGATTGTCCTTGTTTATGGGGACAGTTTTTGTTTTCGCTTACCCCTGCAGGACATAGACAGCAATTTCAGGGATTGAGAGTGCTAAAAATATATTCAGTGACCTCAATCCCCCCCTGTTCACCGTCTATTTTTCACGACTTGCAATCTTCCAATTATCTTGCAATAAAACCTGATATGTTTACATTGACTAGCTCACTTGATTTGTGTCGGCACTTGATAGGTGAATGAACTTTCCTATTTAGTATCTAGCTAACCTCGCACTAGTGTGAGTGCTTGATTTCTTATCTTGTGTACAACATGGAGAAATCTGTGAAAACTGAGACAGTCCCTGTAAACTGGGATGATCCCAGTTGTTGGACCAGCGCACAGTGGGCCAGAATGAGTTGAAAGTGCACCAAAATTATATACCGTGTTATACTTTATTATTTCAATTTGTTGATTAAGGGTACTTTTGGGCGTAGAATCGACAGAACATAATTTAAAGCCGATATGACGTCACTTTGATACCAAATTCTGATTGGCTACTTAAAACCTATCTGTGAAAAGACAAATTACGCTAAACAATGTGCAGTATATAAACTTTGAGTTATGTGTTACTTTAAGATTGACCAGAGTGAATGATGGTTTATGCTTCTCACATGCCTAAAAGTGTGTATGAGATCCTGAAAATAATTTTATGGCATCAAAATGATTAGATTTAAAAAATAAAAAAACTTAAAAATCTGAAAAATATTAACCGTGCTTTATCAAGCGGCGTAGACTTGGGTAAAACGCAGAGTATATAACACCACAAATGTTTTACTATGAGGAGGGCTTTTGGCTGAAATTACAAGTAACTTTTATCTCTGGAAGAGGGGCGGGTAACCCTAATATGCGTAATCAACCTATATTTTGTTTGCATTATGCCCGGAATTCATGTCATTTCATGGAATGGAAGGGGAATCGTCCTCGCCGTGCAAAAATGAACGGCAATGTACACCCCACACGGTGCCCTGCGATGACTGCGCGGTATGAAAATGACCGTTTTTGAACAGGTTTTGGGGGTGTTGTGTCAAGTAAAATCGGCTTTAACATGAAAACGGGCAAAAACCGGCAGCTAAATTTGGTATCAACTTAAAGGTTAGAAATCTAGCAAAATGATGATAGAATTTAAACGGAAATCCACCGAAATCCAAAGGTTTCTAATGTTAATGCAAAAAACATGGATTATCAGCCTATTTCGAGGAATAATTATCCTATAAACCTCCTGAAATGTGTCTTTTATCTAATTTGAACCCTTCCACACGAAAAAAGAATATCAGGATCTTGTGGGTGCCATTTCAGATTCCTACATAAAAAACCTCCTGTGAAATGGCTTGTAAAATTCTACATATAGTTATAGGCGGCATTCCGCAAAATGTCACATTTTACGATTTGAGGTAGGAAATTAACCTCTATGCAAATTCCCGAATGAAATATTTTGCTGAAGTATTCTTCAAAGTGTTGTCTTTCAGCTGGGCATGACAAAAATTAAAAATCTGAAATTGCCCAAAATGACTTTTGGCGCACTTTTGTTTCGCCCCGGCCCACTGTGCAGCGCCCCTTGCCCCCTACTATTCATGATGACTTAATTTTGTTTTCTTTCGAGAAAAAGGTGCAAAATCATTTGTCTATTGTTATTCTGAAGCCCAGGAAGTTCACTCATTCAATGAACAAGGTTATGACATAACTAGGGACAGTGATTTTCCGTTTCAAAAAATTGCCTTTTCCGTTTCAGAAAATTTCAAATTCTGTTTCAGCATGTCAGAAAACGGAAATTCCGTTTCCCCATAGACTTTGTACACATGGAAAAGTGACAATTCCGTTTACACATTGAATAGCAAAATCACAACACGTACACTCGCAATTTGTATCTGCTACTGTACCTACATCACAATAGAATCCGTTCTAATCGGATCTATGCGGGTGCATAAAATATTTTTACAAACCCATTTAGCATGCATACATCCTCACCTTTCACATTATTAGCATTATTTCACGGTGAAATGATATTTCATCGATAATTTTGGGGTTTTTTGGACATCGTTATCATCAGTCAACGGCTTTTGCCAATCCGCCATCTTGGATTTTAAGACCACGATATCGTGCTGTTACATCTTCAAACGTAGAGGGCAGCAACACACGACTGTGTAGTTGAACGATATGTGTGCATGTGAAGCCCAACGTGCAACCCGGCCGGCCGGGTACGGGGTACAATCGAGTGTGCTGATGTCGATCGAGTGCAGTCACGATGTGTGAATTGTCATGATAGTAGCGAAGTGAGATCGTGTTTTCTGGGGTTTTGTGGCCATTTAATATTCTTGTTTTGTTGTGATTTTTTAGTAATTTCTGTTGCTATTCTGTGTATTTTGAGGGAAAATACGTTTTCCGTGATTTTCCGTTTGAAATGCCACTTTCCGTTTCAAAAGGCCCTTTCCGTGAATTCTGTCCGTTTTCCGCGATTGCGGAAAATCACTGTCCCTACATAACCTTGTTCTCTGTTACTACTCCCTGGGAGGGGAAATAAGGTTGGCAATGTTTGACTTACTTTCTCTTGTTCTTGGGGACCCTTGGGGACAAATGATTGTTTTATGCTGTCAGTTTCCATTACAGCTATTTCATCATAAAACTTGGATCTTAAAGGGGTGGTCCAGGCCAGGTTTAATTTATATCCACTAGATAGACAAAAACCTCTTTCCTATACTATATTTTTTTAAAGAAATAAGAGGAACAGTTATTTTTTATTGAATTTTCAATTTTGCCAAAATCATATTCTGGCACGAGTCTGTACGATCCCAGAATGCAATGCGCAGCTTTTTCTGTGACGTAGCATCTCCACTTTGGCTTCGCTGGCTGCTGCTACGAGCGCGAGCGAGCTAGCTAGCTAGCTAGCTATCGCTCGCACGTATGCGTATAGATCATCAGCGCCGGCCGCATACATACGGTATTAATTAGCTACATGTAGTTTTCGACTTGCATTGATTGCGGTCACCGTCGACCCTGTAATTCACAATTTGTTTGTTTCTCGCCGTTTATTTCATAATTTGAACAATTAATATGTCGGGTCCTGCGGGATATGCATTCCAACCAAGGTGGAATGCGGAAGAGTTGGAGAACCGTCGAAGAATAGAAGTACAGCAGCCAGCGGCCGATCGAGTGGGGAGAAATGACTGGTGTCGGTGCGGGAACTGCCCGGTGATGCCGACGGCCAGAGAGAGCATTTGGTCCTCGCAAACGACTCTACTCGCGTTATATTTGTGTGTTTTTATGTCAAACTTGTCAGTCCCAATATTGTGAAGCCACTGGGCACATCTCTCTCGATCTCGGATCGGATTTGGTATAGAAAACGCACTTTTATGGTTATTTTCTCCCGGCCGAACCGAGCAGCCGTATGCCTGACACATAGGCATATTGCAGCTGTGAGACGTCGCGCGCTGGATTGTTGCGAAACCAAAGTGGAGATGGTACGTCACAGTCACGTGACCGATCTCGCTACATGTGCGCGAAATTTAATTCTTTTTGCCCCAAATAACCGTGACAAGAAATGCTCTTAAAAATCTCCAAAGTCGAGTAAGGAGATAATACTTTTTGAAATGGCTCCTGTAATTATTTACTACGGGCTAAATATTTTTTGGAGCTGGCCTGGACCACCCCTTTAAGTAAATTGAATTCTTTTAATTACTGTTTATGAAGTTATTGGCACTTTGACACTCATCCAAACTTTCTCATTCTTTTGTTTCTTGTGCGCCTCGGAATAAAATATTTCTAGATAGATGGCGCTATATAAATGCCTATCATTATTATGAATTAAAAATAGAGATTGAAAAATGACAATTTTCTGGCAATATTACTTTCCACCAAAAGAGGGCATACACAAAATATGCCAAAAATTCAGGTTTTTGAGCGCTCTGGTGAATACAAAAATAATCTCCAGGTTACTAATGAAAAAATAAGTTGCAACTGTAGGCCTATGGAAATTGATATTTTTGGATACAAAAGTGATAATTTAATGAACTTTTTAAGTGTGTCCTGTGTACTGCATTGGCATACCATAGATCTACGGCTGGGCAAGTCCAAGAATTCGCACATTTCAGAGGCTCTAATGACCTGAAAATAGTGTTAAATGACTTTGATTAGATTGAATACCCTCATGATGGTAGACATCTAGGAGAAGAATAATCATGCAAAAAATGGTGACATACATGTATGACCTTGACCTTTTAGAGAGAAAAGATGTGCCGTTACGTATGGGACGCAGAAAAAAGACAATTTTTAAAACATTTTGTTCAAGTTGAGAATTCTCTGAGAGTATTTCATTTGACAACTTGTAACTTAGTGTGATAGAAGTCACAATACTCTAGTATATCTAAGGCAAGTTTCAGGTCATAAGCCAAATCCCTCTAATTACAGACTCTAATTAAACAAATTAATGACATGTTACGTATGGGACACTTTGTCCCCATAGAGAACGTACACAATTTTCCCTATAATTCAAAAAATTAAAATAATTTAAAATATGGAAATAACAAGAGTTTCTTTCTTTTAAAATGTTATATTGAGACATGTTTGATATGACTGAAAGGGAAATTAGCCATTTCAACATTCCCCCCCCCCTTTTTTTCATGGTTTCATGAATTTCTTATGTATTTCAAATGTTTTTTTTTTTTTTCATATTTTACCATTTTCACAATTTTTTCGCTTCGATTGTTTTCATTTATCAGTATTCATAACAAATCAGTCTTTAAAAACTAAAGAAAAGGTAAATAATCACTTTTTAGAGCACTCTTGAAATTTGTTTTTCTCAATTCACTTTTTACACAAATCTCCCCATTGACATTGTGTGTAAATGTCCCATACTTAACAATTTTTTTATTTTTGAAACTTTTTGTGGTATAACATTCTCATACTTAATAAATTAGAACTTCCCAGAGATGCAACAATACAAGTATTGTATTATGAGAAATAACTTTAAAAAACATCCTCAAAATGTTACGTATGGGACATTCCATCCTTGGACAAGACCTAATTTGCATAATTAATTAGATGACACCACTTTTTCCCCCAAAAAGTAATAAGATGTTAGGGGGTCCATGTCCCACCTATGACTGAGTCTCAGAAGTTTTGTTTTCATTTTCTATGAGTTTTTTTAATTGTCCCATACATAACGCCCATTTTACCAATTATGCAAATTAGGTGCCCCAAATAAGCATAAATATGCATATTATCAAATTTTTCTTAATGAAATTTTGAAATTCAACATTTGGGCTTTCTTACCCCACCAAAGATAACTTCTTAAATTAAAGATGAAATTTTGCCTTCTAGGGTGACCTTTTCTTGGACTTGCCCGTCTATATTTAGGTTCCCCACAGGCAGGGTGGTTGCAGTGAACAAGTGAGGAAGTCTAGCTTAACCATTTTCAATTTTCTGAGATAGGTAGGACCATAAAATAAAAGCTCTGAATTTGTCATGAAAAATACACAAAAATAATCCTTGATTGCTAAAACATAATAAAGATTACTTTAAAAATACAGAAATTCCATATAATTTCTGAAAAAGTAGCCAAATAGATCCATTTTTATTTGCCAAAAAATACATAGATCCAGAAGAAATTGTACCTCGCTTAATGAACGTTGCACAGATACACGCACACATGTAAAATGAAGTAATAATACATATTTCAGGTGTAAACATCGCACCGTGCGTCAGCGAGAATCCACGAAAATCCATTAACTTCATCATGCAATCCTGTATAGTCTATAGACTCTGTTAGCGATTCGCTGAGATATTGGCATCAACGCATTGACAAGCAAACTAACGTGCCTATCCCTAGACCTAGTCTACCATGTCTACACAAATTTTTGTGCAAATCGCGCTATGGCCGTGCCTGAGAAAATGACATTTCATTGATAGATTTTTACTGTCATGACTGTGTAACTTTTTATTATAAGCTGCTCGCATCTGACATTACAAATCAAGATTAACTCTTTTATTCATTCAATGTTAACGTTAGGCCTAGATGGATTTTTCTGAAACCTTTGGCTTTGCCTTTGGGAAGTTCGGCTTCGTAAATATTTGTATTTTTTAATTTTTTTCTGGCAGCCGGGTTTCTGCCATTTTAATTCTTACAAGTTACAATAAACAAAGTCAAAGATAAGACAGTTTTTCACTTTTTCAGTGAAAAACTGTCTTAACCTTTGTTTATTATTTTATATTGTTATTAGGGCCTAATATTATTTAAAAAACGCCAGAAAAAAGGGTGAAAAAAACTGAAATAACTGAAATTCGTTCAACTAACGTTAGTTTAACTTCCCTTTAAATTAACCACACATGCACATATCAGTCCTGTCTGAATAAATCATACTTTAATTGTTCGGACACAACATCATAAAAACCATTAATACGAATTTTCTAGTGCAAATAAAAAAATTGCCATTGACAAACACACGAAAAATTTCTCTCATAGACTTTACACAGGAAACCATGGGCGCGGCCATCTTGTTTTTGTCTGCGGAATTTCCGACCAATTTTTGAAAGGATACAGTTTGCTTGCAAACACTTCGTTGGTGAATGGAATGAGAAAATACGGCTCAGCCAAGGTTACTGTCTTCGATAGGACCTTTGGAATGTAAAGTTTTTTCCCCAAAAGTGGCATTTTGGGGATTCTTCAGACGCCGGTGTTCCTCTCACAAAAGCGCTCGCTTTTAAAATCTGGCGCGAACGTCCCCGACGATGACCCGAAAATGACCCCCACTTTCGGCGCTGCCGAGTATTTTCAAGCTCAATGGAATAGGAAAGATCAAAACATTTAATCGTAAAATACTCATTAAAAAATAGATTAAACAATTAATTTTCATTTTAAAATAATAATAAAATGTAAAAATAATTATTTCTATGTATTTTAAGGCTTAATAGTAGGATTCAGACCATTTTGTTATAGTCTAATGTTAGATTGAATGAATCATTGTGCGGCAAGTTCAAAATATTGCGCAATCCCGATTTATTGTATAAACATGCTGGAGCTGCAGTTTTCATCTGACAAATATGACTGCAATATCGATCTCGTTTCTCTTCGACGATAAGCAGATTGAACATCGTGTGTGGACAGTTAGTCAGCCGTCATTGGTTACCTCCCAATGTCCCAAAATAATATGGGTCGAGCGAATCTGATATGATGATATCTGAGAATTGACACGCGATCGCAGAAAAAATGGGTGTTCAAAATTTGTGGCAGATTTTGGCTCCCGTGAAATCAACGGAATCCATCGATGTGTTGAAAGCGAGGATGGTCGCAGTGGATCTAGCGATATGGCTCGTTGAGAGTCAAGTCACTGGGATCAAAATGATGCAAGGCAGAGTCATCAAACCTCATCTAAGGTGACTCCAATTCTCCAGTGTCGAAATATCCTCATTCATTAATCCATATTATCATGTCTTTTCAATTTCATTCAATCTGGCATTCATTAATTCATCATTCAAAAAGACAAAATCAAAATTCAAATGTGATCAAGGACAAGGATTCAAGATGATCAATTCATTGACATTATTTAATACGTTGTCATTGAATTCATTCATTCGTTCATTCAATCATTATAATATTAGTCCTTCCTTCCTTCATTGAAATTGAATTCATTCATGTCGTTGAAGACTTAGGGCCTATTCAGTTTTAATTCAACTTTGAGAATGAACTTTTGTTACGGTAAGATCTTTCTAGACGTCTGAACTTAGTTACATGTAATTTGAATTGAAGTTGTTATTTTTAATCATGTTATGTTAGTCTACTCTATTCATGATTGTTGCGTCACATTTTAAGATTTTGTTTTGACTCTAGGAAGAGTCATGCCCATATATTATAGGCTTTATTTGTTTGAAAACTATTTTTAATAAATCATGTGAATGTACATTTGTGACATGAGAATTCCACAATGTAAAAATAATTACTTTCATAATTTTCAGGAACCTCTTCTTCCGGGTTTCCAACTTCCTTCGGCTCGGCGTGAAGTTGGTGTTTGTCATCGATGGTACTCCACCGGAGCTTAAATGGGAGGAGATTGCTCGAAGGAATGAAGCCAGAGTTGGAGGAGGATCAAGAGGAGGATGGAGAGGAAAAGATAGGAGAAGAGGAGGAGGAGGAGGAGGAGTAAAGAAGGCTTCAAGGTCCCACTTTACATCTTGGTTGAAAGAGGTATATTTTTAGTTTTACACAAAGAAAAACCTGCACCAACGGAACACAGAACATGCAGAAGGGATGTTCATGATTGAAACAATAAAAATCATGTATTTTAAGAAAATTGTTAAATTTTTCTTTGTTTGAATGTTCAATTAATTGGAAATTACTGTAATTATCTTCGCTTGGTACCATTGTATTCACTGGCGGATCCAGGGGGGGGGGGGCACAGCCGGCCCATGCCCCCCCCCCCCCTTTTGAGAAGCCAAATTAAAATTTTTAATGTAAACATGCCATTAAAAGAGAGGTGTGCTCTTTTGAAAGTGAAGACCTTTTTTTTTTTGCTTGTCAAATTTTCCCTCCAAAAAAATGTGCCCCCCCCCCCTTTGGAAAATCCTGGATCCGCCCCTGACTCTATTCTATTCACAATAAGTATGTAGCAGGTCATCTTGATAAGTACCGGTAATAATAAATCCAGAAAAGAACACTATCAAAGAAATAAAGAAAAGTCCAAAGAACAACTTGTCACTATTTTCGTTTTATGATTGGCCAAACTTGACTTCACTTTAATATTAACAAATGAATTGACTACGTTCAAGATCTACTGGACCTGATTCCAATAGGTAGATGATGGGGGCGTTGAGGTCTAGTGGTTTTTACGACTCTCGTCTTTCAATCAGAGGGACGTGGGTTTGAATCCCAGCCATGACATGTTTTTCTTCAGCAAGAAATTCACCCACACTGCTTCACTCAACCCAGGTGAGGTGTATGGCTACCCGTTAGGATTTACATGTATCCCTTGACGCTTTAGCACCAAAATGGCAGCTCAGCTACGGCCGGTATAATATGATACCACGCATCAAAGTGCAGTTGTAAATATGCATATAGTAACAGCGCTATATTAAAGTGATTGGTTAACATTGGTTTGACTTTTAAAAAATCTGAGCTAGAAGGTCACACTTGTCACCTGTGTCTGTGATTTGTTACAAAAATGAAGCCCAGAAAAAAGTGCGTTCGAAAATAATTATGTAGTGCTTCAAAAATTGAAATATAAAGTGACCGAAAACACCATCTTAATTTCATCACATACACTTATGTGTACTATTTAGGCGTCTATAAGACACCTATTTACAAAATCGGGGTTTGCCTTGTAGTTTTAGCTTTTCATTCTCAATAATGGTTGTTTTCAGGGTTTATTAGTTCTAATACATGCACTTGTACACATGTTTCATCTTGGTTTGAGAATTTTTTAAATCGGCTGCTCACAAAGTTAAACAATACCTTTAATGAACATATTATTGTTATTATTATTGTTTTTTATATATAGTGTCAAGAGCTATTAGAACTGATGGGCGTGCCCTGTATACAGAGCAAGGGGGAAGCGGAGGCCATGTGTGCTGCGCTAAACAGTGCAGGGGTATGTTTACATCTCTTCAGACATTAATTTATTGGTATAAAAAATCATTTGACAATAGTAATATTTTCTAATGATTTTTTATTCCTTCCTCATTCTCTTGCTCTCTCATCCTACTAAAAGATTATGATTCATTCATTTTGTATGACACTAAATAAAACCCATGGAGTATCACAACAATTTCATTCCTTAAAGGAGAATGAAACTCTTGGAGCAAGTTAGCTTTTGTGAAAGCAGAAAAATCAAAGAATAAGATCAACAAAAGTTTGAGTAAAATAGGACTAGCAATAGAAGAGTTATGAGCATTTGAATATCGAGATCACTAATGCTATGGAGATCCTCCCTTTGGCAATGTGACCAAGATCTATGATGTCACAGATGAACAACTCTCCCCTTTTGGACACTGAAAATATACCCCAAAACTTCTCTTTTTGCTCATTCTAATCATATGACAAACGATTCATCAATGATATAATGTTGTGAAACCTCTGTACTAATTGTCCTCTCATAAAGAGAACACCTCACCTTGTGATAGACTATATAAAAGTGAGAATATAAGTGAAATAAGTACTAAAGTAATGAGGGAGTTGTACGTGTGTGACATCACAGATCTTGGTCGCATCGCCAATGGGAGGATCTACATGGCATTAGTGATCTCGACATTCAAATGCTCATAACTTTCTTATTATTCATTCAATCTTCCTCAAACTTTCAACAATATTTTTCTTTGATTTTTCTCTTTGATATGGAGTCAGCTGGTTTCAAGGGTTTCATTCCCCTTTAAGATTTCAGTAAATAGTGTATATTTTTACCCAGTTGTAAGTAAAGTAAAAATGGATATAACGTGCCATAATGAAAAAAAATTGCAAGATTGAATTAAGACGTGCTAATTTTGAATGTTTTTTGTTTGCTTACTTTGCAACCCATTCTTTTTTTTGGAAGTGGATCACTCAAATATTTTTTCTGTTGACAAAATATACTGAAATCAAGGTACTACATTGTAAAATCATTCAATTTGATTTGCTGATAGAAAATGGTTTTTTTTATTATAACAAGTCTAAATGAAACGGGTGCTTTTTGTAAAACTTAACAAATTTGCAATAACAGTTTAAAGCTTCTGAAATCATTTAATTTGATTGGCTGATATATAAATTGTTCTAGAAATTGTGCATTTGTGAGTTTTTAAGAAACAGGGCACTGGATATTTTGTATTGATTTGTAAAAATTGTGGGATATGAATATTAGAAAATGATTATGATTTTTTTTTAGATGGTTGATGGCTGTATGACAGAAGATGGTGATGTATTTCTCTATGGAGCTCAAGTTGTTTATAGAAACCTAAATATGGCGACAGGAGAGGTAAATATTTTTAGTATTATTGTCCAGGTATGCAATAAAAAAAATTCTGTCAAATAAACCTTATGCTTATGATCATTTGTGGGCTGCCATCACAAAACCAATATTAAGTCGCCCCAAACAATTTTTTTTGGTTATCTCATTGAGCTTTAGATAGCACATCACTACATTATTTTTTGTCTTGCCTGCATATAGCAGAGCAAGACTATAGACGCTGCTTTTCTGACGGCGATGGCAGCGTCATCAAGATTTCAATTTTAACCAAGGGGCAATTCCATAAAATATGTAAGTCCGACCCCCTCTATGTGGGACCTTCATGAAATTTTCTGTCTCTGATTTCTGGTTCTTTTCTCAGTCTGTAATGCCCTCAAATGACCATGACTTGGTCAGTTTATAAAGTGAAGTAAGACTTGAGAAAAATGGGGGTCAGACGTACAAAATGGTTGATCATTTTATGGAATTGCCCCCATGTTAAGTTTTTGTAATGTGATCGTAACTTAAAAAGCGTATGGACCTAGTTCATGACACTTGGACATACACACAGATCGTCTTGCAGGACACATTATCAAGGTCAAAGGCCATTTAGGGTCGATGAACTTTGACTATGTTGTGGTATCACCATTGAAATAATAACCAAGGTCAAATTTTGAAATGGTATCAAAACTTTGAAAGTAAATAAATTCGTTGCAAGAAACTTGGACATAAGGGTAATCAAGTATCACTGATCATTTTGCACGAGTCACATGATCAACGTCAGTCTTTTTCGAAGTCAGCAATGCTGCTATATTGAATTGCGTAATGCAGGTGAGACTGCCAGAGGTGTTCCACTTGTTAAAATTCTTTTTATTTCTCCTTGACTAGGTGGACTGTTACAGTATGGATGATATTAGGAGAGATCTAAACCTGGACCGTAGGCGGTTGATAGCTCTGGCCATTCTTCTCGGATGTGATTATCTGCCTAAAGGAGTACCTGGTATGGGTAACACAACATTTGCTCTTGCGTCATTTGCTCCAGCGATATTTGCTCCGGTGCTAATATCTCAGAGGGCTTAGTGTTATAGTCAGGATTGTAATAGCGGTATATAACTGAATCAGTATTTTACCTGTTAGAAAAAAATGTAGGGCTTAATTACCATTAAACTGAGTAGCTTTTAAACTTTATGGTATGAATTTAAGTTCAGTACAGTGTAGGTGATTTAAAGGGATGGTCCAGGCTGAAATATCTAAATAAATAGAGTAAAATTCACAGAGCAAAATGCTGAAAATTTTGTCAAAATCGGATAACAAATAACGAAGTTATTGAATTTTAAAGTTTATAAATATTTTGTGAAAACAGTTATATGCACATCGTCATAAATATTCATTAGGTGGGCTGATGATGTCACATCCCCACTTTCCTTTTTCTTATGTTATTACATGAAATCATAAATGTTTCATTTTTTCAAACATGTGTAAATGATGTGTCTTCATTATTATGAAATAAGTTGCGGCAGTAAATAACTAATGCACTTAATCAGTTGTCAATCCAATTGTTTTAGTTCCTGGTAGAATTTTTTTAAATAAACCTAATTTCATATAATAAAATAATAAAAAACAAGTGGGGATATGACATCATCAGCCCATCTAATGAATATTCATAAAGACATGCCTAGAACAGTTTCACCGGAATAAGGGAAATCTTCAAAATTCAATGACTTTGTTATCCGATTTTGATAAAATTTTCAGCATTTTGCTTTGTGAATATTACTCTATTTATTGAGATATAAATATCTCCAGCCTGGAACATCCCTTTAGGCAATAAAACACATCAGAACCTGCACCTCAGGAAATTGTATGGTTTATTCTTAAAATGATATTCTTGGTAATTCATGATAAAAGTATATAAATATTTTGTATTTCTATGAAAATAAATGTGGTCTATCGGAGGGGAGTTGTCACTCTAGAAGCCCAATTTTTTTTTTTTTATTCTTGGAAATTTATGATAAAGATGTATAAATATATTTAATTTCAACTAAAATGAAGGTGCTCTACAGTATTGTTGTTACTGTGGAAGCCCAATCTTTATTTTTAGTATTTCCCGAGTTGTTATTATTGTGGGGTTGAAAATAATACAGTATATATGGGGAAATAAATGTTCAACTGAAGATGGGAATAACACAAACTCAATCATACATCAAACAGAAGCAAATGGAGAGGAGAAGATGGAACTTAACTCTGAAGACACAGGAACAAAACTATACTTAACTCGATGAAGTCTGGTAGTGCACTGCTTTATTTGCTGGGCTTCCTTGCCTCAGTAAAACTCATACAAATTAGCATAATATATTCAAATTACACAAAATCAACCAATGAAAATAAAGAGAATGGAGAAGCCAACTGAAAGTGGAAAAGTCTAATTCATAAAAATAACCAAAAAGAGATGGAGGATGGAGATGAATAAGATGTTGGGATGATTACATAATAAGAATGTTGAACAAAAGAATCAGATGTGGGAATGTAATGAATGAACACATCTGAATAGGAAAGGAATGACAGGAGAAGCAGGTTGAAAGTCAAATGTAAATGGATGACAACAGAAGCATCAAGATGGTAAACAAAGCTGAACTAAATACCAAAGCTTGAACTATAAATAAGTATTAAAGAAACCACATGTCAAAATAATAGTCCAACATTATTATCACTACCAAAATTTGATATTTTTCTCAGGGGTTGGAAAGGAGGTTGCTATGCGGTTTATGAACTCTCTACCCAGCTCTGCTGATCCCCTCAATCTATTCCAATCCTGGAAAGGAGGTTGTGATTCAGATTCTCAGACCAGTGAAGAAAGAAGTGTCAAAAAGTAAGAAGTATTTCTCATCTTGTCTAATAGGCCTGGTTTTGAGACACCACCATCGTTATCATCATCATCATTATCACCATCATCACCATCATCATCACCACCACCATCATCATCATCACCATCATCATCATCCTCATCACCATCATCACCATCAACATTATCATCATAATCATCTTCATCATCACCATCATCATCATTATCATCACCATCAACATTATCATCATCTTCATCATCACCATCATCATCATTATCATCATCATCATCAACATTATCATCATAATCATCTTAATCATCACCATCATCATCATCACCATCAAAATTGTCGGGGGGGGGGGGCCATTATGCCCCCCCCCCCCCCAGGGTTAATTAGGGTTAACCCTATCTAGGCCAGGGGGGCCTCGGAGACCCCCCTCAACGATCCGCGCAATATTTTCGCCGCGCAAAATGTTTTGACCGCGCCGCTCACTGACTTTTTACTTTCAAGTCTCGCGCAAATTTTGAGACCAAATTTGTGACGCCCGGGTACGCGGTTACGACATTACGCAACATTATGTAAGTGCACGTCAGACCCCAAAGTGCTCATAAACGTGATTTCATGTACAAATCCAATGCAGATTGTGTATTAGCCAAAATTCAAAAACGTATCATTATTTCTACTTTTACTGATTAAACTTAATTAATTTTGCCTTGTTTATGATCAGAATTAAGTCTGGAAGGATTTCCATCGAGAAAACAATAAAAAAACAAAGAAATACATAAATCAAAAAAACAATAAAATACGTAAGAAATCGGTCTTGGTACCAGAATTTTTTTGATTCACAATTGTCAGGAATGCTGTAAAGAATATTTTCACCAAAAAATAGCATTCTAGGAGCTTTATTTATTGAATCAAAGCAAAAAGTATGATTTCATGAATAAATTAGCATAATTAATTCATATAAAATAAAAATATATGAATTCAGTGAAATTTACCAATGCAACTGCGTAGATTACATCATTCTCTACCATCATGCAAATTTTTGTTGTGATCGCGCAATACGCGGCTGAGATTTTAAGGGGGGGCCATAATGCGGCTGAGATTTTAAGGGGGGGCCATAATGCCCCCCCCCCCCCCCCCCCCCGGGAATGACAAGAATCAAAATACCCCAGGAGATTTAGGGTTAAAATGCCTGCCATATCCTTTCATTAAACTCTCCCCGGGTATGATACAGAGGATATGAAATGACAATGTGTTTTTGTGATTTAACATGGAAGTTTATTTTTGATTAAGGTGCCCGATGTTTTGTGTTCTTAATTCATACCTTCTCTCATCTTAACAGAAAATGTCTGAGAGTTGAGGGATTTCCCAACGATGATGTCATCAAGGAATTCTTTCAGAATAAAGAGAAACCCTCTACCTGTCATATGGAATGGAAAAGGCCTCTTCTACTTCACCTAATGGTAATAATGATAATAATAATAATAATAATAATAATAATAATAATAATAATAATAATAATAATAATAATAATAATAATAATAATAATAGAAGTCCGGTTGCTGTTTAATATACCAACAGAACATCAAGTTGTAGACAATGGAAATAATAGTAATAGTAATAATAGTAATAATTATAATAATAATTATAATAATAATAGTGATAATGATAATAATGATAATAATGATAATAATAATAATGATAATAATAATAATGATAATCGTAATGATAATAATAATAATGATAATGATAATAATACTAATAATGATAATAATATTGATAATGATAATGATAATAATAATAATAATAATAATAATAATAATGATGATAATGATAATGATAATAATAGTAATAATAATAATGCAACACTTAATACTTTGTGGGGCTTTTTACTAAGTATCACCCCGGTTATTGGAGCATTCTTACATGGGGAGCAGTCTAATGAGAGTTCCACAATGCAATTGCTGGGCATAATACATACTTAGGCTTTCACATCTTACAGGGCAGGGGAAGGCAGGGTAAGTTGTGACAGTTTTTGCATTTTGCATGTTAGAATTGATATGAATAATAATATTGTAGAAATAAATACCTTGCCTTTAAATTTGATTCTTGGGAAATATTTTTCACCTATATATAACTTTCTACCCCCACACCGAAAGTCATTGTGACCTTTGAAAAAAACGATGTCAAATGGCTCAACTTGCCCAATCCAGGGGCCGTTTCAAAAAGCTGTTTGTAAGTTAAGAGCAACTTAAAGACGGACTGGTGATCCTTTCTTGCGGTACATGACATTCCCCATTGAATGTTCGTTGGTGATTATTTAGTGCGTAAGAAAGGTTCACCAGTTATTCTTAAAGTCGCTCTTAAGTCTTAACTTATGGACAGCTTTATGAAACACCCACCAGGCCCTGGTGGGATTCAAACACAGGACCCTCTGATGATAAGGCGAGAGTCTGAACTGCTACACAGCGATGATTCTGCGGGTAATGTCACTAGTGGGAAGCTCACCCTGGCCCATATTCTGAACCCGGATTAATTTCATTCCCACGGCTTGCGTACAACAAGCTGCATGCAAGAAGGACTATACAAAGGGATTTACTACAGAGGTACATGTCTCAAAGGGATGTATTTACTTTTTTTTTACAGCAATTCAATTTGGTGAAGATGGAATGGCCCATTGGGTACACGCAGGAGAAGGTCGTTCCTCTGGTGACCTTGTATGACCTCACCCATTTGACCTCTGACCCCAAAGGTCATCTGCATCCTGCTTCTATTGTCAAGCTCAGAGTTCGGCAAGGTGTACAGTGTGTAGAAGTCAAATGGCATAAACCTGGTGAGTGCTTTCATGCAGAAAGTTACTTTTACTACTCTAATGCAGTTTCACCTCAGTAAAGTTTTCCTCAAAATTATTTTTCCATAGTACAGGGCTTGATTTCTCCCTACTGCACTAAGGTCATGTCCTTGGATGACCTTTAAGTTGACCCCAATGCCGCTCTTGCATTGACCTTTGATATTCTTTGTGCCCTCATTAATTGTCCCCATTTGAATGAATTGAATAGCTTTATTGTCCATGAAGGAAATTATTTTTCTTTGGTTTACACACATGTAGATACATGTACATTTGTGTTGTAGTATAAAAATGTGTAATATATAAAATGAGCATTGCCCTAAAAATGTTATAACATGAGGCCTGAGAGTAGAAGCTACCCGCAGATTGGAGTGGGTTTGTTTATTTCTTTAAATGTTAATAAAAGAATAAAAGTTTATCAAATAAGACTACAAATAATTAATTGCTCTGATTAGATGAACAAGAAAATGAGAAAGAATTCAATCATAATTTTCAAACTGATGAATTGGATTGACAAAGATTTTTTTTTTCTTTTCTCTCTTCTTTCTTTAGAAGAGCACAAGGAAAACGATGAGGATCCTGATACCTTATACACGACGGTGGAGGAGAGAGAACGGTTTGCAATCGCCCATCCAACGATGATGCAAGACTTTGTGGTCGCCATGGAAACAAAGAAAGTTAAAGGTAGGCAGATAGCTCCCAGTGTGCAATTTTATTCTCCTGGTTTTCCCACTGGGGTGTGTGTACTTATCTAAACTTTTTTTTTTACCGATAATGCAAATCATATCCAATGAGTGGCATTTGAAGATGGAATTTGGTTCTGGTAAAATGTGAATTTGAAAAATGGAGGATAAATTTGTCAAAGTGATTGTGAAAACTGCATAATGGGTGATTTCAAGTCCGGTGTTGGCATTGGTGTTGGAATTTGGATTGCTTCCCCTAGCTCCAAATATATTCTGAGTTTGTAAAACTGATACAGATCACATTATTGACATCTCAAAAACTAGTGAGTGACTTTTCAGGACATCTTCATTTTATGTTTGGTGTTATACTGGTGTAAAAATTAACCTAACACCAACACCAATAAGTCAACACCAAACTTGAAATCACCCAATGTACATCTTGAAATTAATGGTGATTGCTGTAAAGCACTGGAATCACCAAACTGATTATATTGTGCTATTACTCAAGCTTGTCTCTTTGTCTTTTTATTAAGTCAAGGTGATGAGACCCTGTAGCATTTTGTCTCATTGTCTTCTGTCCTCAGTTTTTGTCTTCTTGTCTCTTATCATCTAAGAGCTTTTAAACACATTGGCCCGTATTTTGAAGTCAGGTTTAACTTGGACCACAGTCTAATTCTGTTCTAAAATTATGGGAAGCCAAATGTGTCAACATTGTATTAAGTTGTATGTTTTTTATGTTTACTGTGCTCTTTCCTGATTCATTGATGGTGCAGACAATATACTTCCTAGACAATTATGAATGATTTGAGAGCCAAATGAGGTGAAATATTATATCTCTACTGTTAGTGATTTATGTAACAATTGGCTATCCATACTAAACCACAACTTTAAAACTGAGTTTAATGACGTTCCACAGTTATGTTTGTGCGCATCATGATCTGCGCATATTTTACACTCTGCGCGCTGACGTCACAATGGATGAACTGGTGATTAATCAGCTGTAGGTATCGTGAGCTGATTTTTCTCCTTATCTGCACTAACTGCAGATACGATGTGCTATTTTATGAAGCTAATAAACTGGAATTATTCCATGGCTGGGATTCGAACCCATGTCCCTCTGATTGAAAGACAAGAGTCGTAACCACTACACCATTGCTCCCCCACAGATCAGAATGATAAGAATGTGCAAAAAAATGTCTGTGAAATGAGACACAGATTCTATGAAAATACATGTAATCTTCCAGGACATGATGCATGCAATAAGCCAGTTCGTACTTCCTTTCTGCGCATGATCAAAAGATTCTGCGCGTGATCAGACGAAGGTCATTTGTACTAAAGTGACATGGTGGTTTAAAATCTAATGAGATAAGCACCAAATTTGATGTCTTGATTATTCATATATTCTTTTGAATTTTGTTTTTCATTTTACATCCACAAAAAACAACAATGCGTCCATGAACGACTGGTATTTCACAGTTTGCCGAGTACATTGTGCAACATGCTATGATATGCATTCAAAGTAGGAATGCAACAAATACCTTCATAAAGTGTTCATTGGTGTGCTATTCTAGTCACCTGGTCTATCCAATTTCTTCATCCTGCTATGTAAGGCATGCTTACGTAATATCTTGCTTTGAAATCTGCCTATCATAATGAAAGAAATGAAAGGTCATTTGACCAAAATTGTCCCAGAAGTAACTACGAACTGGTCTATTGAGGAACGCCCACCATCAAATCTGGGGTCAGTATCACAAAGCTTAGCAATCAATTGTAGAACATTTTTCTACAATTGATTGCATACACTACAATTTACAATCACTTGTGAAAATCAAGCGTAGCATTAATCGCTAACCTTTGTGTTACAGAATCCTAATTAATTGATGGAATTCTCTGAAAGCATTTCTTTTCCTTTAAGGAAATTAGATATCATAGGAAAAATATGATGCAAGAAGATAATGAATATGGTCAAACAAACTAAAATGATACTAAAGAGGAAGTTCATACTGACGATATGTTGTTTTTCATAGAAGCAGAAAAATTAGGGAAAAGCGTGCGGGTAAGGGTTTGATGATAATCCGTCAAAGATTAATAGAGTAATGAACATTTAAAGTTTTGATTTTATGACACTACATACAAGCAAGAAAGAAGGTAATTTATATGGTCAAACAAAATTATTACTAAGAGGAACTTTACACTGACGATAAGTTGGTTTTGATAGAACTTAGAAGCCAAAAAATTAGAGAAAAGTGTTGTTAAGATTTTGATGAAAATCTGTTGAAGAATGATAGCTCTATAAATTTTTTAAGTTTTGATATTTTGGCATAAGTAGCTCTATATGGCATGCAGTGTGAATTTTTTTTTAAATGTCATTTTCTAAACAAGTGGAACGCCTCTGGCAGTCTCGCCTGCATTACGCGATTTGATATACTGTATAGTAGCAGTGCTGACTTTGAAAACAGCTATTGAATAATTATTTACAAAATAAACATTCATATGATAATAACATACTATGTCCATTGACCCAAAATGACCTTTGACCATGATCATGTGATATAAGATGTGTGCAAAACAATCATTTATACTTGATTACCCTTATGTCTGTTTCATGAAATAGATCCACAAACTTTCTAATTTAGGATGCCAATTCAACAACTACCCCCAACATGACCAAAGTTCATTTACCCTAAATGACCTTTGACCTTGGTCATGTGACCTTAAACTCGGGCAGGATGTTTCATGAACTAGGTCCCTATACTTTCTAACTTATGATGACATTTCAAAAATTTAACCTTAGGTTAAGATTTGAATATTGATTACCCCAACATGGTCTAAGTTTATATATTGACCCTAAATGACCTTTGACCTTGGTCATGTGACCTGAAAACAAAGCAGGATGTTTAGTAATACTTGATAACTCTCATGTCCAAGTTTCATGAACTAGGTCCATATACTTTCTAAGTTATGATGTCATTTCAAAAACTTAACCTAAGGTTAAGATCTGATGTTGATGCTGCCGCCGTCGGAAAATGGCGCCTATAGTTTTGCTCTGCTATGCAGGCGAGACAAAAAATGGAAGTTAATTATTTTGGGGCATTTGTTTCATCAGAGACATCTTTTTATAAGGAAAATGTTTTTATTAATCATATCCTTTAAAAAAATGGAAAAAATAGAATTAATATTACATGATATCTGGAAAGCTGCTGACGTCCCGAATAAAAAAAAATGAAATTGAAAACACTCTTATGAATGAATAGGTATTGTGCTGCCCTTAGCCAAAATAAATATTGTTGATACCTGGGCCCCGTCTTACAAAAAGTTATGATTGATCCGATCCATCGCAACTATGGAAAGCCAGCAATGTCAACATCTAAAATTACATGTTCTTGTCAAAATATTTTGTAGAAATGATGTATATTCATACATTTACTGTTTTCTTGACGATTCAGTGAGCTTCTCTTTGTTTTCAAAGGACAATGAGCAAAATTATGACATTGATGGATTTCCATATACTTGAGATTGATCAGATCAATCGTAATTCTTTGTAAGACGGGGCCCTGAGGTATTACTCTATGCAAAGTCTTTGAACAAATTAGGCACTATTCATAATAGGAAAAACAAAAGAGAGTAATTATTATTGTTGATAAAAGAAGAGGATAATTACTGCAGCCTGAGGTTAGAGATGCTGTGGAAAGTTAATTAGGATGATGTGAAATCAACTAAAAATAGAAGTACAAAATTGTTTGACGGATTTGCCTGTGGCTGTTGGTGTTCATCATTGAAAATTGAAGGGCAAGCAATCTGTGCGTGATCTCTCATTCACCATGTGTTGTGAATAGCTAGTCTGAAGTGAAAATATACTCTTTGAGATAACTATTCACAATACAGAGATGAAAATAGCCTTCAGTTTTTACTTTCATAGGGAAACTCAATAGTTTTTAGAGGAAAAGTACTTGTTGACTTTATGTACGTGGTAACATAATTGTCGCATTATAGTATTGAGTATTGGATTAGTGTGTTATAATTTCACTGAGCCTGAATTACAAGACTACACTGTTCAGAATGTTGCATTATGGGTAAGCAAGGTGGCCAGATTTGGGTAGTTACAGACTTGAGATGGCCACTGGTTCATGTCTGTTTTAAGCATCCAAAAAATCCTCATTAGATGATTCAAAGCATTGACATTGATTATCTGAACCTGAAAAAATGCTCCTTTTGGTGGCATATAGACGTGAAAGGGGGGTGGGGGGTGCGGAAGCCTTGGAGACTTACAAAAAGGAGAAAAAAGGAAAGGCAATTGTGAAATATGATTATTATGGCAAAATCTATTTCAAAAATTAGAGTTTTAGATGGTGAGGTTTGCGATAACACCATGTAAGTTAGTCATGAAAAAGACTGTTGGTTATCTCTCTGATAATAGCTCTTAAAAAGAACTTGATGTTTTTATCACATACTAGTAAGCTTTACCCTTCGTCATCATTGAAGACTTGAGCTAAAATGATGGGTAGTGTATATACATATATATGTATAATCTGAGGTGATTGCTGATTGATTTATGGTGCTTGCTTGCTCGCAGTTTTTAAAATAAATTTTGCCCCATATGCCATGTCTGGCCTGCACAAAAATTTTGGCTCATTATTAGAATTATGATTTGATCTGATCAACCGAAACTATGAAATGCCAGCATAAAAAAAAATGTATAGATATGATGTTCCGATATATTCATACATTCATTGTATTCTTGACAATATGGTGTGTTTGCCTTTTTATCCAAAGGACATGGTTAAAATTTCCTGTGGAAAAAAAAATATGACAGCGATGGATTTCCATAGAGTTACGATTGATTGGATCAATTGAACTCTTTGTAAGACAGGGTCCTGGCAGGACGTTTACGTGCTACTATGCCGAAGGGCTTATCACTCTGCCCTTTTGTAGGTAGTACATCCATGTCGTTTTCGCTATTATACCTCAGATCTTTGTACATTCTTCTCAATACAAGCATGGTTTCCACCTTGTAAATGCTGTGCCCACCCCTGGCCCCCTCTAGGGTATACACACTGAAACTTGAATTTAAGAGCCGGAGTTGAACTACTTTCATTTTGTTTAACTTTTGTATGATAAAGTCTTGTTTTCTCTGTTTCTCTTTTGTATATAGGAAGAGGAAAGAAGAAGCAAAATTCATCTTCATCTTCACAGCAGGAAGGATTGATGGTTGATGAAGCTTCCCAGCATGCATATGAGACTAATGTACCAGTAACCTTTGACCTACAGCTTCCTCCGAAGGTCAACCCCGAGCCACCACAGATTCCAAGTTATCCTGGAATCAAACAGGATGGGAGGGAACTCACCAGTGTTTACGATGATGATGAAATGATGAAAAGATTGATTAGCCTTTCTCTTCACGATGGTGGAGCAAGAGCAGAAGAAGGGAATGAAAGAAGAGGGAGGGGAGAACAAAGGTGCCGGAAAGATGATACAATGCAAAAGAGGACACACAGGCGGAAGAAAGAGACACAGGATCAAGCAAAGAAAATCAGTCGGAAAAAGGAAAGCTCAAAGGGAAAGGATAATACAGAGGACAGCTCTTCAGTCCAACTGACCCAGGAAGGAATACCCTCTATGAAAAGTACCTGTTTAGTAGATGCTCATTTTGCAAATGGTCTAGGAACTGAAGAGACTGTGAAGACCATACCTGACATCCTAAGAGTAGTCGAGGACATTGACAAAGAAGGAAGTGAAAGGAGGAATGAGTTAGAAGAGGAACAATCATTTATAGAGGTCTTACCGCTGTCTCAAAGACTTGGTTGCCACTCTTTGCAGGGATTCATCCCTAACTCTAGGAGAAATAGAAAAAATGATTCAGGAAGTGCCTTAAAGAATGCAAAACAATGTGCCAGTCTTTCGTCAACAGATGATGAATCAGAGGAGGGAATTTATGAAACTTTGCAGTTTCCTGAGGAGACACTGGAGACTGATAGATCAAGATTGGTACACTTTACCAAGACCAAAAATAGAGACCTTAGAATGTATTCATCAATTGCATGCACTGGATCTCCTCAACCTTCCATTGCTGCTGCTGCTGAGGGAAAATATGAAGGATGTTCTTCAGAAGGCTCCATAGATCAAAGGCAAATTGGCGTCAGGGAAGCTCTGAAAATCGTAACACCTAACGGCTTCAAAGACAAGCTAAAACCAACTCCAGCTTGCAGGGAAGATACTACAGTAAATGATCATCACACCCAACCTCATTTACCAAACTTAACAACTGATGAAGTCATAGATTTGACTGGAGACAGCCCTTTAAATGACCAAAGAACATCCCCTGTATATTCTTCAGAGGTTGTGGAGTCTACTGCTCACCGGTTACCATCAGGAAGAGTCTTTGGCATCAAGCACAGGAGTTCAGATGAAATTGATTTTGATGTAGACAGTTCCCACTCTTTAGAAGACTTTACTACCTGTCAAGGAAAGCCTGAACTTGAAAGAATTTCCTCGGTGGCCTTTGATCATGAACAGTCAAGGTGTACTGTTGGTCACAATCAATCTTCTTTTATGAAGTTAGACAATAGCTTAGCAAAGTTTATGAATGAGCTGAGCATTGTCTCAAAATCTGCAACAGGATTTGAAAGCTTTTTGGAAGGTGATGATTCTGTTTTTGTCATTGAGGATGCAGAGTGTTGCTTAGAGGATGGGCAAGAGAGCACTAACAGGGATGAAAGAAATGGGGAAAAAATGAAGGGACTTAACAACTCCTATCAATGTTCTGCACGAAGACAGTCAAGCAAAAGCCACGCAAACCCTCCTGTGCGAGAAGGAAGTGATGTTGTGTGTGATGAGGAGGTAACTGTCGAAGTATTACAAAGTAAATCTACCAAGACAGAAGAAGTAGGAGACATACCAAAGGATCATGAACAAGATAGGACAAATAATTACCTGGACTCTTCAGAAAAATCCAGACTTCCAATAGAGTTTTCGCTTGGAAATGGAGAAGCCAGGAATGTTGGTGGAAAGATAGGCCATGCTGAAATAGAGAACATAGCTGTTTCTAAACAACCTCAAGGAAAGATGAGAGAGAAATCTTGTAATGGACGAATCAGAAAGACGAAGCGAAAGGCGGTGACAAGAAACTCTTTACTTATTGAAAATGACCTTCTGAAGATCCTTCAGACAATGAGTCCTGTAACTGGTCGGTCAAGTTTCCCTGGGCAGCGAGAGACCGTTCTGCCATTAGAGCCTGCTCAGGCAGCTGAAGATCTTAGTTCGTGTTCATCACACATAGATTCCAAACAGGGATGTTCAGGTTCATCCGCAATAGCCCTCTCATGTTTTCCAACATCTTCATCATCACATCACTCAGAGTTGCAACATGAAACTATAGGTTCATGCACAACACCTTCATCATCTGCATCTTTTATGTCTGGATCCATATCAACTATTACCCCAACCTTGCCGAGGACAATTGCTACTGCAAACTCGAAATGTAGCACTTTGTCCATATCTGGGGAGCCACAGCCAACGATTACCAACTCTTCCCAAGAACCCCATATAGCTTCTCCATCCACCAAGTCATCTCATCTGCTCCGAGAACAACTCCTGTCAATGTTAAGCCAACTCACCCCGGGGGATTCTCCTTTGATGGGTACCAAAGTTATACAAAAGTCTCAAGACTTACTCCCATCCTGCGTTGGAAGCCAGAAATCCAGTGGCGTAGGTACGCCAAAAGTTGTCAAAGATGATCCAGCGCACACCACAAGGAGTACCCTCAAGACGTCCACTCAGCATAACCCTTTCCAACAAATCAGTACTACTAAAACTAATGGAAAATGTGAATGTGATTCAGTGAATTCAAACGTTTGTGGAGAAGAAACAAAGTCTTCCCCAAAACTATGTAAAGGAGACAAATGTAAGCCGAAGCCTACACGGGGGTCTCATTCGCTTGTAGGGGAATCTGTATCCCACAACGTCTGCAAGCCAAGGACAGAGCTCAAACCAAGAAGTCACTCACAGCCATCAGCTGGTCCTGGTGTAACTACCAAGCGAAGCAGGTCCAAGCCAAGGAGCTGCTCACAGCCTGTCAGGTCCGGGACTAAGTCTCGATCAAAGAAATCTTTGAGGGGGTCTCAGAAACGAGAATCCATGCTCGCAATGGAGAGCAATCTTGGCAAGATTTTGGAAGGACTTAGCAGCCCTCTTTGAAGGAAGCAGTGATATCTATGTGTCCAAAACAACTTGTTTATTTGAAATTAAAAGAGGGGGGAATCATCAAAATCCTATGTAATATAAGAAACTTGTTGCACTTTAACCCAATATGCCCGGCACAGACACACTAAACAGTACTAACCAAACACCAGAACTGCTGCTGTGGTGCTTACATCCAAGGGTGCAACATTTTGATAATGTAGTCTCGTGTTTGCCTTTTTAATTGTATATTTAAAGTTATTTTATGAGTCAAATCTATTCAAATTTAATACACAAGATTGATATTGTTCTAATATTATCATTCAGCATTATCAGTAAAGAAACATTATTGTATGAATTTCTGTATTTTGGAAAATTATCTCCTTGGCATACTTAGTAATTGTTGCATTTTCACCAAAGATTTCATTTTTTACTGCAGGGCTTGAAATTAATTGAAATGTCATTTTTGCAATTACTTCCTTAATAATTATTAATGTGTAGTCGTACTTGATACTGTTCAATATGTCGAATATCAAGATAACAATGTATTTGCCATGTTTTATAACCACCAGCATTCAGATGAGGGCGGAGGGGGCTTGTTTTAACAAATGAGGGGGTGTGGGGGGGGGGGAGAAAGAGAAAAAGTGGTGAGGTAAAAGCCTGAAAATATAACCGTTTTCAGAGTATTATTCTAAAATCTGTATTAAAAAAAAAAGATTTTTGTACTAAAAGGTCAATATTTTTGCTCACTCGCACCTTAGAAAGTTTGCCCCGTATCTGGCCCCTGAAAATTCATCAAAGAAGAGATTCATGAAATTTTGAAGAGTTTGATTTGTGACATCGTATACGAACAGCTCCCCAAATTATCAAGCAATGTAGATTACATTAATTCAAGTTTTTAAAGTCTGCCTTTAGTTTTAGTAAATCCGCCAAAATGTGGCTATTACAATTCCAATCCTTTTCCATATTACTAGTATATGAATGTGTATGCACTAAAACAATTATGATGTAGAGCGTATGAAATGAAAAAAAGTATATTACAGGATAATTTTTTGTGATTTTACTTTGATATAAAACCTATTCCAAAGGATGGATATAATCTTTGTAGCTTCTTAGTATCGAATTTCGTACATTTGTAAGATAAATACTCAGAGCCATTTTAAAGGAAAATATCGCCTAGAGAGGGCGCTTGATATGTTTGATATGAATATTGAAATGTTTGCAGAGAATTGGCAGTTGCAAAAATTAAATAATAAAACGTCTATAAATACAAGTTTTTAAGATTTGAATTTTGTATAATACTCGAATATTATTGACCCTTTATCACAGTCACCTAAGGTTTTAATTTTGTTCTCATAGAAGGGGGGGGGGGTGGATGTGTCTGATCATATATCCAGCCTATAAATATTTAATCGATTGTTAGTAAGAATAAATATGTAAGAATAAATATGTAGAGAATCTGTAACCTATCTAAAAGGTGACATTCCACTTTTGTTAGTTCCAGAGTTTTTAATATAGCCATATAAAGTAGGCTACGTCGAAGTTAGGGACGCACCATTAGATACCCGGGGGGGGGGGGGGCTGGAAGTTTGGGTAGATGCAAATTGTTTCCCCTTCTTTTTGCACCTTTCATTTGTGGACCAAGTTTTTTTGTTGCTCTGATGGTGAGTCAAGTTTTTGTTTGTTTCTCATATAGCAAGTAAAGTTTCTTTTTGGGGAATAACTTCGAGCCCCCCCCCCCTGGATATCTAATGGTAAGTCCCTTAGTTCATACATACCACTGGCGTAAATCCAAGCCAAGCAGTGAACCTATATTGTTCAGGCGGGGGGGGGGAATAATCTATTGTTTAACCCCATTTGAATAGTATAAAGTCACAGATTTACGCCAAGGATACATACATACCACTGGCAGATCCAGGGGGGGGGGGGGTAAAGCCGGCTAGTGCCCCCCCCCCCCCTTTGAGAGGCACAATTATAATTTGTAATGTAAAAATGCAATTAAAAGAGAAGTGTGCCCCCCCCCCCTTTCAAAGGGAAGACCTTTTTTTTTTTGCTTGTCAATTTTTTTCCTCGGGGAAAATGTGCCCCCAACCCCCTTTGGAAATTCCTGGATCCGCCCCTGATACATACCTACTGTACACATACCCTAACGCACGACTACACGGCCATACGTACATCCATTTCAGCATTAATATGGCACTTTTTCACATGCTCAAAACGCTGTACGATATAAACAAGTGAACAATTCCACTCTCCAAGTACAATTTTATACAGTGGACTTTCTAAAGCAAGTTTTTGCTTTTTATTAAAAAATAATTGAACTGCCGAAGGGCATGGGTATATTATTTATTGGGGAGACCATTCCAAATACTGGGTCTGGGTCCATGACATTTGCTCCGGCGACAATTGCTCCGCTCTAAATTCCACACACTAATCGAATGACCAACTTCAACCCTGGGCTTTCATACTATGCCCTACCCTAAACCTAACCTAAAACCCATTGCAACCCTAACCCTACATCGTAGACGAAATTAAGCCCGGAGCAATTGTCGCAGGAGTGTCACCATTTGGACCATTGGGAGAAGTGGGAACTTCTAGATTCACAACACAATCCCAGTAATCACTTCATATCTACCTTAGATCTTGGTCTCGGCTTAAGGTTGCCGCACACCTTACGACTAGTCCACGATCTCATTTCTTGGAATAGATCGCATTTTGCTCATTTTGTAAAAATTAGATTGAAAGGTATTTTTTTTATATTTGAGGTTCAAATTAACTGAGAGAATACTAATATTACAATTTCGGTTGATTGCAAGACTTAATTAGTAAAGGCCAAATAAGTTTCAAATCATATACGACTAAATATTCGCTTTTATTCTTATAAGAATGATAGCATACTCACAGATATGAACATGTCATAGGCTATCTAGGTATTCGTACGATTGTTAAGAACATTACACAATAAGATATTCCATGTCTTAATATAAGCATAGATTCTACTTCGATTCCTAAATCGGGTTGCAGCCCAGTCCTAAGGTGTGCGGTGGCCTTTAGTCTCGGCTGTAATAGGCTGCATGTCCATGCAGTATTATGTGCGTCTCATTGGCGAATGGCTATAGGGATACGTTATTTTCTTTTCCTATAACTCGTTCCCGTGACTTACGGAACTTGTTCCCTCGAGTTATAACATGTCCCCTCGACAAATAACTCATCCCCTCCACTTTTATCTGGTTGAAAATTATGGGAACGATTCCCTTGACTTATAATTCCTTCCTTCGACTTAATAGTTCAGACGTGGCTTCTCAGTGGGAGTAAAATTTGTATTATGCATGGATTAAAATTCCAAAGATATTTATCTTATCACGACCCAGAGGTCCGAGGAAGCTCAGTCGGACAAAAGGTCGGAATAGTGCCTGTCTGGACAGAGTTACTAGGACCTTCCTTCGACCAAGGTACCTTGGAAAGAGTTTAGAGTATCGGAGGAAGGTCTGAGAAACTCTGTTCGGAGACTCCAGACGGGCAATACTCGGACCTTTCCTCTGACCCTGCCTTCCTCCGTTCAAAACAGTCTACGTCTTGGTCGTAATAAGATAAATATCTTTGGAATTTCAATCCATTCATGATAAAAGTTTTATGCCGACTAGGAACCCACATCTGAACGAGGCTAATAATAACCCACCCCTCTTCTTTGAATTTTACCTAATAGAGTTGAAATGGTTTGTCAAGAAAAAATGATCGCATACAAAGCTGAATTGTGAAAACTTTTTAATTTTACAAAGGAAAACAAAAAAAATAGGCCTACGATATAAATATAACAAAACTGACATGCGGAAATAAAAAATCATTGCAATATTATCATGTGAAATAAAACATATGATATATATATATATATATATATACATATATATATATATATATACACATATATATATAAATAAATATATATATATATATACATGTATATACACATATATTCACACATATATATATTTATATATATATGGAATAATAGTAAACTTAGATATCTGTAACCATTCTATGCGGATAGAGTAAATTGATGTGTGCTTGAGAAAAATCAGAAACAGGTCTGACGATTTCATGATTATTTCTAAATATTGTAATTGTTTTATTTGGTCTCTGATGACCCTATAAAACATACAAATACAAAAAATCAGAATCGGAAATTATAAACAAAGGTTATTTGTTGAAAAGGCAAGTCTACCCTGCAGTACTTATGTTACAATATAAAAAGAAAAAACGAATACTTATACATATACTCAAATTAAAAGTTTCCCTATCGAAATTAATAAAGCATTATTCTAACATTAATTATGTTATCAAGTACAATAAGCAAATATTTTCTCTTTATATTCATTTTACTTTCTCTATCCAAATAAAATTATAGTCTAATATATTCTGCATATTAATAGTAATCTCTAAAAAGGTGTTTTCCTTAGACTGGCTATTACACAAAGTCAATGAGAAACAACATACATGTCCAGACACCTTGAGTGTATACTTATTAAATAAAGGGGGAAAAACCTGGCAAAGTGTATTTACATGTGAACCTTTAAGGACAAATATAATATACTCTAAGGCCTACAATGAATTGTCGTGGTGTCACGCACATACTTTTTTCATTCATTTTCATCTATCGATTACTGAAACTTTTTCATGTACAAAAATTAACAAAGACAAATGTTGTTTATTGGTACAAAAAACAGAGTCTAATAAAATATTTGATTTGTATCAAAGTGAAATTTTGACAAGTGCGTCTGTGATTACAAGCAAAATATTGAACAAAGTTTTACTTTTTATGACATGGACGAAGGCTGGTTTGAGCATGGGGCAGGTGGAACTAAAGCGGTATGGGGTGCACATCTTTGGGAGGTGGAACAAAAGTGGTATGGGGGTGTACATCTTTGGCAGGTGGAACTAAAGTGGTATGGGGTGCACATCTTTGGGAGGTGGAACTAAAGTGGTATGGGGTGCACATCTTTGGGAGGTGGAACTAAAGTGGTATGGGGTGCACATCTTTGGCAGGTGGAACTAAAGTGGTATGGGGTGCACATCTTTGGCAGGTGGAACTAAAGTGGTATGGGGTGCACATCTTTGGCAGGTGGAACTAAAGTGGTATGGGGTGCACATCTTTGGCAGGTGGAACTAAAGTGGTATGGGGGTGCACATCTTTGGGAGGTGGAACTAAAGTGGTATGGGGTGCACATCTTTGGGAGGTGGAACTAAAGTAGTATGGGGGTGCACATCTTTGGGAGGTGGAACTAAAGTGGTATGGGGGTGCACATCTTTGGGAGGTGGAACTAAAGTGGTATGGGGGTGCACATCTTGGGGAGGTGGAACTAAAGTGGTATGGGGGTGTACATCTTTGGGAGGTGGAACTAAAGTGGTATGGGGGTGTACATCTTTGGGAGGTGGAACTAAAGTGGTATGGGGGTGCACATCTTTGGGAGGTGGAACTAAAGTGGTATGGGGGTGCACATCTTGGGGAGGTGGAACTAAAGTGGTATGGGGGTGTACATCTTTGGGAGGTGGAACTAAAGTGGTATGGGGGTGTACATCTTTGGGAGGTGGAACTAAAGTGGTATGGGGGTGCACATCTTTGGGAGGTGGAACTAAAGTGGTATGGGGGTGCACATCTTGGGGAGGTGGAACTAAAGTGGTATGGGGGTGTACATCTTTGGGAGGTGGAACTAAAGTGGTATGGGGGTGCACATGTATCTTGGGGAGGTGGAACTAAAGTGGTATGGGGGTGCACATCTTGGGGAGGTGGAACTAAAGTGGTATGGGGGTGTACATCTTTGGGAGGTGGAACTAAAGTGGTATGGGGGTGTACATCTTTGGGAGGTGGAACTAAAGTGGTATGGGGGTGCACATCTTTGGGAGGTGGAACTAAAGTGGTATGGGGGTGCACATCTTGGGGAGGTGGAACTAAAGTGGTATGGGGGTGTACAACTTTGGGAGGTGGAACTAAAGTGGTATGGGGGTGCACATGTATCTTGGGGAGGTGGAACTAAAGTTTTGAAAACCATCTGTTGAAAGCAGAAGAAGGGGTACAAATTTATTTTGCTTGCCAGTGTCGGAACCCCTCTGCCTGAGCGGGAGGATGCACGTGCACCCCAGGCTACACCCTTGTATATATTTATATCGAATAAACAGGTACTAGGGGTTTGTCACTATAAGCTTACACTGACTGTTTGAATGGTCTCTCAGTTGCATATTTAAAAAAAAAAGACACGCCTTTCTGCACGTTTTGAGAATGGCTTTTTGGAACACAGATTTTACTGAAACAACCATCACTGCGCTCTACACTGCAAAAACTGTGGTGTTAACCGGTGTAGTGTACATAGAGGACCACACCAGTTACTTTACTCCGGTGTTAAATTGACAGTGTTAGTTTAACACCTATAGGTGTTATTACAACACCTTTCAGGCTTTGGTTGTTACATTTACACTCTTTGGTGCTATGTTCAATCTCTAGGGTAAAATTTTAACACCTTAGGGTGTGGTCCTCTGCCAACTGGTGTCAGTTTTAACACCAAATTTTTTTAAAGTGTGTGATAACAAGATGGATTACACATTATTCTCAAACGCTTTGCTAATGACACCGGAGGCTGTTTCATGAGGCTGTTCGTAAGTTAAGAGTAACTTTAAGAACGACTGGTGATACTTTCTTGTAGTAAATGATATTCAACATTTAATGTTCATTGGTGATTAGTTTACGCGTAAGAAAGTCGTTTTTTAAGTCGCTCTTAAATTACGAACAGCTTTATGAAACACCCACCAGATATGTTAATTCCACCAAGATTGTCTATTATCAATGTCGCACAGTAAATTTCAAGGATTTGAAATCAATTCAGATCTGTTCATGCGAATAGTAATCAGCCGATTGTTTTTAGTATGCTATAAGGACTAACTTTAAATATGAAGATATAAAAAAGTCAAATTTCAAATTTTAGGATTGTTAAAATGTGTTACATAGATTTTGCAATAATAAGGAATTTTGGTAAATGAAGGCGGAAGGCAAAGAGGACAGAATCACGTGATTCAGCAACCATCCATGCGCAGTGCTGAATTTTACTTTCTATGTACCGAGCATGCGCAGAGATCGATCTTGATGTGAATAGGCCATCCCCTTCAGCCGTGTTCTCAACATCTAACTCCAGGGAGTTACCGCAATCACTGCGCGTAGACGCTTTCTATAACACGGATAATCCTTTTTCAAAATCCCTTCAATGACAAACAGCCTATGTCGAAAATCGATTAATCAAAACAGCATTGTCGTGCCGGACTTTGAACAAAGGGCATATTGGCGATTTTTCTCTGGTCCAAAACTTCAGAAGATCTGCTATGTCCCAGTCCACTTGTATTTTCAAAGGAATTGATGCATTGTAGAAAGCGTCTGCGCAGTGAATGCGAAAGTACGCTAATATGACATTGGGTCCTGGTTTTAGCAGTGGCAATGTCCAGCGCACCTACGTCTAAAAATGTGTTTTAGTGTTAACCGGAAGTTGTGGTTCATGACCGAAAAGATGAAAAAATTCAGCCAACTACCGCTGATGACAAGGATTCTACAAAAAAGGGTTAACCCAGGGGATACCGAGAGAGGTCCTTTGAAGATAGCCATAAGACGCACAATTCTGTTGGGGACCGTGGTTACGGTGAAGGCTGCGGTGACTGCGAAGAAGGTCAGGATAAGCTTGAACTGCCCGGTGTGGTCATTCTGTTGTGAGGCATTGACGATGTCACCTCCTTGCATCTCGCGATTCGTACTTGGTCCTGGGATCGAAGCTTCAGGGAGCGTAAAGTTGGAGAAATTAGTGCTAGCCGTAACCCGGTTGGAGACCGAATAGTCTCTGACCGGATGAATTCGGTTCATGTCGAGGATCAACTGTCGGACAACAACGAGGAGATGCATGTAGATGACAAGCATAGTTGACAACGGTACGAAGTAGACTAATATAGTCGACACGAGAAGACGCGTTAACGAGAGCTGAACATCGCATATACGCCGATTAGGGTCGTAAAAGTAGCTACCGGTAGCATTTTCGAGGATGTTGGCAAATGCTGTCAGAATCCACATCACGACTACGAGCACGATGCAGAACTTCTTCGTTGCGTAACGCTGGTGCCTGAACGGATGGATGATGGCCACGTAGCGATCGACAATGATGAGGATTAAGGAGACGACGGATACCCGGACACCCGTAACCGAGAATACCAGGTGTACCCGGCAGATGATCCGCTGCCAGAAACTGAAAGAAAAACGTACTATTGTGGCTAAACCGATGATCATATCTGCCAAAGACATTGACACGATGCCGACGCAGTTACTAACGGGGAGATTGAAGTGCTTGTTTGTGGCGACCATGATGTTCAGGGTGTTTAAGATGAGGGATAGGATACTGCTCGCCAGGGAAATACCGATCGTAATTACGGCGTTTATTTGCTGCATTCGTGAAGTTCCCATTTGCACAGGGTTGGTTAGAGCAGTCTGCATCTCTTCAGCCTCCTCTTCTTCAGTTATCATGGTTGCCGAAATGGTGGCGTTGAAAAGGTCCATGACTGTGTTAAAAGAAAGGAGAAGAACGCTAAAAAAATAATAATCCTAGAACATTTACCGATTGATGCTTAAAAAAAATATTGGCCAAAGTCGTTTGATTCGTAGTATGTTTATATTGTCATATATAATTATCATCATGATTCCTAGTATAAATGTTTATATTATCATATTTACTGTCAAGATCTTGTACTTCACCTGCTTATACTTTGACATTTCTTGTCAACATTATAGACCCGTATAATTGTCTTTAGTTTCGAGAACATTGCCAATTTAATTTATATAATCATTACCGTATCACATTTCTTTAAAATTCAACGAGCTATGTTCCCCGCTCTTCGGTTTTCTCCTTGTTTTAAATCAGTATTTTATCTGCTGTGTATTACTACTCGCCTACCCCTCTATTCTGTCATTCGTATATCTTCCCCCGCCCTTCCTCATCTACCTCATCCCCTATCTATTGAATCTTCTTTCCCCCTCTTCTTTATACTCTGGTCATCTTTTCCTTAATCTGCCAGGTTACCCAATGTGTTTGTCTATTTATTTGTAAATAGTAAATTTGTATGGTTTGATTTGCTATATCATTCTATCATTGTTATACTTTGTAAATCCAATATAATTCAGCCTAATCCGCTGAGATATGCGGATATTTTAATAAAACCTTTAAAGCTTAATAAGTCAATTAATGTTGCATATCATGTCGACTTCTTCTACTTTGTAAGGTGAAATTCCGACATAATATGTATTGACAAGTCGACTTTTAAGTTTTTCTAAAAAAGATATCTTGCCAAGTCGACTTACAAAAACTACCTGGCGATGTAAATCGTCTTTACTACAAAGTCGCCATCTTAAAAGGTAAATGACACGGCGACATATTGCAAAGTCGACTAATGAAATCTTAAATGTCGACATGTATTGGCTTAAAGTTTCTTTGCAAGTCAACTTCTACGAAGTTATAAAGATATGACAATAGAAATTGACTTTTTACAACTCGATCGTTGCTCCAAATGTTCGTTATTTCGAATGTTTGCTCTTCCGAAGTTTGCATTTTTTTTGTGGGGGGATAATAATACAATTGTTTCCATTTTCTTTTCTTGAATTCAAGATTTCCATATTGCACCATTGACACTTGGTATTATTATATAGATATTATCCAAGAACTAGTGCCTTTTATGCTCTGCATGGATCCCAGGAAAGAACAGCGTTGTTATACTACCAAAGCTGAGTGGGCTTATCCAGCCATTTCACTATACCTATTATATTTATTATGTACATACATTTACCTTGTATTGTTTTTTTTTAATGTTGTGATATGGAAAATGAATACCAATACCAATTAGCCTATCTAATTTGAAGGTAGGGGAGAAAACTAATTATTACGATCGTTGAATATAATTGTACGAGTGTGCAATTAGATTGCAACATCAGCGCGCAAAAGGTTAGCCCAAAAGCGAGTTAGAAGCGAGAATTATATTTACCTTCCCAAAACAGTCTTATGACATATTTTTACATAATATTGAGAAGATAACATCCTTTTTTACCCAGTTTACTTTACTTTTTTTTTTTTGGGGGGGGGGGCAATGGCCCCAAAGGCCCCCATCTGTACACCAGTGAATGCCTCAAAAGTGTTCGGATTTTCAAACACTTTTATTCTTTTTTTTTTATTCCCGGGATCGCGAACCTCTTGGTATATTGCCTGTTTCGGAATAACGAACTTTCGGAATAAGCACACACCCCGGGGAAGAAAAGGTTGGTTATTTATAGCCAATCTAAATCGGGTCTATCCCTGCGATACATAATTTTGTATTACATGCATTGTTAAGTTTGATTATTGTTACATTGTTATATTGTATATAATTATTTGATCATATGCAATGTTTATTTTGTTTATATTTATATATTTTTTAAATCGTGAATAAAACCAAACCAACAAACCAAATACATAATAAGATTGATTATTTTGATACCCGATTCTGTATTGTAATGGAATTGGGTAACACATGCACACGAAATGATTGGGTAAGATTTAGGGAAAGTACACATTATGAATCGTTCCTTTTTGGAAAGGTTGTTTCAATCTATTGTACTTCCAGATGACACCCCCCCCCCCAAAAAAAAAAAAAGAATCATGTGAAGAATGTATCTTTATTCGACATGTGTTTATGTGGCTTTCATTTTCCTTGATAAAATGAATGTATTTTAGAAGATATATAAAAAAGACCGCAAACAATTGAACCATTTTGTACCGTATATGCACTTTCCTCTTAAAAAAATATTACTATTGAATAATTACGTAAATTTGTGGTTCTTCACTCGAATATAATCACCGATTTGTCCACTGTGTTGAGAAAATTTCTCTTTTTATTTGTTTTTAGTTGTGTTTTATTCATATTCTCACCGATCGACGTCATTTTCTTTGCGGTTGGGCGACGTAAGATGGTGAAAATTATTTGAATAAACTCGCCCGCATACATTTATGGAACACTCGTATTCTTTCTTCCCATTTTAAAACATTTTAAATGTAATGATAAAGGATATGTTCATTTTTTAGGAGGATTAGGCAATCAGAAACAAAAACAGGAAATATTGCATGCATTAACTTAACACGCTTTTTAATGAATGTGGGCTATTATAAAAAGAGTTTAACCATGTGAGTGGAACCTTTGAGCACCTCGTAAAATAAAAACGTTATGATAGTCATTTTATTTATATTTTATATGATTTCAAACATTTTAATGAGTGAGAGCTAATCTGGTTCCTTAACCACCCTCCTCTTAGAGTGAGACGAGGGACCAGTCATTTTGGAGCGGGATTTGAATCTTTTGAGAGTGCATTATAGCTCCTGGAGTGAACTAGCTGTTCTTATTTTTAGACATTTTCACTCCAGAAGGAGCTATAATGCACTCTCAAAAGATGTAAATCCCAGTCCACAAGAGTGCATTAAGCATGTTAAGAGTGCATGATTATTAGACCTATATTATTCATACTATTATACAGGGGCTGCGGAACGGTTTTCAAAGTGGGGGGGGGGCTGACCATGCAAAAAATCACAATCATATGGTAATTTTTACGTTTTTGTACACGGTTTTGGAAAAAAGTGGGGGGGGGGGGGCTGAAGCCCCCCAACCCCCCCCCCCCCTGCTTCCGTGTTATATATGAAACAAATCGTGATGTTACTCTTTCGCTGACTCATCAGGGGCCCGTTGCAGAAAGAGTTGCAATTAAACGCAACTCTAAAAATCATGCGAAACTTGATTTCCAGCAGCGCGCATTTTTGACTTGCGATTGATTTTTTGACTTGCGTTTAAACGCAACTCTTTCTGCAACAAGCCCCAGTTGTGTACAAACCATCTACAAATTCCAGTGAGCAGGAGGAAAAAATAAATCCCCTTTCCGATTTCTTGAGGAAAATTAATCGTTTCAACCAAATATTCCAGTTATTGGCGGATGATGTTTCTTAAAACCATAAAAACAGGTGATGGGCGTTTGGTTCTAAAAGGATCAACTTAGGGCCTTTTCACACGTAAATTTTTAATCATCATTGTCATGATGATTGCTATTGTAATCGTGACTGTGATTAGAGTTCGTGATTCTTATCACGTTCTAGTTTGGTTTCACACGTGATATTCGTCATTAGCCTTATTTTTCACTGGAATCACTGAAAGGGCGGTAAAATGACTTGCTCGTAATGGTTCAGTCACATTAATATGAAACTGATTAAAAAACCGATCGATAATGTAATAGATTCGGTCGTCTTGGATTCGGTTTGGCTGATGTGTCTTGGCCTGAGTTGAGAACTGGGAAGGACCAGACAAAGGCATCAACAACATGCATACTTTGTTGATTGTTTTAAGAAAGAAGTTCACTTGGTTTTTATGAAAGAAATGACAGAACGTTTTCTTTTTAAAAAGAAAAACTATACATTTAAAATAATATAAGACAGACAAAAGATGACAGTCAAGTATACCGAGATGCCAAATTGATTATTAGATTACATTTAAAGGTCAATTCTACCACAGGAAAATGCTGATTTTAAACAATGAGAAAAATCCAACAAGCATAATGTCGAAAAAACTTTTTATCAAAATCGGATGTCAAATAAAAAAATTATTATAGTTTAAATTTTCGCTTATCTTTTTTTTTTTACAAAACAGTTACAGTCAATGATGTCCATCACTATTTCTTCTTTGTTTTGTCGTTTGACTCATATAAAACTTCATTTTTTACAGATTTGACATTTAGAGGACTGAACCTTAAAGTGTTAAAACTATGGGAATACCACAATCTAAAAACAGTTTACCCAATATCGGGTGAAATGTGACAATGTATGCTTGCTGGGTAAAATGATACGAAATACTTTGTAAATTTTACGCAATGTTGCGTAGAAATTTACCAGTTAATTTACCCAATGTGAGGGAAAGAATTACGCAGCAAACAAGTTTTTTCCCTTTCTTCCCAATATTGAGTAATTTTTTACTCAATCTTTTTTAAAGTGCATGTTCAGGGAGGAATAAGACCTTGTTTTACAGGGCATTGAGGAAAAAATTCCTATCTTTAATATTTCATGTAACAAAATATAAAAAAAATTAGTGAGTGGGTGACGCGTCAGGGCCCTGTTGCCTAGAATATAATTAATTTCTTAGGTAAATGTCAAATTGACACCCCCAAATAAGGGTTAAGCAGAAAATAAGCCAGTTCGTAGTTCCTTTCTGCGCATGATCAAAAGATTCTACGCATGATCAGAGGATGGTCATTTGTACTAAAGTGACATGGTGGTTTAAAATCTAATGAGATTAGCACCAACTTTGATGTCTTGATTATTCATATATTCTTTTGAATTGTGGTTTTCATTTACATCCACAAAACACAACAATGCGTCCACGAACGACTGGTATTTCACAGTTTGCCAAGTACATTGTGCAACATGCTATGATATGCATTCAAAGTAGGAATGCAACAAATACCTTCATAAAGTGTTCATTGGTGTGCTTATTCTAGTCACCTGGTCTATTCAATTTCTTCATCCTGCTATGTAAGGCAAGCTTACGTAATATCTTGCTTTGAAATCTGCCTATCATAATGAAAGAAATGAAAGGTCATTTGACCAAAATTGTCCATGAAGTAACTACGAACTGCATTGTAATTTGAGAAAGCAATGAAAATAACTTTAGCATGCAGAGACCAATAACATTCTTTAACAGAGAATAATAAGCTTAGCTTATTAGTCTCTGCTAAAGTTATTTTGATTGCTTTCTCAGATTATCATTTTCATCAAAACAACAAAAAGATTTACCGCTTGACAGCTGAGTCTTTTGCTCAAAGAAAATCTTTAAATAATGAGTTTCGACAGCGGCTTTCATCATGGACCTGTATATTTTCTTGCTTTAACAAGCTTACGGCCTGAAATACGTATCGTCACATTAGGAGATCGTGATATCATTTTTTTACGAAGTGGGAATAGCTTATTTCATTATTTTAAGATAGTTATGAGTTCATTTTTTTTATTTGCGGAGGAAAATGGCACCCCTTGTGGATGGAAACCTACTCTTCACTATATTGTTTTCTATTTCTTTGTTTGGCTCTAATTACGCTTAATTTGCTATGTTAGGAAAAGTTGTTAAACATAATCTGAATACAGATAAAAACGGAAAGCTGCCCGAGATTAGCGGGGGAAAAATGTGGCAAATTTATACCAGTCATTTGAGCTTGCCCGAAAAGATATTTATGATAACCCTATTTGTGATAAAAGTGAAGAAAATAAACTGCGCAATCTGAAAAGCAGGAAAATCACCCAGGTTTTCTCTGCCAAAACCTATGGAATCACAACGCTTCTAACACAGCATGACATGGTTTTGAGGCCGGTAAAAAGCACAATAAATCCTATTTTGAAGCCTGATAATTGTTGGTAGCTCTAGCAAAATACTCAGTTGGCAAGCGGCTGAAATTGCATCGAGTTCGCATTGCTGTTTTATAACCATTTTGATTGGTATGTGATTTGCTAACTTCAATTTTGGGTCCGGGTTGGTTTTTTTTTTTTATTCTTTGAAAAATTAGGTATAATATTTTATTTAGTGAAGAAGAGAATGAAAGAGAAAGAAAATAAAATTCCTTTTTGTGTTAACTTTTTTTAATTTCTATTCGCAAGTCCCTTTTTTCGGATACCGTACCCTTTTGAAATTGAAATTTGAAAGAATTGTGTATTGTATATAGGCCTACTGTATGTTAGTACTGAAATCATTTCGAGATATTCAACGTCTACTGCTCATGATTACAATGATGACCATATACCAATACTCTAGCTGTTATTTATTCTTCAGCTTTGCTCGCTGAATGAAAGTGAAATACTTCTTAAAATAATAATCTCCATAAATAACCTTGAATCTAATCTTGAAATTTCACTTGCGTGTGTACACATTGGGCCAAATACATTAATTTGATGAAATAACAGGATATGGTGATTAATAAAGATATTCATATTTGCATCAATGATTAATAAAAGTATTCATATTTGCATGAAAAATTTAGAATGAACATTCAAAAAAGTAAAAACAAAAATATATCGAAAGAGAGATAAAGTTGTAATGAAAATAAATTGTCAACAGGGGCCTCGGAAGGGAGGGGGTGCGGGGGCTTCAGCCCCCGCATTTTTTGCCAAAACCGTGTACAAAAAACGTTAAAATGACTATCTAATTATGATTTTTTTTTTTGCATGGTCAGCCCCTTTCCACTTTCAAAATCGTTCCGCGGCCTCTGATTGACAACGATTGTCGGGACTAGAATCTCACCTGAAAAAAAAAGTAGTATAGCTATCATGATCAGGGGCTGTACCAGTGTATGTTTTCTTGTTTTATATTAGGATAGTAGTACTGATAGTAGTAGTAGTAGTAGTAATGGTAGTAGTAGTATTAGTAGTAGTAGTAGTAGTAGAAGTAATGGTAGTAGTAGTAGTAGTATTAGTAGTAGTAGTAGTAGTAGAAGTAAAAGTAGTAGTAGAAGTAGTAGTAGTAGTAGTATAGTAGTAGTAGTAGTAGTAGTAGTATTAGTATTAGTAGTAGTAGTAGTAGTAGTAGTAGTAGTAGTAGTAGTAGTAGTAGTAGTAGTAGTAGTGGTGGTGGTGGTGGTGGTGGTGGTGGTGGTGGTGGTAGTAGTAGTAGTAGTAGTAGTAGTAGTAGTAGTAATGGTAATAGTAGTGGTTGTAGTATAGTAGTAGTAGTAGTAATGGTAGTAGCTAGTAGTAGTAGTATAATAGTAGTAGTAATAGTAGTAGTAGTAGTAGTAGTATAGTAGTAGTAGTAGTAATGGTAGTAGTAGTATTAGTAATGGTAGTAGTAGTAGTAGTATAGTAGTAGTAGTAGTAGTAATGGTAGTAGTAGTAGTAGTAATAATGGTAGTAATAGTAGTAGTAGTAGTAATGGTAGTAGTAGTAGTAATGGTAGTAGTAGTAGTAGTAGTAGTAGTAGTAGTAGTAGTAATGGTAGTAGTAGTAGTAGTAGTAGTAGTAGTAGTAGTAGTAGTAGTAGAAGTAGTAGTAGTAGTAGTAGTAGTAGTAGTAGTAGTAGTAGTAGTAGTAGTAGTAGTAGTAGTAGTAGTAGTAGTAGTAATAGTAGTAGTAGTAGTAGTAGTAGTGGTGGTGGTGGTAGTAGTAGTAGTAGTAGTAGTAGTAGTAATGGTAATAGTAGTGGTTGTAGTATAGTAGTAATGGTAGTAGCTAGTAGTAGTATAGTAGTAGTAGTAGTAATGGTAGTAGTAGTAGTATAGTAGTAGTAGTAGTAATGGTAGTAGTAGTAGTAGTAGTAGTAGCTAGTAGTAGTAGTAATGGTAGTAGTAGTAGTAGTAGTAATGGTAGTAGTAGTAGTAGTAGTAGTAGTAGTAGTAGTAGTAGTAGTAGTAGTGGTAGTAATAGTAGTAGTAGTAATGGTAGTAGTAGTAGTAGTAGTAGTAGTAGTAGTAGTAGTAGTAGTAGTAGTAGTAGTAGTAGTAGTAATAGTAGTAGTAGTAGTAATAATAATTACATGGTTCGTTTATATAGCGCAGCTACTATAATTGCACATACACAACTGTGCTTCGATACTTGGTATCATATTATTACCCTGGCTGTAGCTGAGCCGCCATATATGCGCTAAAGCATTCAAGGAATACTACCGGGTACAAATTCACCTCACCTGGGTCGAGTACAGCACAATGTCAGGGGCGGATCCAGCCTTCCCCAATAAGGGGGGGGGGGGCGGATTTTTTTTCAGCCATATTTTCCCCGATCGGCCGCTCGAAGATAATTTTTGGTTTCTTTGAAGGGGTAGTCCCAAATAGTCACTTCTTAGTTTTATTCTCATAAATCAACATAAATATATAATCCTTATCTATATAATGCGAGCGCGAAGCGCGAGCAATTTTTTGTTGTTGAAATTTTATTTTTCCTAAAATTTGAACATTCTGTGCAATGTTTGTTATCCTGAAAAAGATGTGTATGCAAGTAAATAATTACTACGAACGCGAAGCACGAGTAGAAATGAACTGATGGAAAAGGTACCTGTTAAAGACTGCTTGCAGTTAGCCATGAAGAAGTTACATATTTTAAAAATAAAATAATGCGAGCGCGAGCTGAAATTTTTTGACATTTTTACCTACAGAATGGAAATTCTAAGCACTTTGTAACTTAGACAGAATAGGTAAATAACTAAACAATTGATGCAAGCGCGAAGCGCGAGCGGAAAATTTCGAGATTTAGACCTACTGATCGAGACACTCTATTCATGTTTCGTAAATCATGAAATGGATGAGTAATTGGGGATCTTCCTTACATTACTAATGCGAGCGCAAAGCGCGAGCAGAAAATTTGTATATGACTTGTATACGTTTTGACATGACCGAAAATGTACCTGTTAAAGACTGCTTGCACTTATAGCCACGAAGACGTTACATATTTCAACAATCAAATAATGCGAGAGCGAAGTGCGAGCTGAAACATTTTGACATTTCTACATAAAGAATGGACATGATGGAAGAATAATGAACAGGATAGCTATATAACTAAACAATTCACGCGAGCGCGAAGCCCGAGCGCGAAAAAAAAATCGAGATTTAGACCTAAAAAACGGGACACTCTATTAATGTTTTGTAAATAATGAAAAGAATGAGTAATAAGGGATCTTCCTACCTTAATAATGCGAGCACAAAGCGCAAGCAAAAAAAAATTGATATTGTGATCTGAAACTGGATAATGATTTAAATAGAGAACAAGTTGAGTATCTGAATAAACATGCGCACTTGTTCATATTTAGACCTAGAATCTAGGCATTCTAATTAATCATTTTATCATGAAAATCAAAGCGAAATCAAAGCTCGAGCTTGAACTATGTGATATTCCGACTGAAAAGAGAGTAAATTTCTGCTTTATATGGATGGCACTTAATAAAGAGCTGATATTTACCATTAGTATTACTTTGAGTTTTGACATAGGACCAGGACATCCTTAGGACATGTGATCATATGAAAATGATGACTATTCCTCTTGCTAAGCGCGAGATGAAACAAAAGGGACAATTTAATTTTTAAATTAATATATTATTCATTAATGCCTAATGAGGGCGCGAAATATGATGATATCATGGCCTAAAACCTGGACATTTCAAGCACTTATGTAATCATAAATAGGATGCATCAGTTTATATATTTTAACCATTAATGCGAACGCAAATCGCGAGCCAAAATTTTTGATACACTGTTTGTTGTATAATCAATATTGAGACATTCGTAACTCGCCAATCAAAATGCGAGCGAACAGCGCTAGCTGATACGTTTTGACATGCAATCAGACCTGAAAAGGGATATTTTGAAAACTTTATGGAATACACGAAAATAAAAGGTACCTGATAAATCAAAATTTGCGAGAGCGCAGCGCGAGCAGAAAATGCCAGTATTCAGACCATAAAACTGACATTTTTACAGAGCACTTTTTAAAATTCAATTCGTAAATCACAACAAAATAATGAAAATTCTAAATATTTTTTGTATATTGACTTCCAAACTTGATATTTAATCGCCATATTGAACAAAAAATGAAAAGCGCGAGCGAAAACTTTATATAGTGACATGAAAGATTCTTTCTATTTTCGAAGTCTTCCACTCATCTTATTTCATTCACTCGTCTTCCTCCTCTTCTTTTTTCTCCTCTCTTTTCCCTCCTTTCTTTTCCCTTTTTTTTTTGCTCCGCCAAAAAAAAGGGGGGGGGGGGCGGGCCCCTCGCCTCCTGGATCCTTATATGTGGTAAATTTCTTGCTGAAGGAAAACTCTAATTGAAAGACGTGAGTCGTTACCACTAGACCACGACGCCCCCACAGTAGTAGAGCAACGAAAAATATTCCTACTCATTCTACAAATCGGAGTACTAATAACAACAACTACTACTAATTATGATACTAAATAGGTTCATTATTGCGGAATGAAATAATCGCTAGAGGGTATTCATTTGTCTCGCAATCTACTATGGTCAACAAGGAAATTCGTGATCACTCTCGCAAAATGTGTTCAGTAGCTTTCAAGGAAATTCGTGATCACTCTCGCAAAAAGTGTTCACTAGCTTACAAGTTCACGAGCTTTCGACACTTTTTGCGAGAGTGATCACGAATTTCCTTGTTGACCATAGTAGATTGCGAGACAAATGAATACCCTCTAGCGATTACTAATTATGATGTTAGCAACAATTATACTGACGTTGTTGATAATAATATATTATTGAAAATATTTTCATAATGTTAATAATAATGACTTACACGATAAAAAAAACAATAATGAATGATAAAATTAACTTAACCGTAAAAAGACCCTTGAATAACATGCATGAATATCAAATAACAATAAACAAGAATAGTCGCATAAAACTTGATAATCATGATTATGATAACAAATATTTTGTAGAAATACTACACATTCTGTAAAAAAAAATTATTACCAAGTTTAATTAAACCCATAAACTAATTAATTAATTAAAATTTGTCAAAATCAACTAACTAATCTTATTTGTTTTATCATTATTGAATGGTTAATTTCATACACTGAAAATAGCAGCCTAAAGACTTAACTTCTGACTTTACAATAATAACAAAGTAGTAAAATAATGCATCCTGTGGACTACTATAATCTAGTCTATTTAACTATTTTGTTTTAGAGTAGACTCATGACAATTCATCAAGTTTCATACCTGTAGGCCCTATAGTATCTTCGGGTCCGATTTCCATGACAAACTGACTCCCTTGAAGAATATCCTCTCCAGATGGGCATCCTCCCCCAGAGGTCAGCGAGAAATGAAGTGTCCATCTCCTGTACGTACGAGCATTTTATGAAACAGCGCGCGGTCTGTAAATTCCTCAGATCAGCATGTGAGTTGTGTGTGCATCCGAATTACAGTGCGTTCCAAAAAAAAACATATTTCAGTGTAATTGTTTGCCGTCACAATTAGATATTTGCTTAATGACATTTACATGAATGGAATGGTATGCTTCTCTTCTATCATTTCAGCCAATCTTGACATTAAAAATGCACGCATGACTGAGTTAAAAAACAATAACGAGTCAATTTTGAATGCGCGGTGTTATCTTGCAGCTAGTTGACTTGAATTTTATGCTTGGATTCTTTCTAACTTTTAAAAAGTGGAACGCCTCTGGCTGTCTCGCCTGCATTACGCGATCCCATATAGCAACACTGCTGACTTTGAAAAAAAGCTATTTGATATTTATTCACAAAAGAATACATTCATGTGATAATAAAATACTATGTCCATTGACCCAACATGGCCTTTGACCATACTCATTTGACCTAAGAAGTGTCCAAAACATACTTGATAACCATTATGTCTATGTTTCATGAACTACATGTGTAGATCCATAAACTTTCAAAGTTATGATGACAATTCACAAATACCCCCAACATTATCAAAGTTCGTTGACCCTAAATGACATGTGACCTGAAACTTGCAAATTAGGATGTTCAAGGATACTTAATTGCTCTTATGTCTAAGTTTCCTGAACTAGATCCATAAAATTTCAAAGTTATGGTGACAATTCCACAAAAACTCCCAACTTGGTCAAAGTTCGTTGACCCTAAGTGACCCTTGACCTTGGTCATGTGACCTGAAACTCAAGGTCTTTAGTGATACACTATTACTCTTATGTCTAAGTTTCATTAACTAGGTCCATATACTTTCTAAGTTATCATTACATTTCAAAAGTTAACTTGGTTAAGATTTCAATATTGATTCCCCCAACATGGTCTAAGTTCATTGACCCTAAATGACCTTGACCTTGATCATGTGACCTGAAAGTCAGGCAGAATGTTCAGTAATAATTGATTACCCTTATGGTCAGGTGTCATGAACTAGGTCCATATAATGAAATTTCAAAAACTTAACCTAGGTTAAGATTTCAATGTTTACGACGCCGCCACCGCCGCCGTCAGAAAAGCGGCGCCTATATAGTCTCGCTAGGCAGGCGAGACAAAAATTGCTTTAATTCAATTCAGTTCAATTTAATTCGGTTTTATTAAGAAATACTCATAAAAAGTCCGAAGACTAACAATGTGAGTTCACAATCAAAAGCATACAATATAACAGAAAATAAATAAATATATAACATGCAGCGACCATTAATCAACCAAGTACACAAAAAAAACATATATTATGTTTCAAAATGCAATAACATTAGATTAGATTTATTTATATCCGTTCAACAAAATTTTCAAAATATAATCAAAGTAACAATACATATTCAATAAAATACAGACAGATCAATGACATTTCGTAACAAATATCAAACAAAACTAAAGTGTGTTGCAATAATTTTATCTATGAAAAGAATGTAGAAATGAACGGAGGGACTTGCCAACAATGTAAAATTGAATTAGCAGATGTAGGCCTATATAATGAAGAAGATTTAATTCTTAAAAAAAGAAAAGAAAAGTGCAGACCCTTGCGACAAAGAGAAAAAATAGCATATAAGTAAGCAATAAATTGCAGATATTACAAATATTATATGAATTTTGTAACATAATAATAATAATAATAATGATAATAATAATAATAATACGCTTCATTTATATAACGCCTTTTCATCAGATACGAAGCGCATTCAAGAACGAAAGAATAACAGAAACACAAATAGGGAGTATGAAACCTATACGAATAATAACTACAAAATTATGAACATTGTATGGAAACCGTACAGAAAACTAGAATAGGTCAGTTTTAAAACATTTCTTAAATAATAATAATAATAGCTGGATTTATAAAGCGCTTTTTGCCTGAGGATACAAAGCGCTGGTACTATTACCCCGGCTTTAGCTCGAGCTACCATCACCGGCGCTCAGTGCATGAAAGGAATTACTCCTGCCGGGTACCCATTCACCTCACCTGGGTCGAGTGCAGCACAGTGTGGATAAATTTCTTGCTGAAGGAAAACACGCCATGGCTGGGATTCGAACCCATGAGGAAATGAGGAAAGTGTTGGGGAAGTCTTTCGTAAAGGCGGCAAGGGGTTTCATGTTTTGGGGGCGACGGTAGAAAAGGCCATTATTACCTATTTGCATAGCAGTATGGTATATGGTACATTATAATATATATCATAAGAGGATAAATGCAATTAAGAAGTAGAAATACAAAAAAAATGATAATAATAATATTCCGCATTTATAAAGCGCTTAACACATCGAAACGACGCACATCTCTAAGCGCTTTACATATATTATTACCCCGGTCATCGGATCCTTGCATGCCCGCATACAATGTATGTACCTTCTCCATGGGGAGCATTCCAACAAGAGTTCTAAGACTCAATTTCTAGGCATACTACATACAGGCTTTCACATCCTACCGGGTACCCATTTAACTCCTGGGTGGAGAGTGGCAAAGTGTGGATTAACGCCATGCCAAAGGACGCTAGGCCATGGTGGGATTCGAACACACGACCCTCTGATTACAAGGCGAGAGTCAGAACCGCTACACCACGACGCTTCCACAAAGGTCATAATAGATGGGGAATGAGAAAGAGGGGGAAATAAAGAGAAAGAGAGAAAGAAAAAGGTCAGACAGAAACTGAAAAATGACATCATATCTATTCATTGTAGGTTACATAAGTACACCAGGGCCTTGTCTTACAAAGAGTTACGATTGATCCGATCAATTTCTTCTACAGGAAATTTGCAAATTGTTCTTCTGTAAACAAAGGAGAACATACCAAATTGTCAAGAAATCAATGAATTTATGGATTTACATTCATATCTCGAATTATTTTTTAACAAACATGCATTTAATATGTTGACTTTGCTGGCTTTCCATAGTTGCGATTGATCGGATCGATTGCAACTCTTTGTAAGACGGGCCCCATGCATTACATTGAAAACAAGATAAGCATTCATTGTAAATACTGGGGCCCGTTGCAGAAAGAGTTGCAATCAATCACAACTCTAAAAATCATGCGCAAGTCCCAAATGCGCATTGTTGATTGGTCGAAAATCAAATTGCGCATGATTTTTTTGAGTTGCGATTGATTGCAACTCTTTCTGCAACGGGCCCCTGATCCTGTTAATTAAGATCAGAAACCAAATAAAAAGGGGAAAATACAAAAATATACGATTAATGATTTGCATGCACTGTTACATGGCTGTCAGAAGTGTATAAAGCAAGTGGGAGTTTGATGCATTCAAGAAAATAAAGACTATAGAAAAAGAAGCAAGAGAGAGCAAAATGATAGATAAAAAGAGAAAGAGACGGAGAAAATGATTCGACGATGCAGCTAGGGGCAGCGGAATGACAGATGGAGGGGGGGGGGGGGGTGTTACCAACTTAAAAATAACCTTCCGAGCCAAAAAGGTTTTTTTTCTCTCGCCCCATCCCCCTCCCCCTCAAACATGTTCCGCCGCCCCTGTGCATTGCAGCGACAAATGAAACGACAGAGAGAAGTTTGAGATACAAAGTTATCCAGAAAGTTGCCATGGTAACGTTGAATTCCAATTCCATGGCTCCATTCCGATCATTCAGGTGTCTAATAAACTCCTTCCCCAGCCCGAATAACATTCACCATTAGCCTAATGTCTACTGCTTCCTTGGGGAAAACGAAATGGTTGTTTTTCAACGAGTAGAAATTAAGCATGTTTTCATGCAACTTTTTCTCAATCATGCGTGATTCATTATTAACGCATCAGGTTTCGTATGAAAAGATAAGATATATATTTAGTTATGAACACTGTTTTCCGAATAGATAGCAATAATAGCTTGAAAAAACTCACTCAACATCAATATTTGCTCGCGCAAATGAAAACAAATTAGTCGCACCACTTTCCGGAACAAAATATTGTTCCACCCTAGTCATGGCATTGCGTGTGTTATGGACGTTGAGATTGACTTCAAAATAATGAAGGAAAAGGAGCATGTCTGTCCATTGATATACATCACATGAAACAAAATTGATGGTTATGAATAACAGACCCACAATCACAGAATTACGTTTTTTTTTTTTTTTTTTTTTTTTTTTTTTTTTGGGGGGGGGGGCACGCTGTATATCAGTGTATACTGTTAATGCCATAGTCTCACCAGCGTAATTTGAGTCGCTTTCGCAATCCTAACACTAACATAAAACCCTACTGCAACCCTAACCCGAGATCTTCGACGAAATAAAGCCCGGAGAAAATGTCGTTTCACCCAGATTTTAGATGTCATATTTTGAATAAAACAAATGGCCCATATTCGGAAGTCTAGTTTAACTAATTAAACCATGGTCGAAGTCAGTGTAAAAGTTATGAGAAGGCAAAAAATATCAAGATTTCGATCACATATTGCATCCTTTTACGTTTTGAAAAATAAAGAAAACTTTAGTGATTAATATCATCACAGGGTTTGTGACTGCATTCTTGGAGTGAGAAATATGCTGATAAAATCACCCTATATTCTTAGGGAGTCTTGTGTCACATTATTTTGACTGTCCATAGATAAAATGAAATTTATGAATTTTACATTACATATCATAACAGGACACCTGCTCGTTTATGACGTCACAAATAAAAAGCTTTAATAACTTTCTTAATCTTTAATGGATTTTCCTCAAACCTTCACTAATATTTCCCCCCCTATCTGTTGTTTTTACACCAAAGTCTTCGTTATAGGGTGAACCCCCTCTTTAACCCCGAGTTCAGAATATAGGCAAATGGGTTTGATGATATACCGTCTCATTTTACCTGACAAGTAATTGGAAATGAATAATCATGAGATTATTGAGGGTTTAATGCCCGGTGTGACGGCGGATTTGGTTCCACCGGCGGATATATCGTTCATACTTGGAACCATATCCGCCGGGTGAGACGCAATTTGGTGTTTGAAGATTATTTTTGTTCCTCGGTGGATATGGTTCAGATTGACTACGTGTATTATTATGACGTCACCCTCGGCAGCGCATGCGCGGTTCTGCCAATATCGGGGGGGGGGGGTTGATTTAGTGAACAAAATTAGGCCAATGTATGGCCGCCAGAGGAGGTGGTTGGAACTATGGTTTCTGAAGTGACGCTGGAATGCCGGCGACTATTTTTTCTGAGGGGTGCAACCCAGTAGCGTACCTAGGATTTTCCACAGGGGGGGGGGGCAAAACCGTCCGCCAAAAAATTGACAAGCAAAAAAAAAAAAGCTCTTCGGTCTTCAACCACCAATATAGGATTTCGAACCAGAAAATAATTTGACAAGGAAAAAAAAAAAAAAAAAAAAAAAAAGACTGCCCCCCTGCCCCCCCCCCGTAGGTACGCTAGTGGTGCAACCCCGAAGGAAAATGATCGCATTCGCGTCACTGAGGAGATCATAGTTTGACCAAACCTCCGATCGAAGACCGTATAATTTATATCCGTCATTGAAATTAAATAAATCAGATAGGAATGTGGATATAACTGAATGAATAACAATCTTTGAGAGAGTATTCATTAATTCTTTTTATTAGCTTTGGTGAGGCCCCTGGATTGATCACATACACGCATTGTACTAATATAGGGAAGGAATAGATAATTAATCACATTATTCTTTTAATAAAATATCTGATCTTTGCTTACAGCAGGAATAAAAAAAGACCACCAAGTCCCAACGAAATTAGAGAGAAGATATTAGAAAATGAACGTGAAGAGGAAATTTTAGCAGTAACGCGGGGTAAATTATCAAACCATTTAAGGAAATGGGAACATATTTCCTTACACGATTATAGAGGCGACAGAGCTCACGAGATTATGTTTGTTCATTATGGTGTTTTTCTTGTTTCAAACGGAACGCGGGCACCGTATGCAAGGGCGTATGAAGTGTGTGAGTGTTTGAGGGTGTGAAGTGTGGGGTTTGCGGAGGGAAGGGGGGTAAGGAGGGGTTAGGTACAACGCATATACTTTTATTAGTTTTTTCTCTGATATTTGTTTGTTAAACTCATCTGGTAGTGGTACGATGCAGTGTCTTAGAATATTATTTCATGATGTGCATAATGTATGAGTTTAAGAAATTTGTTCGAATTATTTTTTACAATTGTTACTTTCTAAACTGCATTGTATGAAATTTGATTTGAGAGAAAAACAATAAAACATCTTTTTAAAAAATGTAACACGTGACGTATACGTTACGTGCATGAACGATATCTGCAGAAGAGAAATTAGTACTGAATCCGCCGGAGTTGGAACACGATCCGCCGGCGGATTGTGTGCCTATAGTACCGTATCTGCCAGGCACCAGATCCGCCGCTACACCGGTCTTATTCATTAGCTGATAAAAACCCAGAGGCGGCCTAGGTAGGTTTCGCTCCACGGTACGTACGACGTACGGAGTGTCCAAGAAGAACGTAAATGTATTAAAAATGTAAATAAAGGGTAACAAAAATTACTGAACAGAAGGATAACAGTAAAACAGTAAAATAGCAAAAAAAAATAACAAAAGAGGGGGTAATTAATGGAACGAGATGGTTGAGTACAATAGAAAACGATTTGGTAACTTAAACTGTGATTTGTTATACCCTTTACTTACTTTGTTGTTATTACGATTTTATTTGTATGGTTTTGTTCTATTTTGTTTTGTTTGTTTCACTACATATATGCCTGATGAAGGCCCTACTGGCCCCATAATTATACTGATAACGAAAATATATTAATACATGTAAACTTAGCACATACACGATATCAATAAAATAATTATCATAACATAATTACGAATAGGTCCACGAAGGAAAGCCTACCGTGTTAAAAAACGAGTAAGGGGTAATTATTAAGTAAAAAAAGTTTCAATTTAAAATGCTTTATGAATTAATATACACGAAGAAATATTTACATTTATTCAAAATTTCCTCCGATAGTGAATGTTCATTTAGTGGGAATACTGAAGAAACTTACGAGCATCTGTTTTTTTTATGTGAAAAGACGATAGACGTATGGATAGATTGTGGTAACTTATTCAATATGTATGAAATAAAAAATGCCAGGTGGGTGGATATACACATTGGTGTTAAGCATGCTAATATAGGGAAGGAACAGATAATTAATCACATTATTCTTTTAATAAAATATCTGATCTTTGCTTACAGCAGGACTAAAAAAAACCCACCAAGTCCCAACGAAATTAGAGAGAAGACATTAGAAAATGAACGTGAAGAGAAAATTTTAGCAGTAACGCGGGGTAAATTATCAAACCATTTAAGGAAATTGGAACATATTTCCTTACAAGAGTATAGAGGCGACAGAGCTCTTTACTTAAAAAAGAAGTATTTTCCCACTGCTTGTCAGATTGCCATATTTCCCCCTTAAATATTCCCCTTGGTAAATCATGAATCAGCCACTGACTGCGTATTAAAAATGTATAAGAATTGTGGGCAGGGTTAATTGTATTTCTAAAGACCACCGCACGCACACCTTACGACTGGTCCACGTACGATCGCGATTATGGAACAAATCCCATTTTGCTCTTATTCTGAAATATGAATGAAAAGTATCTCTTTATTTAAAGGTTCAAATAAGCTGTAAGAATAATTTTGGATGATTGCAAGCATTAATTTTGAAGTAGAGGACAATCGTACGATTGCTATGACGTCATTACGACTAAAAAAATTTGTTTTTACTCTAATAATGGTTGAAGCATAGTCACAGCTGGATTTTAACATAAGTATTTACTTGAACTGGAAGCACGACTGCTGGGATCATCAGCATTCTTCCAGAATCTCGGGTAAAGGTAAAGGTAAAGGATAGTTTCACAACTTTGCACAGTAAGGTGTTTCATTTCTCACTATTAGATAGAATTTTATTACTTTTATTTTTAGATTCCGAAATTTGATCGCAGACCAATCGTAAGGTGTGCGGTGGCCTTAAGAATATTGTGCTGGTCAATATTTCCGGGAAACTACGAGACGGCAAAAATGTCAATCCTCCCCCTTTTTCCCGAGATGATTTTTTTTCTCTTTTATTATAAGTAACGCCTGTGCCAAGGATGGAGCACTAATTACAATCTTCACAAGTTTAGAGTTACATTATACATGCAATTTTAGGCTTGCTAATTAAATAGAAGTACCCTCCAGATATTTTATTTCATTTCCTGTCATGTTGTTCTATTTTGTCCAAACAAATGAAATATTTCAAAAGCGTGGAGATCGTTAGACGGATAACCTTTAACAAATCCAATCAAGATAGCAGAGTGAAGACAGAAGTGGTTTAAACGGTCTTTCATCAAGGCCGTTATCTGCAGTACGTGACATGTTCCTTTTTCGTTACTTTTAGATTAAGGTCGCGCAGCCTAAGACCATACCTGGGGCCCGTCTTACAAAGAGTTGCGATTGATCCGATCAATCACAACTATGGACGGCCAGCAACGTCAACATCTAAAATGCATGAATGTTCGAAATGTTTTCTAGATATGATGTAAATTACATAAATTCATTGTTTTCTTGACAATTTGGTGTGTTCGCCTTTGTTTACAAAGGACATTTTGAAAATTTTATGTAGAAAAAATAATGACACTGATGGATTTCCATAGAGTTACGATTGAATGGATCAATCGTAACTCTATGGAAATCCATCAGTGTCATAATTCTTTCTAAAGGAAATTTGCAAAATGTCCTTTGTAAACAAAGGAGACCGCACCAAATTGTCAAGAACTCAGTGAATTTATGGATATACATTCATATCTAAGAAAAAATTTGAACAAGCATGCCTTTTATATGTTGACTTTGCTGGCCGTCCATAGTTGTGATTGATCGGATCAATCGCAACTCTTTGTAAGACGGGCCCCAGGTCTACACAAACTAACAAATGATTCACAAATTGATTTGGAAAACCAATAAATGCTTTCAAAATCACCTTCATATCGAGACCAAAAACAGGTTATTAAAAGCTTTCTAATTCACCATCTCTCTACTACCCACCTGCTCCCACCGATAATTTAAAGGGATGGTCCGGGCTGAAAATAATTGTATAATAATAATAATAATCCGCTTTTATATAGCGCTTAATACATCGAAACGACGTGTCTTTACAGATACATTATTACCCCGGTCCTCGGATTCAATCAGTCATTCCCGCACACAATGTGTGCACATCCTCCACTCCCTGGGGAGTATTCCAGTCAGTCGCCGATGAGGCGCACACAGTACTGGACAAGCTACAATGACATTCACATCCTACCGGGTACCCATTTAGCACCTGGGTCGAGAGTGGCAAAGTGTGGATTAACGCCTTGCCAAAGGACGCCATACAAATATAGTAAAATTGACAAAGAACAATAGTGATTTTTTTTTATCAAAATCGGATAATAACAAAGTTATTAAACTTTATTTGTTATTACATGAAATCATCATTGTTTCATTTGTTCATACATGTGTAAAAAATCGTGATAAAATAAGTTGCGACAATATAAATAACTAATGCACTTAATCAGTTGTCAGTCTAATTGTTTTAGCTCTTGGTAGAAAAAATGTGAATAAGCCTAATTTAATATAATAAAATACAAAAGAAAAAGTGGGGATACATGTATGACATCATCAGCCCACCTTATGAATATTCATAAAGACATGCTTAGAACTGTTTTACCGGAATAGTGCAAATCTTTCAAATTCAATAACTTTGTTATTTGTAATCCGATATTGATCAAATTTTCAGAATATTGCTTTGTGAATTTTACTCCATATTGTTGAGATATAAATATCCCCAGCCTGGACCATCCCTTTAAGCTGTAGGCGCGCTGCTTCATGCAGAGTCGGACTTCAAAGGCGAAGTTTACCCTGACAAAAAAAATCGCTGTGCAAAAAAAATAAGAAAAAACAATGAAAAACACTGGTGAAAGTTTGCGGAAAAGTCATTAAAGATTTAGAAACTTATTAGATTCTTTTATTTGCGACGTCATGTAGGAGTAGCTGTCCCATATGTCATGTCATATAATATCCATTAATTTCAATTAAAAAAAGGAAAGGCTGATGATGATTACTAAACTTTGTTTCTTTCAGGAGCAGGAGGGATATGACCTGTCTGTTGATACACTCAAGGGAATATTATTTTTTTAAAGAAAATAACCTTTGACTGCTTTTTTAAAACTATATCAGCTGCTTGCATACGAAGTCACAAATAAAAACAATGACATTATAATAACTTCTCTTTGATGGATTTTCCTTAAACTATCCCCAATTTATTTATGTCTATTTTTTTCTCTTATTTGCACAACAGAAATTATCCGTCAGGGTGAACTCCCCCTTCAACGGGGTGTGATCGATTCTATCTTCAAAAATCTGACAAGAAAACGAAGGTCATCAACCAATAATAGTGGACATTTCGTCGTCATGGTCGTAGAAAATTTGACAGGCGTAAAAGGGGAGCAAATAATTAACGCTCAATTTACGGGGTGCGCATTTTGCATCCTACACACCATTAGACGTTCAAAATTTACGGTGTGCGCCCGCACTGATTCCGCCCCCCCCCTTAGATCTACGCCTCTTAGGAATAGATTGAAGTCAAGAAGCAAGTAAAATATCAATATGAAATATCGGTCACTGCGTTACCGTGACATTTGCTCCGGCGACAACAGCTCCGCTATAAATTCCACACTCAAATAGAATGATTTAGCACCATACCCTACCCTCACATAAAACCTGACTGAAACCCTACCCCGATATTTTAGAAATAAAGCTAGGAGAAATTGTCGCTGGAGCAAATGTTGTGTCACCGCCACCGCACACCTTACTATTGAGATATGGAATATCTTAATATGTAGGGGAATGCGGGTAAATTGTGACACGTTTTTCTTTTTGCATGTTAGAATTGATGCGATTAATAATCTTGTAGAAATACGTACCTTGCCTTAAAATTTAACTCTTCTAAAATATTTTTCCTGTGTATAACTTTCTACCCCCACACTGAAAGTCATTGTCACCTTTGAAAGAAGAGATGTCAAATGGCTCAACTTGCCCCATCTGTGGGGTAAGTTGATCGAGCCACCTTCTGGGGTAAGTTGAGCCACAAAAACTATGTACAAAATGTATGGGGGAAGAACCTACATGTAATTTTTTTATTTAAAAGTCTTTTCACTTACTAATTCTCTATAAATACTAACATCCTCTAAAAGGAAAAGAACAGTCATGTAAATTTGCTCCTTTCTGCCTGCATATCGATGGCTTTTTAAGGTTTTTTTTTTCAAATTGAATTACCATAAGACTTGCCATGGCTCAACTTGTTCCATGTTTGCTGGCTCAACTAACCCAATCTCAATTAATGCGATAATTTCGCATCCACACATTTCTTATGCATCCATCATGTAAAAGACTGACAAGAATGAAGATCCATACCTGGACTGACAATGCTGTTCTTATGTCTTTATTATATTTAAAGATGTGTGTGTATCTATTTCCCACCCTTACTTTTTTGGCTGATATTTGTATTTATCCCTCTAAAAAAGTACTTTTTTGTTTCAAAGTTGAAAACAATGTGGTGGAGTTAGGGGTTATGCAATGGGTCATCAATACATGATACCACCACAATGTCTGATTCATCAATTTTTGGCCTAGGGCTGGTGGCTCAACTTGCCCCTATATGCTCAACGTATACCCCGCCTTTCCCTAATGTTCTAAATCATCGTATGAACACCTATTTTCAAAGCTGTGATTATGCTATCACCCTTATAAGAATATCAAAATCTAGCCGGGATGACGTCTTAGCAATGGTACGATTGGCTGCGATTTGACACTAATTTGGTCCTTACTCCAAGATAGAGGCTTGTAATCATCGGGTGGGGGGAGGGGGGTTCTTCTTGTTATTTAGCTACCAGTCAATTTGACTATTTTCGCCATCAAAATATGAATAGATATTATTTCATAAATATAGTTCAAATAGTGACTTCTTTAAATTTCTTTCTCATTTTTCTTCTTTTCTCTTCTTTCTATTTCTTTTCTATATTTTCCCTTTGAAAAAATTAAGGTACTTTGATTTAAAGTCGAGTAGGTGCATCTCAAAATTAAACCCAGGGTTTTTACTAAAAACATTATAGGCTAGTAAACCTAGTATACGAGGGAAATGACAAAGAAAGAAATGAGGAAAATCACAACTCAAATCCAAAATTTTTGTATTAGTGTTCTTTCCTTTTAAAAAGTGACTTTTCATACACATTACCCCAAAAAATGACAACATGCCATTTGTCCGAAATGGGATCCTGGACTAGTCGTAAGGTGTGCGGTGGACTTAAGTAGTTGTTCTTGTTCGCAATCAGTGGCGTAACTACGGGGGGGGGGGGGGCATGGGGGGCACGTGCCCCCCCCCCCCCCAATCGGCTGGCCAAAAAAAAAAAAAAACGGGAGAAAGAGAAAAAGAGGGAGAAAGTGAGAGAAACGTAGTGGGAAGGAAGAACTTATTGTTAATTATGTTATATTATATTATAATTATGTTATGTTATATTACATTAAAATTAAAAAAAACATAACTTTATGAAACATAATTTGCTCAGGGCCTATGTCTTCATTGTTCCTGATGCTCGCATTGTCTGTTTAACGAGATATATAATCCTGTTGTACTAAAACCTCCCGTTTTCAAGTCAATATACACCAAATATATTTCCTCGCACTTCGAATTATTATTGTTTTATGTAGTAAGATATCATTTTAAGGTCTTAATATAAAACATTTCCCGTCCGTGCTTACGTTCGCATTAGTGGATTAGTGAGATATGTCTGCTCTTCATAAATTCCTAAAATCAGTCCTTAAAATGTCCCTTTTTCTGATCTGCATATAAAAAATTACAGCGTGCGCTCGCATCATTTGGTTAGTGAAATACGCATGGTCTACTTGAATTCCTACAAACAAGCCTTAGAATGCCCTTCTTCAGGTGTGAATTTCCTATTTTTTCTCCTCGCGCTTCGCGCTCGCAATATTTGACTATTGAGATGCGTATGATAATTATGACTACAATGACTACAAAAAGTATGTCTTTAGGTGTAATTCTAAAAAATCAGCATGCGCTTGGCACTCGCATTAGATGACTATGGTGAGATATGTGTACTCTTAATGGATTCTTTTAAGAAATAGTCCTTAAAATATCCATATTTGGGGTCAATATATACAAAAATTTCAGATCGCGCTTCGCGCTCGCTTCATTTGGTTAATGAAAATTCGTATGGTCTTCGTGAATTCCTACAAACAAGCCTTAAAATGTCCCTATTCAGGTCTGAATTTCCTAAATTTTCAGCTCGCGCTTCACGCTCGCAATATTTGATTAGTGAGATGCGCATGTTAATCATGATTACAATGACTACACGTGCTTTATGTGTTTGGATGCATATAATTCTAACAAAATCAGCAAGCGCTTGGCACTCGCATTAGATTACTATGGTGAGATATGTATACTCTTAATAGATTCCTAAAATATAGTCCTTAAAATGTCCGTTTGGGGTCAATATATACAAAAATTTCAGCTCGCGCTCGCATTGTTTGTTTAGCGAGACAGGTACACATGATTACAAAAATTTGCTTATAATGTCCCTTTTTTAGGTCTGAATATACAAAATTTCAGCTCGCGCTTCGCGCTCTCATTGTTTGTTTAGCGAGACAGGTACACATCATGATTACAAAAATTTGCTTATAATGTCCCTTTTTTAGGTCTGAATATACAAAATTTCAGCTCGCGCTTCGCGCTCGCATTGTTTGTTTAGCGAGACAGGTACACATCATGATTACAAAAATGTGCTTATAATGTCCCTTTTTTAGGTCTGAATATCAAAAATTTTCAGCTCGCGCTTCGCGCTCGCATTATGTGATCAGTGACATACATATCCGTTTAATGACACTGTCCTTAAAATGTCTCTATTAGGTCAGCATACCTAGCAACTGAGCGCGCTTCGCGCGCTCACTAGGTGACTCAAAATGTTTGCTGGTGCCCCCCCCCCAATGCCGTGACCCACGGTACGCCACTGTTCGCAATGTAAATCACAACTTGATAACATAATAAGTTTCAAAATAATGATACCATTTTATTTCTGATTTTGTATAATGACAGTCCTCTTATGTAAAGCGAGTCTCCGGCCACTCGTGGAGGTACATAACCTCAATGTCTGGAACCAAATTAATGGTTTAAAAGTAATGATAAATAAATGATAATAATAATAAATGATAAATCCATAATTTATTGTTCGAAATAGACATGAAATGAAAATACTCCGAAATCTTGATATTTCAATAATAAAACTATAATCATAACTGGGGCTGATCATAACTCACGATGTGGGTTTCCTGTATATTATTTTCAATTAAATTAGAAATATGTATTTCGATCTGTTTTCGTCTATACTAGTTACTCATTCATTTATACAACATTTATTTCTTCAATTTTACAAATATGTTAAAGGGATGTTCCGGGCTGAAAATAATGATTTAAACAGATAAAGAAAAATCAGACAAACAAAACACTGAAAATTTAATCAAAGTCGGACTAGGAATAACAAAGTTGTGGCATTTTAAAGATTTGCATTATTCCGGTGTGACAGTTCTAGGCATGTCTTCATGAATATTCAACGAGCACCTTGAAGATATCATATCCCCACTTCTTCTTTATGTATTTTATTATATGAAATAAGGTTTGTTCTTTTTTCTACCAAGAACTTAACAAAAATGGATTGAGAACTGATTGTGTGCATTCGATATCCATTGCTGCAACTTATTTTTATTATAAAGGAGACACATTATTCACACATGTATGAAAAAAATATATTTAATTTCAAGTTATAACATAAGAAAAAGGAAAGAGGGTGATGTGACATCATCAGCCCACCTAATGAATATTCATGATGACGTGCATATAACTATTTTCACAAAATATTGCTAAACTTTAAAAATTCAATAATTTCGTTATTTGTTGTCCGATTTTGATGAAAATGTTCAGCATTTCGCTTTGTGAATTTTACTCTATGTATTTAGATATAGGTATTTTTCAGCCCGGAGCATCCATTTAATATTTCATACCATGAACGCATACAAAATCAATTTGTCATAAATATATATTTATAATTACAGTCTATGTTTACAGACGAAGGTGTAAGTCCCTAATAAAAAAAAAGCACGTGGCGGGATACGCCTACAGGTACAATAAGGAAATTATATTATATATAACATAAGTCTTCCTTACTTTATTGGGACGCATGATGTCACTAAATCCAAAAATAATGATAGGTATATATACTTAAATAACCTTGAAAAACACTAACTTATATAAATTAGTAATCTCTCAAAAAGTTGGTCAGTTTTTTTTCTACTGTATCTCTCAATGTCTGACAAGCAGTGGGGAACGAAATTCCAAAGGGACCTATAATGGCCAAGGGGAAGCATTCGTGCTCGGGGGGGGGGGGGGGGTGCGTGTGTTATTTCCCATAAGGGAGACCCCCCTCCCCGGAAATATGATAGGTAAGCTAAATGATAGAAATGTAAGTTGACTAGATGAGTTAATAAAAAAATACATAAATAAATTGGTAAATAAATATGTCAAACTTATATTGTAACAATGATGAAAAATAGCTGGATAATTTATATTGCCCTTTGGCCCCCCTTTGGCCAAAGGATGCAAAGCGCAACTATGATGACCCCTTCCTTGGCTCGAGCGATGCACCATTCTATCAGTGGCGCTCAGTGCATTCAAGGACTCAATCCTACCGGGTACCCATGTGCATCAGAAAGGACGAGTGCAGCACAGTTGGATCCATTTTCTTGTACGAATTGATCACTTCTTTTTTGTAATTACATGTTGGAAATATGCCGTGTCGGAAATTGTGAAAGCTGACTTGAAATCACCGTAGAGGGCCCGCTCGCAATTCTCTCCAAATACTTCAGCAAGCAAGGTAGCAAGTTGCTGAGCTCGAATTGCTTGTAGTGGCACAGAAACTCTGATTAAGGAGGGGGGGGGGGGAGAAAGCAAAACCATGTATTGATTAATCTAGATACGTATTATCTACACAGAGTGATTTCATGATTGATAGAACAAAAGCCTGATATTTTATCGCATTTTACCCCTCCGCGCCCGCAATGTTTGATCATCATTCTCATCAAATTTTTGACAGCCTCTAATTTCGTCTGATTATATAAATAACGGAAACAGTAAACTCGGAGGATGAGCAAACCACTGTCCTTAAAAGCACTGACAATAAACAATATGCATTCTTCTAGATGTGTGTCCATTTCATCTATGTAATTATTCAGTTTGCCAAGATGTCGACCAATAATACCAATAATGTCCTTTATAGCTGAACATTTAAAAGCTCAATTAAAGAATTAAATGGCATTCTTCACCTTATTAATTTCTTTGGTGGGGGCAACATAAAAATAATCATATCAGAGACAAGATAGAGATCAAATTATAGGTTTCAAATCCTATTATAAGGTCACCGCGCACCCTACGACTGCCCACGAGCCGATGATGGAACGAATCGCATTTTGCTCATTTAAAGGTCAAGTCCACACCAGAAAAATGTTGATTTGAATTAATAGAGAAAAATCAAACTAGCATAATGCTGAAAATTTCATCAAAATCGGATGTAAAATAAGAAAATTAAGACATTTTAAAGTTTCGCTTATTTTTCATAAAACAGTGAAATGCATATCTAAGTGACATACAAATGAAACAGTCGATGTATCCATCACTCACTATTTCTTTTGTTTTTTATTGTTTGAATTAAACAATATTTCATTTTTTTACAGATTTTATAATAAAGACCAACTTGACTGAACCATAATTTTATCAAACAATGCTAATTCCATATGTTCAGGGGGAATTAATCTTTGTTTCGCTTGACAATGAGGAGAAAATTAGAATATTTCATATTTCGCATAATGAAATACAAAAGAAATAGTGAGTGGATAATGTCAACAGTCTCCTCATTTGCAGAATGTGTGTATAACAGTTTTGTAAAATTAAGCGAAACTTTAAAGTGTCATAACTTTCTTATTTTACATCCGATTTTGATGAAATTTTCATTGTTATGCTTATTGGATTTTTCTCTTTTTATTCAAATCAACTTTTTGTTAGGAGGACTTGTCCTTTAAAGAACATTTTGATGAAAAATATACTTTTGTTTGAGGTTGAAATTAACTGAACAAATACTAATATACAAGTTTAGATGATTGCAAGCCTATATTTTGGGGTGGAGGCCCCATTAGATTTACATCGTAACTTATCGTACGATTGCTATGACACGACTAGAAATTAAATTCGCTTTTATTCTAATAAGGATGATAGCATAGTCACAGATACGAACATAGGTGTTCGTACGTTCCACGTTTCAATATTAGCATCAAATTCTAGTGCGCTTTATTCCAAAATCGGGTCGCAGACCACTGGTGTGTGGTGGTTACGGGCAGAACCTTTTTTTTTGCCCGGCTTTAATTTTGATTTGATTCATTGTTTTCTTCTGCATTCATAGCATTCGTATACAAAACAATTTTTCTTACATAACAAGCATAACATATTGGTAATTGATTTTGGTATGAATCATAAAGAAAAAATACGAAATAACGAAGTCATTCTAACCAAACATGATCTACTACCAACTAAGAAAAGTTAACATTTACAGTTTGCAGAAGGATTGTCATTATAAGCAGATTGCTTGAAAAAAAAAAGACAACCCCGGAATAAAACTCATTAAATTATTACATACATTTATAAAGCAGAATGGAGATGCAATTTTGTTCTTAATTTCATAATGATGAAGATGATGGTGATAATGGTGAAAATTGACGATATATAGCGAGGTCAACATAACATTTTTGCCATCCGCCGATGAAAACTCGGTATTAATTGCTAATGATGATTATATAGAAGCAGCTTTTGTAACTTACTTTTCAATGTCTACCTCGTTGTTATTTCCTGGAGACATATCGAGGTCATTTGTGATCTTTTCTACGTCTTCACTAGTGTGACTATTAACAAGCATATCGAAGGTAAAATTGACCACGTCTGCTTGACCATGTGAGTGCACAATCGCTGAAGAAATTCTCTTAATGTTGTCTTCCTGCATAGGTGAGGTTAAAGCGCGAGAAAGTAAAATGAAAATTGCAATTGAAAACAAACTACATATGAAATACATACAATTTTTAACACAGAGTTTGAGAAATAATTACCCAGCAAAAACTGTGGTGTTAACCGGTGTCCATAGAGGACCACACCAGTTGTTTTACACCGGTGTTAAATTGGTGGTTTTAGTTTTACACCCATAGGTGTTATTACAACACCTTTGGTTGTTACATTTACACTCTTTGGTGTTATGTTCAATCTCTAGGGTGTTATTTTAACATCTCAGGGTGTGGTCCTCTATTAACACCAACTGGTGTCAGTTTTAACGCCACAGTTTTTACAGTGTAAAGCGCGAGAAAGTAAAATGAAAATTGCAATTAAAAAAAAATACATATGAAATACATACAATTTTCAACACAGAGTTTGAGAATAAGACCTATTTCCCCTGAGCCACAAAACAGTATATTATGATCTAATAACCGATTTGATTTGGTTTCCACATTCCATTGACAAAAGTATATACAAGTAAATCATTTTTAACAATACACAAAAAACAAGCAAAAGCATAATAACTGACGTAAATAACATAATCATTAACATAATAAATATGAATAATGGTTAACATAATTAACATATTAATTACACTTGAAAGTTATATTTCTTTTACTTTTGAAATATTGAATTAGATTACATGAAATAAAACAATTTTGCACATTGGTGCATAAATCGAAGGTGCAGAATATTTGGGTGCAAAACGTGATAAATTTTAACCTTGGTATAAACACCAGCACCCTTTGTGGCGTTAGGCCCTAACAGTTTCATTTTGCAACACAGAGCTGCCAAAAACGGGTGGATAAAATGTTAATGGTTTCCTCGATATATCATGCTTTGATAATTCTACCTATTACTCCCATCCCACCCAGCACTACAGGCATAGACCTTCTGTTTTCGAATAGAACAGAGTCTGAAGCAGTGAGACTATAGATTTGTTCATGTACCGTCGTTACTTCTACCGAATTTCAGATACAGAGGCCCGTATTCTGAAGTCGGGTTTAACTTAAACTCGGGTTTAAAGTTGTGGTTTTAAGTATGGACAGCCAATTGTTACATAAATCACTTACAGTAGAGATATGATATTTCACCTCATTTGGATCTCAAATCATTCATAATTGTCAAGGAAGTATAAATAGATGATTGTCTTCACCATTGATAAATCAGGAAAGAGCACAGTAAACATAAGAAACATACAACTTAATGAAAATTTTGACACTTTTGGCTTCCCATAATTTTAGCACAGAGTTAGACCATGGTATAAGTTAAACCTGCCTTCAGAATATGGGCCAGAGAGTTTGGAGTGTGCGTGTAGTCTACACTCTAAACTTGGTATAAGTCGTTAAAGTGTCAAATTTGAGTCTAAGTGTACTGGCAGACTCATTGGCGGCGGGAGCCAAACAAATTAGGGGGGGGGGGGGTTAGGCCTACCTGAAATTTTGGGATGGACACAGATAAAAAAAATTTGACAAGCAAAAAAAGGTTATAAACCTAATTTTTTGAGGGGGGACACCAAAAAAATTTGACAAGCAAAAGAAAAAAAAGGTTGTCAACAAAAAAATTTAGGGGGACCGTCCCACACCTAAAATTCATCATGAGGGGTCCCCCCCCCCGCTTCCGCCGCCTATGGGCAGACTACACCGCCCCTCTTGAGATAAAATGACAAAAAAGGATACCCTGAAGTAAACGTTCTTGTTGATAGGATCGCCGAGGTCCATGATGACGTCAATATTCCGATGGTCCAATAAAAGTACACCTCCTGGTTTGAGCATCGATTTGAAATTCTCAAGGCAGCGTCGGTAGAGACCGAAGTTTGGTGTCGGATCGGTAAGACAAAGCAGCGAGTTTCCCATGCAGAGAACGGCATCGAATTCACCATAATCACCAAGGTCCGCCTTCAAGGTCAACCAATTGGCCTTCTCGATATCTGTCGAGCAATCAGTGTAAATTAAATTAATAAAAATGTAACGGAAATAAATAATGTAATTTTTTCACACAGAGTAACAATATCAGGATTTTTTTTCTATACCAGCGGGCCCGATACCATTACCCACTGGTGTCGATCCGTGACGTCATACTATTCAAATGGGGGGGGGGGGGGTGAAACAATAGATCACCCCCTTGACCAATAGGTTCACAACACAAATCGACACCATGCCATCATCCGCTCACTTTTGATACCCAGCATATTTTGAATCAATATATAGATTTGTTGATTCACATTTTGTCTCTTGAAAACAAGAAGTGCTATTGGCTTACGACACAAACTTAATTCTTTACATTTGGTTCTACACTGCAAAATCGCAGGTGCTAATTTAACACCAGCTTGATATATAATCAGAAAACACTGGAGAGGTGTTGAAACAGCACCGGTTTGGTGTTAGGCTAACACCAGACAGGCATTAAAGCAACACCAATTAGTGTTAAAACAATATCGGTTTGATTCTAAACTGGTGTTATTTCAACACTTCTATAATGGTGTTTTCCGATATAGATATCCGACTGATGTTAAATTAACACCGACATTTTTGCAGTGTATCTAGGGTTTGATAACTTGATATCAAGAAACTGGATTAATGAAAGCGGTTTTCCATATAAGTCGACATACTCTGGCTAAATTAATAGTCCTGGGGGCCGTTTCACAAAGCTGTTCGTAAGTTAAGAGCAACTTTAAGAACGACTGGTGAACCTTTCTTACGCGCTATACCATCGCCAATGAATATATACTTTACCACAAGAAATGATCACAAGTCGTTCTTAAAGTCGCTCTTAACTTACGAAGAGCTTTAAGAAACACACATTGGGGCCCCTTCTCACAAAGAGTTGTGATTGATCCGATCAACATTATGACAATCCTTTATTGTTATTATTTTCAATCGATACACGAAATGTGCACGATGTCCATTGTAAACAATGAGAGAACACACTGAATTGTCAAGAAAAAATTGCGAGTATATATATCATACCAGAATTTTTTTTAAACATACATCAGGCCTATTTTAGATCCTGGCATCGCTGTCTTTCCTTTATAATGATATTGACTTTATTTTACATATTTCACATAATTATGGACATAATACAAAAAAACAATATAACGTCCGAAGAAATAACATCGTATGAAATATAAGACGTGGCAGCATAAATTTAAGTTAAATAATACAGCAATTTGAATTCAAACACAATTCAAAATATGGCGAGATATGAGGGAACCAGCATAAAAAAGCATTGCCTGTTAGGTCTGCAGGACCCCCCCCCCCAAAAAAAAAATGTCTTAATTTGTAGGAGAGAACAATAAATTGAAACTAATACATAAAGAAATGCCAATGTATTATAAGTGTAGAGTGTACATAAAAAAAGAAGAAAAAAACGTGAGTGCCACTATTTGCAACTATTACTCAGCCAGAGCGCATAAACAATATTTGTAAATATTACGATATAACCTACACAGGAAAATTGTAAGAATTAATCAACGTCAACTTCAATTACATTTGCTGAGGTGTGACAGCTTCTTTTGCTGGAACGTAGAATACAATATCCCATTTTGTAAATTAAAGTCTTTGTTACATGACTCAGGCGGGAACCAAACCCACGACCCCTCGTTTATGAGACGGATGCTCTAACCACCGATTCACCATGCTAGGTGGCTCATATGAAATAGAAAATAACATTTTACTGACCCCAGGTTCCATGTTGCTGTTCACTCTCATATGATTTCCTGGCATGCCTTGCCTGGCGTAGCATCGCCTCAGCGCTGTCTGAGCTGACGACTTGGAAACCGTGCTTCAAAAGAAAAAGAGAATCCCCTCTGTACACAGATGGGACAAAAAAATGCAGAAAAAACATTTATGGAAGACAGTGGGGAGTGTTCGCAACAGCTACCCATACGCTTTCTGGAACGTAGTGAATCTATAAAATTGTCAAAAGCCTTCCATGAAAAAGATTTTTTTTTTTAAATCGGTGACTCAAAACAGCAGTTTCATCCACATGACTCTGGACAAACGACATATTTGCAATTATTATTCGCCAGCTCCGGATATTATAGGACGATCTGCTGCCCCGGGACACCGATTTTCAAGAAAAAGGGTGGTTTGTAAAGATTGGTCAATCGCGGGGTCAAACGTATTCAGGGTTTTTTTCCAAAGCTTTTTTTTTAAGACTAGCCAAACGTGTTTAGGGTATGTTTTTCCCCCAAGCTTTTTCCCGGGGTCATATTCTGGTGAAAACTTGTTTAGGGGCCAAAATATGTAAATAAATCCCGGGAAAAACTTGTTTATAGGGGCAAGTTATTTTGCACACAGAGAAAAAAAATCGTTTAGGGGGAAATAATTTGGTCACGCATGTGTACAGCAATACATTTGAATGCCCCCAACCCCGGCTGATTTAATGCATAATATATTCATTTGCTGCAACTTATTTATTTTGTTACAAGGGAGACATATCATACAAGTCATTCATGAAAATATCAAATAATTATGATTTCATGCAAAAACATAGGAAAAAGAAAAGCGATATCACCTAAGAAATATTCAGGATCCTCTTTAAAGGCTCTGTATTTTAAAATGTGATTTGTTATTGATAGTTTGATACTACTACTAGTAGTAATAATAATGCAACATTTATATAGCGCTTAATACAAAATGTTTCTAAGCGCTGCATACTATTAGCCCGGCTTATAGCACGGCTAGGCTAATCGGCGCTCGAGCATTCAAGGAATATTCATTCCTACCGGGCACCCATTTACTTCACCTGGGTGAAGAGTGGCAAATGACGCGAGGGCTTTGGTGGGATTTGAACCCCGGACCTTGTGGTTGAAGTCAGGAGACTTATCCTCTGAGCCACAAAACCTCTAATAGGCCTATATTATATATAAAAAGTTTCACTCACCCTGTTCCACACGCTACGTCCAGCACCCGACTACAGTTACGAGATCGAAGATGATGAAGTAGCCATTGCTTGAATCCATTCGATCTCTCAGTCAACACTCCCAATCTCAGAACAACCTTCTCATCGTCACAAGAGTTGATAACTTTGATCGATTGAGACATGATCGTTCAGTGACAGTGTTAGTGATGGTGTATAATATAGTGACTTATTTTTACCTTTTTTTTAAAGAACTTGTAAGCAAGTAACCGGAGAACTGACGGCTTAAGGTCCTTTCCGAGGGACCTGGTAATGAGGAATTAAATGCCTTACCATCAAAGGGCACTTTATTGCAGCAATTGGGAATCGAGCCCGGGTCACTGAATACGAAACCCTTGATTGATCTACCGACTGAGCTATCGCATCTCCTAAACTGTAATTACAAGGTCTGCTCCTAAGAAATCATGCCAAGTTATGTTCATCACAAGAAGGCATTAATTTATTATGTTTCAAGAGGCCTGCGTCGAAGTCACAAGACATTTGTGATGATGTAACAGTAAACGTAATTCTACAGTCGCCCATGGGTCCCTGTTATGAAGACTTACGAATATCGAAATATCTCAGACAAAGGCATGTTCCAATACCGAGCCTTAATTGAAATTCCGGACATATTCTTCAGTAAGTCTAATTCACAAACATTTCCTTTTATGCCTTGTCAGCCAATAACGTTCCAACGTTGGGCAATTAGGGAATGTTATAAAGGATGAAAATAGGCATTCATTCGAAATTGGTTCTAGTAAATTGTTCAGACCGTCCCTTTCGTCCAAACTGGTCAAACGTACCTCCAGAAACACACACCCACATGTTAGTTTCCCCAGTAAATGGTAGTTATTTATTCTTATTATGTAATCAATGTGTACTTGCTGACGAGGTAGCTAGACTGCATCATCATGCATGTGAGAAAAGAGCCTTTATTGAACATTAAATAATTCAAACAAAAGTCAAGTTTTATAGGCCAAGTATCATTTCGGTTGCATGGCATTTGCTAATGGAATAGGTAACTTCAAACCTACACCCTTAACCTAACTCATAAAACCCCCTTTTGCAACCCGCGGACGTAAAATAAGTTAAGCCAGGAGTCAAGTCACCGTCGTTTCAAAGAGAGGTAACCTCCTCGGGAGGGAAGGGGGGGCAAACTTGAAATTTACGCTCACTCAACATCAGACGACGGCCGGACTGGCATACCAAAGGGGGGGGGGGGGGCTCAGGGACATCGACCCATAAAACTTCAATGACCAATAATAAGGGAAACAAGAAAGGAGCAAAGGATATGGATACGATATGTTATATTGTAAATAATGACCAATTACAAGAAAATATCTCAATATATAGATTTTCCTTTTAAAATGTTTAATTTTTTTCCTCACTCGCTTCGATTTTCCGAGACTTTTTGCGCGTGCATCATGTTTTGCACCACTGGACAATGAGGGTTAATCGCTCAACATCTATCATCAGCTATATCGTGCTCGGAATCATGGGGACCCCTATTACCACGTACAGGAGTAGGATCACAACTGAGTCGCAATTCATGGTACGTACAATATCAGCGTCGCTAATAGACCAGGGGGCCGTTTCATAAAGCTGTTCGTAAGTTAAGAGCGACTTTAAGAACGACTGGTGATCCTTTATTGTGGCAAATGGTATATTCATTAGCGATGGTTACGCGCGTAAGAAAGGATCACCAGTCGTTCTTAAAGTCGCTCTTAACTTACGAACAGCTTTATGAAACACCCGCCAGGTCGGAGTTACCTAATGGGCAATTTTGGTCAAATGACCTTTCATTTCTTTCATTATATGATAGGCAGATTTCAAAGCATTCCTTACATAGAAGGGTGCAGAAATTGCACTGACCAGGTGACTAAAATAACACACTATGAACACTCTATGAAGGCATTTGTTGCATTTCTGCTATGAATGCATTAGCATGTTGCTATAATGTACTTAGCCAACTGTGAAATACCAGTCGCTAATAATGGACGCATATAACCCAAATTCAAAAGAATAATCAAGACATCAAAGTTGGTGCTTATCTCATTAAATATTCAACCGCCATGTCACTTTAGTACATTAAACTTCTGAGCATGCGTAGAATGGAACTCCGAACTTGCTTATCATGATCGGGTACGGGTCGATAATGACACCGCGGGGAAAGGGCCGTTAAATTCACTAGTGTCTGCATAAAGTGTGTAATGATTATAAGGATATCGTATTTACAATTGAGAAGAGGATCGATCACCCTTCAAATTATTGATTTTAATAAAATATAATGATATAACATAATGGGATCAGTGACGTAATGAGCCAAACTTTTTGAGGGGCCAGACACGGGGTATGGGGCATATCTATTTAAAACATTGCGAGCGGACGAGCAAAAATTTTAAACCTTTTTAATACCAAAAAAAAATTGTGATAGATTTTGACATGATATCCAGAGAAAGATATCATATCTCATCCCTTTTCCTTTCCTTATTTATTATATTATTATTATTTTTTTTTTGGGGGGGGGCGGGGCATGGACCCCAAACGCCTCCCCCAAACTGTTCGCAGTGCGTCGGAATAATGCATTCGCATTCTGAAGGCATTTTCCAGTTAGCGAGTTCTAATTCTCCAAAAGATGTTATCAATAGACTATTTGCCAACAACTTTCAAACAACGGTCTGAATACTACAATGTCTATAAGCCACAAAATAAATATACCGATCAAATATTTGCTTTTCTCGATCTTTTTATTGGTCCTGTCAAAGTAGTATCTGAATGAGCTAGATATCTTTAGGGGGTCAGAGATCTCCTTTTCACAGTTTTCCTTTTCCGATCCTCACAGATAACACAATTAACTTGGTTTATTTTCGATTAGTCCAATGTCAATTCGTCCAATTACCAACTCGTCTACTATCATTTGGTCTACCATCAGTTCGTCCACTATCCACATAATCTACTAGTTGCCATTTCGGCCACTCACCGTTTTGTTTAATAACCAGTTGTTCCAATAGCCATTTAGTCCATACATTTTGGTCGAATTGGACTATGTGTTAATTGGGCGAACTGAATGAAAATAAAATAGATAATAGACCAACTAACTTTGAGACGAAATGGTCATAGACGAAATGCATATTAGACGAAGTGATGATTGGACGAAATGGTTATTGGACCAAATGGTTGTTAGACAAAATGTAGATGGACGGAATGTCATTAGACTAAATGAAGGTAGACCATGTAGTGAGTGGTCAAATTTGTAGGACGAATCGGCAATTTAACATAACCTTCTTATGTTTAGACATACACCCCCCTGACCAAAAACCTCCCTTTCTTCTCATCCTTTACACACCCTCAAAAAGTCAGCACTCGGCCCTCCATCCATTCACATCGCTCTTCCATCCATTCACTCATCGCAGACACACACCCCTATCCAGACCCTCAGTGATGAACACACACACACACACACATACACTCTCAACACAGACAGATAAACACACCCTCCCAGTTAGGTCCTCACAGATGAACACACACACATACACTCTCAACACAGACAGATCAACACACCCTCCCTGTTAGGTCCTCACAGATGAACACACACACATACACTCCCATCAGAGATACACAACCACCCCCATCCTATACCCTCAAATCTGAACACATACTCTTGTCAGACTTACACATACATATGCATTCAGGCCCCCAAAAAAAACACCAACGCACACTCTCATCATAGAGACACAAAAATACACACCCTCGCCCTTCCAATCAGGCCCACACAGTTGAACCAACCACATACTCTCTCAGTACAGTCACCCAAACACACACATCCCACTCAGCATAAAAAAAAACCTATGCATAGTCTTATCACAGACTTACAAACACACACACACTCACTCCCACACTGGCCCTCACAAAGGAACACACCCACAGACATACAAACACACACACACCCTCCTGGGGAAGCCCTTACAGATGAACACACACACAATTCTCATCATTTGCCCAACACACACTCCCATTCATGCTTCATGCCTTTACAGACGAGTGCACCCACACACACTCTGATCAGCGACACACATACATATAAACCCTTGCACTCAGGCCCTCACAGATGGACAAACCAATGTACACTCATCATAAACATACAAACACACCCACCCTCACCTGAATACTCAGGCCCTCATGGAAAGTCACACACACCCACCATCATTGCACACTCCTCCCTCTCCTACACACACACACACACTTAGAATCACATTCATACACACATCCATTCATCTCTACACACAAATACATACCCTGTATTACTTTCAATGACAAACACCACAAAACTATATGTGAATTAATCTTTAAATAAAATATTCTATTTTACAGAATTCTTATGAATATCACATAATGAAGAGATCCATTGCATAAAATTCAACATTATTTCAACATTGAAACGATCACATGCACTGCTCTTAGTATACTTAAATACCGGTAGGCAAATATCAGCAGCTGATATTCAACCAGAACAGAAACACATTAATGTTTTTTTAAATCACAATCCATCTTTCAAATATCAATTTTCTTCAAAAGAATTTTATTATCTATTAAAAGGGGGTGTAGCATGAAAATATTTGCAATAAATTGCAAATTTCTCTTGCAATTTACATTTGATATATCTGATTAACTTGTGTCAAATCAAGCAAATCAGCAATCGGGTATAAATTACAATTAAATGTAAGACATATAATTGCAATTCATCGAAATTTTCTTGCAATGTTCAATTCGGTGGATTCACAATACAGTGCGCCACCTATTGGTTGCAGTGGATAGGTAAGTTTGTTATGCCTCATGGGTAAAAGTCAACATCTGCTGTGCGCAATAGTGCATGAATGAGATTATGCTGCACTGGCCAGAGCAGCTCGGTTAGCTGGCATAAAATTATGCGGCTTACCAGGGTCCAGGAGGTGCGTGAGAAACTTGCTGCATATTTGTGAAATTTAGACCGTTTTCAGTGAATTCTCTCTCCGCTTTTGCCATATGGTTTTCATTCTTTAATCAGTCAAATTACAGTACACTAGCACTGCGCTCTGTCTGCGCACAACGCCGACCCGGAAGTTAGAAATTGGCCTGTCCGCTGCAACCGATAGATGGTGCACAGTTTTGTGAATCCACAGAATTGCATTACTTAAAAACCTTCACTGACAAGTTTCTTTGATTTCTCGGCATCTATTAAACCCAGGGCGGACATTCCTCTTCAATATCAATGTTAAATTTTAAAAAGCGCATTAACATATTACTCAATTATGCTACAGGCTTAACCTATATCCTAACAATAATGACATTAATAACAATAATAAAACGTTTAGTTCATAAAGCACCTTTTTGCAAGAGACAATGCACATGGGATAACAAACAAAAAGTCAGAAAAACTGAAAGTGGTCTGAAAAATTAATTGAATATAATAATAATGATAATAATAAAAGCCAATTTTTATATAGCGCTTTTCCCAAAACTGGTCATTGGATTTATTTCAATCCCGCATGAAAAGTGCACGATTTCCACTCCCTGGGAAGCATTCCTTGCATTCATCGTAGCCTCATTATGGCGCTGGCAAATTCAAACATACAATATCTTTCGCATCCTACCCGATACCCATTTAGCACCTGGGTCGAGAGTGGCAAAGTGTGTATTTACACCTTGCCAAAGGACGCTAGACCATGATGGGATTCGAACACACGACCCTCTGTTTACAAGGCGAGAGTCAGAACCACTACACCACGGCTCTTCCACATATGACAAACTAACACAAGATTGAAAAAGTAAAATCAGAATACATAGGTTTTTAGACACTTCTTGATTGAGGTAAACGTCCGGGAATCCTTAGGAATAGTGTAGAAGTTAGAGAGCTCCATGATTTGTGAGCTGCAGTTGAAAAGACCCAATGATATATTTTTTTCTAGCAGTCTGAGGGATGACAAAGTGGAAGCGCTCCAACTTTTATCATTTAAAATCAATAAAAATCGTCCTAATTGTAATAAATAGGATAATGCCTGTCACATCAGTGAAACCGACCTCTGACCAAAGCCACATTATTTCCCATCACATGAAAGACATGGCTTGGAATTTTTAGGGGATCAAGGTTTTCCAAATTTCTTCAATGCTCTCCCTTCACTCAATCTCACTTTGACGTGATGAAACCTGTCTACCTCTATGGGCTGATCAAGTTGAATGAATTTAATAGTCCTGAGAAGCTTGCCGGTGTACAAGGTCAGCATACATTCCTTTCTTCTTCATTAGTTCAGTATGACTGCCAATCTAAAAGGAATAATAAAAAGGAAAATTTCACTCAGTACAGAATGATTTCCAATCTAAAAGGAATAATAAAAAGGGAAATTTCACTCAGTACAGAATGATTTCCAATCTAAAACGAATAATTAAAAGGGAAATTTCACTCAGTACAGAATGATTTCCAATCTAAAACGAATAATTAAAAGGGAAATTTCACTCAGTACAGAATGATTTCCAATCTAAAACGAATAATTAAAAGGGAAATTTCACTCAGTACAGAATGATTTCCAATCAAATAAATAATAAAAAGGGAAATTTCACTCAGTACAGAATGATTTCCAATCTAAAAGGAATAATAAAAAGAGAAATTTCACTTAGTACGGAATGATTTCCAATCTAAAAGGAATAATTCATTTTCAGTTCAGTTTGTCAATACGAACAATAGGGTTCCAACCCTAAAAAGACTGGACCATTTTTTTTAAACACGTGGAACGCCTCTTGCAGTCTCGCCTGCATTACGCAATTCGATATAGCAGCAGTCCTGCCTTTGAAAACAGCTAATGAATAATTATTCACAGAAAAAAACACCAATATGATAATAAGATATTATGTCCATTGACCCAAAATGACCTTTGACCATGTGACCTAAGACATGCGCAAAACAATCATTCATACTTGATTACCCTTATGTCGATGTTTCATGAGCTAAATCCTTAAACTTTCTAAGTTATGATGCCAATTCAAAGCATACTCCCAACACGGCCAGAGTTCATTGACCTATAAATGACCTTTGATCTTGGCCATGTTTCTTAAAAACGTGCACAGGGTATTCAGGGATACATTGCTCTTATTTCCAAGTTTCATGAATTAGATCCATAAACTTTTAAAGTTATGATGACAATTCCTCAAATAACCCCAACTTGGCCAACGTTTGTTGACCCTAAGTGACCTTTGACCTTAATCATGTGACCTGAAACTCAGGCAGGATCTTCGGTGATACACTATTACCCTTATGTCTAAGTTTTATGAACTAGGTCCATATAATTTCGAAGTTATGACAACATTTTAAAAACTTAACCTTGGTTAAGATTTTGATATTGATTCCCCCAACATGGTCTAAGCTCATTGACCCTAAATGACCTTGGTCATGTGACCTTAATCTCAGGCAGAATTTTTAGTAATACTTGATTACCCTTATGACTAAGTTTCATGAACTAGGTCCATATACTTTCTAAGTTATGATGACATTTCAAAAACTTAACCTTGGTTAAGATTTCAATGTTAACGACGCCGTCGTCGGAAAAGCGGCGCCTATAGTCTCGCTCTGCTATGCAGGCGAGACAAAAACCATATTGCCAAAACAGTGTCTCTTGAAAAAAAAAATGAAATAAGTTTCAATGAGAAGAAAGCAAAGATATAACTATGTATTTTTTTTTACAGTTGAGTTAGATTGTCCTTTCCTTGTGCATACTTCCCAACTGAGTGGATTTTCAGGTTAATCTACTCGGTTGGGAAGTATGCACAAGGAAAGGACAATCTACCACAACTACCCAAAAAAAAAAAAAAAAAAATTACCTCTTGAATTTTGCCATCTGCAAGTACAGCTATAACATCTGCGTTCTGTATTGTACTAAGCCGATGAGCAATGATTAGCACTGTACGACCTGTATATCAAAGAATAGACAATTCACTTTTATTTCATCATTGAGTTTTGAAAAAGGAAAGTTGTCATAAAACGTTTGAAATAAAAATCATGAAACTTCAATATGAAAATATGATAAAATTATGCACTGAAAACTAAATCTCAATATTTGGATATGCAAAGCACCCTGTTGAAATCTTTTTTGTTTTGTAAGAACAAAAGTTTTTGGATATATTCCTGACAAGAAAGGGAGAGACAAACAGAGAACTGAGAGAATGACAGAAGGACAGAGAACGAGAGAGAAATAGACAGCTTACCTTTAGATTGTTTATTAGAAGTATCTAACTTTGTAATTGGAACAACAACGAGACCTTCAACTCTGGACTAAAGACCCATCAACTTTGTGAATTTTCCACCAACTCTGTGAATAATGTGTGAAATATTGGGAAGCCGGCGCCATTTAATGTTTTTTTTTAAAGATAAATGGCACTGTACAAATGCTGTTTATTCATCACCATCATGGGATCCTGTAAGAGTCTCTCAGCTTCTACAGAAGAGACAAATAAAGAGAAGCAGAGAGAGACAGAGGAGAGAGATGAAGATAACAATCTTACCTCTAGATACTCTATTAAATAGAATCCTGTACAAGTCTCTCAGCTTCCGCATCAAGAGAGACAAAGACAGAGAAGAAGAGAGGGAGAGATAACCATCTTACCTCTTGATACTTTATTAATAGTGTCCTGCACAAGTCTCTCAGCTTCTGCATCGAGTGCACTTGTTGCTTCATCAAGAATTAATATTGAAGGCCTCTTGATTAATGCCCTTGCAATCGCTATCCTGCAAGACAGAAAACAAAATTAATGGAAGAATGTACATGTATGCCAATTAAAATAGTTGCAGTAAAAAATGATTTCATAAGAAAGAATTAAAGCCACTATACCATCATGGATTTCATCTGATACAGTTCAATACATAAACTGAAGTTTGTGAAATTATAAATCTAAGCTGAAAAACATTACACTGTAGATCGCAAACACAGATAAGGACCTGTGGGACAGCATGTTATTATGGCACGGAAAAAGATTCAACATTCTGCTTGAATCCCATGCTTATATTGCTAATTTCTCAGCAATTACACATTTCCTTCCAGAATTCTTACTTATTTTAGGAACATACTTTTATTTATGGAAACAGACACTTGGTAGGTCATTTTATTTGATTTCTGTACAAACTCATTTTGAAGTCGTTACCACGACTGGCGTTTATCTTTCACCAATTGCTAGCAAACCTTGGGTCTTTTGCAGAAAGAGTTGTGTTTGATCACATATCACACTATCAGTTGCAAGACCAAAACATGCGCTTCAGGGGGGTGTTTCACAAAGAATAAGTATGACTTAGAGTCGCACTTAAATGCCTCATTGCGTGCGGTATAGAAGGCATGACCGCGTTGGTCAGATCATGCAAAGAGTACGCGCACACCTGCGTCTTTATTCATGTACAGTCCGACCTCTCTTATCCGGCCTCCCCTTATCCGGATCTCTCTATTATCCGGACGCACACTTGCCGAGATTTTTTTTTTTTTTCAATTCAAACTAGTACGTGAGGAAATGAGATTTTAATCTAAACTCAATCCTATGCGCAAACTCACTTTGATTACATATATTTTCCAATAGAGTCTACCTGCAACAACATTATTTTTCATGAAAATATCTCACCCAAATCACCGAAAGAACTTAGGCAGGATAATTTTCCAGTAAATCAGGGTGCAGCGCAAACATTTCATCACGTTGTCTTTTTGTTTCCCGGGAAAAACAACACATGTCTCGCTAGCGCTAACGCTAGGCCTCAATACGGACAGCGCCATCTATCATGTTTGAGCCTACAGTCAGTATAACAATGGCTGACATTGCGAACCTGCAATACCCGCCGCGATGATCTCATTGTAAAACTTAGTTTCATCGAGTCATTCTCTTTCTTACGAGGTATGCTCGATGTATACCTTCATCATTTTAGCAGGTAAATTATCCAACAGTTTTGGCAAACAATCGATTTCATTTCCGTAAAAATACTGCCTATAATTTTCACTAAAACTGCAGTGAATACCGTCTGTACGCCCACTACATTACTATAGATAACGTGTATGTAGTACCGCCGTTGGGGAAGCAGCAGCTGCGTGTGTTTAATATTGGGTCTCCCAGATCCGGATAAATCCCTTATCCGGATTGGTGCTGGTCCCAACGTGTCCGGATAAGAGAGGTCTGACTGTATTCAGCTCTGTGTATAATTATGATGGTTAATGTTACTGTTGTGGCGACACATTCCGGTACTCTGTTCTATTTGTGAATAATTTTCTATAAATCATTCTTATGTTTTATTCTTGGTTTCCCTTCTCAAGCCTTTTGATGCTTTTTGGGACACCTTTTTCTTTCATTATTATTTTTTTTATCTCATCTTAATGTTTCATGATTATATTTGTATATTTATGTTCAGATGTATGGTATTTGAATGTTTTATATGTATATATCATTGAAAGAAATATATGAGAGTATTTTACCTCTCCCTCAACTCAACTCAACTAAACTCAAAGATTGCGTCGGTATTTAAAGGTAACCTAAGTCATATTTAAACCTTTGTGAAACACCCCCCCCTGATTGCCTTAAATTAAAGTTGTGCTTCATTTATTCATAAATGGCTTTTAGACCGAATGATTAGTAGATGAACAAGGATTAGACTATGTGGTTGAGACCAAACTGAAAGTAGACAAATCAGACGTAGACCAATTGTGAAGCACTGTAGCCCAGTGGATTATTAGTCTTTGAGACAGAGGCCCATATTCTGAAGTCGGGCTTAATTTAAACTCTCGTTTAAAGTTGTGGTTTAAAGGTCAAGTCCTCCCCAGTAAAATATTGATTTGAATAAATAGAGAAAAATCAAACTAGCAATAACACTGGAAATTTCATCAAAATCGGTTGTAAAACAAGAAAGTTATGGCATTTTAAAGTTTCGCTTATTTTTCACAAAACAGTGATATGCACAACTCTGTGACATGCAAATGAGTCAGTCGATGATGTCCATCACTCACTATCTCTTTTGTTTTTTATTGTTTGAATTATAGAATATTTCATTTTTTCCAGATTTGACCAGAGGGACTGACTTGACTGAATCATATATAGTATTAAACATTGCTAACTCCACATATTCAGGGAGGAATTAATCACTGTTTCACTTGACAATGAGGAGAAAATTAGGATATTTCATATTTCATATAATAAAATACAAAAGAAATAGTGAGTGGATGACGTAATCAGTCTCCTCATTTGCATACCAACCAGGATGTGCATATAACTGTTTTGTGAAATTAAGCGAAACTTTAAAATGTCATAACTTTCTTATTTTACATCCGATTTTGATGGAATTTCCAGTGTTATGCTTGTTGGATTTTTTCTTTTTATTCAAATCAATTTTTTGTTGGGGTGGACTTGTCCTTTAATTATGGTGAGCCAATAGTTTCATAAATCTCTAACAGTAGGCCTATAATTTTCAATGTTTCAATATACTTTTCTCTCAAATCATTCTTAACTGTTTTGGAAGGATAAATGATATAGCTGTCTTCACCATTCATGAGTTAGGAAAGAGCACAATAAACATAAGAAACACAGAATGTAAGGGAAAATTTGATATTCATGGGCCTCTGGGTTTAACTTAGACCATGGTCTAAGTTAAAGATCCAGACCGGACCCGAAAATGAAATTGATAAATTATATACCAATCGAAAGCTTATAAGCTACTAAATACACCAAGGTATGCTTTATGCATTTTCACCGCTTCCCAGCTGAGTATTTTGCTTAAGAATATTCCAAGTATCGGGTTTCGAACCCCGCTTAGAAAATAGGCTTTATTGTGCTTTTCACCTGCCTCGAGACCGTGACGTCACGTTGTGTAAGAAGCGTCGTGATTCCATAGGTTTGTACACAGAAAAACTGGGTGATTTTTTTGCTTTCCAGATAACGCATTTCATTCTCTTCACTTCTATCACAGAGGGATATCACATATATTTTTACCCACAAGCTTGAATTTATGAAATCTGCAGTTTTGAACTAGTTTTTGCCATATTTTATTTCCTGCTTATTTGGCGCAGAGATCAATTCTATCTGCATTTAGATTATGTATAACAACTTTTCCTGACATAGCAATTTAGGCCCAATAAGAGCCAAACAAAGAAATCACAAAAAAGGTAGTGAATAGTTGTAGGTTTACAACAATTTGAACAGTGAATAATTTTGAGTGCCATTTTCATCTGAAAACGAAAAAAAAAATGGATTCATAACATGGAAATGGAAGAAAATACCCAATGCTTTTGTACACAAACCTATGGAATCACAACCCTCCTGACACAACGTGACGTCATCATTTCCAGGCGACGTGGGGGTGCTCAATCGAAGCGTACTTTGGAGGAGCAGTTTCTTTGATTTTTGTTTAATATTTTTAACTATTGGAAGGAGATATATGTAATATTTTTGGTATATTCGTATTGTATGAATCATTACCTTTATTTTGATATATGATTGTTTTTACACCGGTCAGGGTCTTTAAGCCTGACTTCAGAATACGGGCCAAATGGTCGTGGGTTTGAATTCCAGCCATGGTGTAATTCCCTTCAGCAAGAAATTGATCAATATTGTGCTGCACTTAACCCAGGTGAGGTAAATGACTACCAGCCGGACATAATTCCTAAAAAAGCTGTGAGCATCTGGAGACGAGCAGGGTTGCCAATGGAATAACTATGTCGTTAGTTGAGAGTGAAACTCCCATAAAAATAGGCAAATAATATAACTTGGGGGTCAAAATGAGTGAGATCAATAGAAATGCATGCAAATGAAAAAAAAAATTAAAGTGAGGAAGGACCAAAATGGGCGAGTCTCACTCTCATTGAGTGAGAGTTAGCAGCCCTGGACTAGTTTAGCTGAGATGATACATGAATGCATTGAGCACCTAACAAGGTAGATATGTGCACTTTATAAATCCCCTACATATTATCATTATAATCATTATTATCATTATTATAATTATTATAATAATCATTATCAGTATTACTACCACTATTAGTAGTACTATTATTATAATTATTGGTATTATCATTATCATTATTACTTTTATTATTGTTATTATTATTAATGCTATCGTGGTCTAGTGGTTCTGACTCTCGCCTTTCAAAGAGAGGGTCGTGGGTTTAAATCCCAGCCACAGTGTGTTTTCCTTCAGCAAGAAATTTATCCACACTGTGCTGCACTCGATCCAGATGAGGTAAATGGGTACCGGCAGGAAGAAATTCCTCAAAAAGCTGTGCGCACCAGATTATTACTATTATAATTATGAGCATTATTATAATTATTATAATTCATAAATTATTACTACTACACTAACCTTTGTTTCTGACCGCCTGATATAGTAGCTCCTCTCTCCCCTAGGACTGTGTCATATCCGTTTGGAAAGTCTTGGATGAAATCATGAGCATTGGCTAACTTAGCAGCTTCTTCTACCTGAATAATACACAAGATAAATGACAGAAAACAAAAGTGATTTGCCTGAAGAAATTATTTCCCCAAAATAATCAACCTTTTTTTGTACGCCCTACCTTAAGTTTACTCTCATTTTATGCTACTTCATAAATTGCTCAAACCTTGATAATTTAAAAACATAATTCCTCCCTGAACATGTGCAATTGCCATTGTTGTAATCAATTTTGATTTGATGAAGCATTTCCTCAGTGTCAAATCTGCTAAAATTGAAATATCATATTATTCATAACAAAATGGCAAAGAAATAGTTATTGTGTGACATCATTAACCCTATGATTAATAAATCATTGTGGTGTGCTTATAGCTGTTTTTGTGAAAAATAAACATAATTTACAAAAGTTACAACTATCTTATTTTAAATCTGATTTTGTTTTGGGTTTTCTCTTTATGTTGGTGTGGACTTCCTCTTTAACTATGAAAACTGAATTATCTGAATGCAGAACCAAAATGTGTCAAATATCGAGCATGCTTTAAAACAGACAACCATTTACATATTTATTACTAAAGTTCGAACCTGTAATTTTTTTTCCCTTTCCTTTTTTCTCTTATTTGCTATGATGCATCTTGTGCGTGTAATTAATATGGAAATTGAAACATATAAAATCATATGTATTATTATCATGATTATTTATTATCAAATTATTATCATTATTGTTATTATTATTACTATTATGAGACAAAATTTTAGAAATGTATTTTTTCAATATATAAGAGCAAGAGTGTCGCTAGGGCAAGCACATGATACGCCCTGTTACAACCGATAATGTCGCAGCAACGCATAATGTCGCAGATTGCGACATTAGGCCAAGAGCGTCCGACGCATAATGTCGCAGTCAACGCATAATGTCGTAGTTTTTCTAACGCATAACTTCACATGTCGCAATGCATAATGTCGCAGCAAAGTGTTAACGCATAATGTCACATGTCGCAACGCATAATGTCGCAGCGGTATTTTCTTCAGGACTCGAGCTACAGATAAGATATAAAATATGCTTTCACTAAGTATTTTGAGACACGAGAAAGAGAATTTGGAAATCAGGATTACTCTTCGTATGGATATTTATAGGTTTATTGCCATTTCGTCTACTGCCTTTTCCCCACTATCGCATGGTCTGATATCATTTCGTCTACCATTAGTTAGTCAACAACTATCAACATAGTCCAATAACAATTTCGTCTAATTACCATCTCGTCTAATAGCCAGTTGGTCTAATAGCCGTTTTGTTTATTATCATTTAGTCTAATTGTATTTTTTTTCAATTGGTCCAATATCTACTTTGTCTACTCTCATTTTGCCCATGTCCCATTTGGTCTAACTTCAGTTGGTTCGCTATCACTTTGTCTAAACCCATTTCGGCTAACAATCATTTGGATTTTCTTCAGGACTCGAGTTACATAACTACACAATCGATGGCAGCGCGAGCCGAAAAAATAGATTTCGGATCTAAGAACAGGACACTCTTTTAATGTTTTGTAAATCGTAAAATGGATGGGTAACTAGGTATCTTCCTACATTAATGTTAATAATGCGAGCAGAAGTTTTTTGATATTTTAATCTGAAACTGGATAATTCAAGCACGTTATAAATATATAGAACAAGCTGCATATCTCAATAAACTTGGGTGCTGAGTGCGCGTTTTTTTTAGATTTAGACCTAGAATTTAGGCATTTTTTATACATGTTTTAATCATTTCATTTTATTTCCGTTCACAATGTTTTATATAATGAACATATCATAAAAATAAAGAATATAACAAAACATAACATCTTATAAAACATAATAAGGCCTATACATTTGATAAACACAATTAATAACATTATGCTGCCTTAAATGATTTTTTTTTTGTATTTTAGAGTAAAACGGAGGGGCTGCCGAAAATAAGCAATGCTTGTATGTGAGGCCAGCCCCAAAACTTAGTTTCATTACTTAATTTTACACAAATGCATAAATAAAACTTCGTAATAGTAAAAACAATAATAGAAATAATTATCGATGTACACTTTGCAAAGCAAATCAGAACTGAAAAAGCATAAAAATATAAAGCGAGAGCGAAGCGCGAGCTAAAAATACTTCATATTCCAGTCCGAAAAGGGGTAAATTTAAGCACTTTTTCAAGCACTATGCATGGAAATTCTGAAGTGGATGTGGATGCGAGCGCGAAGCGTGAGCGAAAATTTTAGCCTATATAGTACATGGTGATTTTTTTTTACCTGGTTGCTGAGAAAGCATGAATGCTTGTAAGCAAGCAACCAGAGAACTGACTGCTTAAGGTCCTCTCCAAGGGACCTGGTAGGCATAATGACTATTATGCCTTACCAAGGGACACTAATGCACCAATTAGGAATCAAATGCATGTCACCGGAATCAGAAACCCCCGTTTTACCGACTAAGCTATCGCGCCTCATTTGAGACATGAAAGATTTTTTTTTTTTTCCAAGTCTTCACCTCACCCGATTTTATTCACTTTTCTGTCTCCTCTTAATTTTCCTCATTTTCCCTCCTATCTTTCTCCGTTTCTTCTCTTTTCTTTTGTTCCCCTTCCTTTTTTATGCGGGGGGGGGGGGGGGGGGGGCGGGGGGAGCCGGGCCTTTCCCTGGATCCGCCTATGCCCTGTCGGCGGATGGTAAAGGCGTTTTTTTGCGCTCGCGAGCTGATCTGAACCACAAAGCAGGAGTAGTACTGCAACAAGTCGGCAATGATACATAGAGTCACCGTAGAGGTCTAGTGCCAGTAGACCATTATGGTTATAAGATGAAATGAATATGCCTATTGGACGAAATGATGATTGGACGAGATGGTGATTGGACCCATGGCAACGATACCAAATGATTGTTAGCCGAAATGGGTTTAGACAAAGTGATAGCGAACCAACTGAAGTCAGACCAAATGGAACATGGACGAAATGAGAGTAGACCAAGTGGTTATTAGACCAATTGGCTATTAGACCAAAAGGTAATAGACGTGGTGATTTTGGACAAAGTGGATATTGGACCAATTGAAAAAAAAATACAATTAGACTAAATGATAATAAACAAAACGGCTATTAGACCAACTGGCTATTAGACGAGATGGCAATTAGACGAAATTGTTATTGGACTATGTTGATAGTTGTTGACTGACTAATGGTAGACGTAATGATATCAGACCATGCGATAGTGGGGTAAAAGGCAGTAGACGAAATGGCAATAAACCGATAAATATCCATACAATGAGTAATCCTGATTTCCAAATCACTTAATTCTCTTTCTCGTGTCTCAAAATACTTAGTGAAAGCATATTTTATATCTTATCTGTAGCTCGAGTCCTGAAGAAAATACCGCTGCGACATTATGCTTTGCGACATGTGACATTATGCGTTGACACTTTGCTGCGACATTATGCGTTGCGATATGTGACGTTATGCGTTAGGAAAACTACGACATTATGCGTTGACTGCGACATTATGCGTCGGACGCTCTTGGCATAATGTCGCAATATGAGACATTATGCGTTGCTGCGACATTATGCGTTGGTGCGACATTATCGGTTGTAACACGCCCGCCTGTAACGCAGAAAATGGAGTTATTGGTCAAGCAAGAAAAGTGAAAGGTGGCAACTTGACCTTAGACCCTTAAATCAATAGGCTTCCTGGGATCCATGCTAGTATCATACAAACCAAATTATATGAGCCTTGGTTAATAAAAGTTATTGCATTTATTGCATTTACAAGGATTTTAAAAGGGTAAGATGAAAACCTGTCACTGTGACCTTGACCTGTGACCTTTAGACCTCAAAATCAATAGGCTTCCTGGGATCCATGCTAGTATCATACACACCACATTATATAAGCCTTGGTTGAGTCAAACTGAAGTAATCGTGTTAACAAGGAAAAGTTAACGGACGGAAAGACAGATGGACATCGAGCGTGATACCATAATACGTCGCGTCTAAAGACTAGAGAATGACATAACTTCATGCATTCTACGCTTATGATGGGAAGACAGAATGGTTTGACCGAAATGAATGCGAAACATGATCAACACAATTTTTCATCATTCTTCATCCTACTTTGATCGAAATTCAATTACAGTTTTTAGTTTTATTGATGTAATCTAAAATAAACTTGGGCTGGACCTCATTTACCTCTGTGTCTGTAGCTTGTGGATCCCCATACCTGATGTTTTCTCTGATAGATGTAGCAAAGAGTGTGGGTTCCTGTGAGATGCGTAATAAGGAGAATAGATTAGTGTACTAAACAACTCAGGGTCCCGTCTTACAAAGACTTGCCATGGATCCGATCAACCACTACATTTTATCAACAGATCTTGACTTCAACTTCAGCTGAGAACAAAGAAATTTTAACCGGTAACCCCCCCCCCCCCAAAAAAAAAAAAATGATTCTAAATTATACGCAGTCTAAACCTTTTCTTCCTATTACCAGATCTGGAATATATTACAGAATTTTCTTTGAAATTTTGGTGGTCAAGCTCCTCAAGATCTTGCTTAATTGATTCTTCAAAGGACAAGTCCACCAAAACAAAAAGTTGATTTGAATAAAAAGAGGAATTATATCCAACAAGCATAACACTGAATATTTCAACAAAATCGGATCTAAAATAAGAAAGTTATGGCATTTCAAAATTTTGCTTAATTTCACAAAACATTTATATGCACATCCTGGTTGGTATGCAAATGAGGAGACTGATGACATCATCCACTTTTTATTTCTTTTGTATTTTATCATATGAAATATTCTCACTTTTTCCTTATTGCCAATTGAAACAACACTTAATTCCTCCTGAACATGTGGAATTAGCATTGTTTAATTCTATATGGTTCAGTCAAGTTGGTCCTTATTGTTAAATCTTTAAAAAATGAAATAATTATATAATTAAAACAATTAAAAAAAAAAAATAGTGAGCGAGGGACATCATCGTCCGTCTCATTTGCATGTCACTGTTTTGTGAAAAATATGCAAAACTTTAAAATGTCATATCTTTCCTATTTTACATCCGATTCAGATGAAATTTTCAGCATTATGCTAGTTTGATTTTTCTCTATTTATTTAAATCAACATTGTTCTGGGGTGAACTTGACCTTTCATATACACCTGTAGGCAGGGGCGGATCCAGGATTTCCCAAAGGGGGGGGGGGGGAATTTTTAGGAGGAAAATTTTGACAAGCCCCCCAAAACAGGAACCGAACCACAAATTAAGGATATTTCGTACCAGAACAAATTAGACAAGCAAAAAAAAAAAAGAAGGTTTTTAACCACAAATCAAGGATATTTCGTACCAGAAAAAATAAAGGTCTTCAATTTCAAAAGGGGGGAATCTCTCTTTTTTAATGTCTTAAATTTTTGTCATAAAACGTGTTTGGTCAGTCTTTGGTCCATCCTCTTTGTGAGATTCATTATTTGATCTAATTTCTGTACAAAAAAAACAAGACTATTTTGCAGGGTACATTTCTTTTCTCCAAGTTGCTTAGAGGCAATTTACAATTTTACATTATATGAATTAATCATCAATTTATCATTATTTCTATTAGTATACCTGGGGCCCGTTGCATAAAACTTTTTACCTGAGAAAACTCAGGTTGTTTTTACCAGAGTTTTTGCCCTGTGTTAAAGTCAATGGCAGAAATCAGACTAACCTTAGTTTTCAGTTTTTACCAGAGTTTTCTCAGGTAAAAAGTTTTATGCAACAGGCCCCCGGTGGGTGTTTTATAGAGCTGAGGGGTGTTTCACAAAAATTTAAGTATGACTTAAATCGCACTTAAATGCCGACGCGTATCTGAAATGCAACGCGCAATCTAATTGATCAATACGCAATAGTGCGCGTCCTCTTTGCATGATCTGACCAATGTGGTCATGGCTTTTATACCGCGCACAACTAGGCATTTAGGTGCGACTCTCAGTCATACTTAAATCTTTGTGAAACACCCCCTGTTCGTAGAGTTATGCACAACTTTACCTATGACTGGAACATGATCTTAGGTGCTAAGTCAGCTACATAGGATATATCGTGTGGCACAAGAAAGGGTCACCAATCGTGCATAAAGTCTTGCGTAACCTTACAAACAGCTTTATGAAACCCCCACCAGGGCAGAATTTCGTCTTAAGACGAAGGGTTCGGATTAGGGTTGCAATAGGGTTTTATGTTTGGTTTAAGATAGGGTATAGTGTTAAATCCAGGGTTGAAGTTGGTCATTCGATTAGTGTGTGAATTTGAGAGCAGAGCAATTGTCGCCAGAGGAAATGTCATGGAAGCATTATACCCACTTGGTTGATGTATCCTATCGTTCTTCCTCGTAGCCAGCTGGCATCCAGGTCAGGAACCTCTATCCCATCAATCCTTATACTTCCTGCAGTGACATCATAAAACCTCTCCATCAGCGCCGTGACCGTTGACTTGCCGGCCCCTGAGGGACCACAGATGGCGATTACCTTTCCTCTGGGGCAGCTCAGCGTGAAGTCTTTGAGTACTACCTGATGGCAGAAACACAAGAAATTTATGAATCGACTCGTCATCAATGAGAAACAATAGTCTATGTCAGGGGAGGATTTTCATCAGTATTTTTTATGAATAAGTTGCCAGATCTGATAACCATTCCTGGTTTTGATTGGCTGAGAAGCACTGTTACTATGGTAACTGGTAGATAAAACAGGACTTGTCGGATAAAACGTCCTTTCATGGAATGTTTCTTGGAGGTTGAACACGTACGTGAATCCCTCCAACTCAGTGTAAAAAGTGGGCGGAGCTAAATCGGATTTTTCGCGCCTAGCAACCCTGTTAGCAACGCCTGTTGCTCAATCGTTTTGCTCAATCGTTTTGCTCAATCTCCATAATGTCTGCGATATTAAAATCCTACAAACCAATGGAATCGTTAAAATTTAGTAAGGCTATGAATGTTTATCATTTACACTGACTATCGGTGTACAAACTCATACCAAATTTAAAGGTAAGTGTCGGTTATATTACGAATTATCAGACATTTTGATGAGTGATTATGTGAGATACTGATGACATTGGGCAAACTAAACACCATATTTCCCAAACCTTGATAATGTTGTATTAATTTTTAACTATACAGTCAATGTTACACATTCTTGACATCAGTTTGACTTTTTGTAATTAAGGAAAGAAATAATGATTACCGAAAAATGAAATAATCTTTGTGTCAGGTATATTCCAAGCATTTTTAGATATCGGTAAACTATTATTAAATTTCATAGATTGAGTATCAAAATTAAACATTAAATTTTGCACAGTGGCCATCGCGAGGGGAAAAGGTACGTGGAATATACGGGGGAATATAACACCCGACTCCAGTATCGGACTGGATAATCTGAACGGACAGCCAGGGCGATCAGCCCTGTCTGCACACGCTAAAATTTATCATTCTGCGGCTCGGGTGCTAAGAATGAACTTGATTTTTTTCTTCATTACGAAACTCATCGTGAAAAATGTTATCCAACATTGATTTTACACTCGTAAGATTTAATGTTATGTATCATTTACACAACATTATGGGATGATAACCCTTCTTCGGGAGAACAATGGTATAGTAGTTCGAATCTAACGATTTTCTTTTAGAAATATAACAAAAAATAACCTGATTTTTAAGGCCTGACATTTTCTTATAAATGATGGAGAAAATAGTCTACCAACGTTATCAGTTTGGGAAAATTCTAGTATATGTAATAAGATATTTTTTAAAACAATAAAAAATTATGAAGATAGTGAAAATAAGGATTTTGAAATGCTATATAAAATTTACGCTATATTTTCATAAATTTTGGCATATTGTATCACTCATCAAAATGACTGGTAATTCGCCTTCTTACCCACACTTTCTTGTAAATTCGATATAGGTTGATACACCGATATTCAATGTAAATGATAAACATTCATAGCCTTATTAAATTTTAACGGTTCCATTAGTTTTTAGGATTTTAATATCGCAGACATTTTGGAGAGTGAGCAAGACAATGCTCGTAAGCGTCGCTAACAAGATTGCTAGGCGACCTACCGTGAGAGGGCTTTTATAATGGCGGGCTCCGCTGAGTGGATACATAGCCTATAGGCGGTTCACGTACGTGTAAACACTACTGAATACAGAATGTTCAACCTGTGAGAACCTTCGGTCCTCTGGTCACTTAAAAAAAAGTTTAGAAAAACCATTACCCTCGCCAGGAAGCCATAGTTGGATAACCCTTTCTTTTACAGGACCCTGAAGAAGTAATCGTCCTATCTCAGAATTACATTAATTTCCCTACCCAAAATAATGCCCCAAATATTGTATTTTCATGATAGGATTACACCCTCTCAAAATCACTACACCCAAGAATAATACCCGCATGGAATTCACTGCCTCCCAATGTAAAATCTTCACCTGCCAGTAAGACCTTATCAGCCACCTATATTTTCATAAGCCAGTTCGTAGTTCCACTCTGCGCATGATCAGAAGATTCTGCGCATGATCAGAGGAAGGTCATTTGTACTAAAGTGACATGGTGGTTTAAAATTTAATGAGATAAGCGCCAAATTCGATGTCTTGATTATTCATATATTCTTTTGAATTGTGTTTTTCATTCACATCCACAAAAAAATGCATCCACGAATAACTGGTATATTTCACAGTTTGCCAAGTACATTGTAAAACATCCTCTAGTATACATTAAAACTAGAAATGCAACAAATAACTTCATAGAGTGTTCATTGATGTGCTATTCTAGTCACCTGGTCTATTCAATTTCTTCATCCCGCTATGTAAGGCATGCATACGTAATATCTTGCTTTGAAATCTACCTATCTTAATGAAAGAAATGAAAGGTCATTTGACCAAAATTGTCCCAGAAGTAACTACGAACTGGTCTATTGCAAATGCATGCATGCATGAACGCAATTCCATAAAATGATCAACCTTTTTGTACGTCCCACCTCCATTTTTCTCAAGTTTTACTTCACTTCATAAACTGACCAAGTCATGATCTTTTGGGATCACTGTGGACTGTCAAAAAAACAAGAAATAAGTGACAGAAAATTTCATGAAGGTCCCACATATAGGGGGTCAGACGTACATTGAAATTGCCCCAGAGTTAAAAAGTATATCCCATTTTCTCAGTGTTTTTATTTTGGGGAGTTTTATGCCCTTTTTACTGAATGTTCTAGCATGGCCATGGAAAACAAAACTTTTTACTTTTATTGTGGACGAGCATTGTGACCATCTTGGAGTTTTAATGCCATTACTATCACTCTTTGTAGAAGCCCCGTATTGAACAGTTATATGAAATCCAGCTTCAGAATGTATATTTTTCTTCAATTCGGACATATTTCTTTAAAAAAATAAATTAATATTCACCTTTTTTGGAGGGGGTGACATTATTATGACTACAAAATCATAATATCAGAGCGCTTTAGAATCAACCATTATTTGATGCGTCCATCAAATTATGCAACTTTTCAGGAATCTTCTTGCATATACAAAATAATTGGTCTCTAAAGACTCCAAGAAAAAGGGAAACCAAACAGATTGCTCGCCTAATTGAATCTGTACATGAGAACAGGCATGGAGAAGGGGGGGGGGGGTAGTATGGTAATCCGGCTCCCATCACCCCTTTACTCTGATATCAGAACTAAAATTTGGCAATTTCTATTCTTTCAATGTTTTTTATCAATGAACGGTAAGACTGCATATAGTAAAACAAAAATGAAAGTATATTTGTTTATATTGAACTGATTGGGCATTAAAAAAGAATAACAGATGTAATTAACTTGGCTGAATGTAAGACTTGTTCAGTGTCACCAAACCAACATTCATTCTATATTGCATTGCAATGATGCAGACAGGACATGGCAAGGGGCGTTCCTCTTTATCATAACATAATTATTTTTCAAAGCTGTTTATTTTTCATATCTGATCATATCAGTTCATGCCATGGTAATTTTATTTTTCTGTGAGCATTACAACTTTTGATCTTTCATATCCAATATCATAGCTAATACAAACATTGTAAAACAAAGATAAGTAATTCAAGAGGGTTGGTCATACATACATTATGGAATAGCTATCTTGTTGATTTATTGCTATGATGAATTGAATCTAGACCAGGAGCCCAACTAAGATACCTGATGTAGGGGGGGGGGAGGTAGATCAATTACTTAAATCTCACATCACTTGTTTCTCTCTACTGAGTGACATATTGTATAGAGGTATATAACCTAAGAAAATCCTTACTCTTTCTTCACTTCTTTATTTCATCATCTTAATTCCCATTCCTCCTTTCTTTTCCCGATTTTTTTCCCCTACCTTAAATCACAAGAATGAGAACACAAGAATATACAGATAGGAGTTGAATGAGATTTGCAAAACATTCCTTTAGAATGTCATCAGCAATATGCTGATTTGAAACAGCAATGACTTGGCCACCAAATGGAAGAAGGAACATTGGCTGTCCCGAGCACACTTGGTGACGGACTTTCTTCAAAGACTTAGAGTCGGCCCAATCTGATGGAGGTTAAATTTAGTGGTTGCAAATAAGTACCCAGGTAAGAAGCTTGCTGCCTTATGCATTACACAGGAAGAACTAAGTGGTATGTAAGAATTTTACAAGGAGTATTTTTTGCGCCCGATACCCGGCCAGTCCCCCCCCCCCCTCTCTCAGTGGCGCCTTCCCCGGTCCAAAGTATCACTATTAATAAAAGTGTCAGTAGTTTAACTCTTCGCATGCTAAATTAATTTTTATAGATGTTATCCAAGAACTAAATTGCCTTTTTATTAGCTTATCTAATTTGAAGGCAGGAGAGAAAACTGATTATTACGATTATTGGATTTAATTGTACGAATGTGCAAAATTGTAACATCAGCGCGCAAAGGGTTAAATGATGTCTGGATATGAATACTATTTGCTCATCAGCACTATATCATAAAAAAACAACCATTAAAATTGCTCTGATCAGATGACAGCTATAAAGTGCTGTTAAAATTTTCAGATATAGCCATATTCTGTTACTGACAAATTGTGCTCTGAATCTGACTTTGTAGTGCTTCATTTGAAGTCCAGATTGCTTTAAAACTCAGATTTCATATGACTGTGAACAGGTAATGTATCTTGTACATGTATAACTTCAAATAATCTTAAAGTAGACATTTGTAATTATAAGGGAATGGGGGAACTGATTATGAGACGCTGAAACCATGGACCTTTGAAGAGATGGACGTGCATCCATATTATGAATTCACCAACAGATGACTCTTATTGTCATCCGAATAACATTCTCTTCATAGTAGTCTTCTTTGGTTCTATGATCGTCACCATGAGAAGGGCCAGAAGCAATACGTGATTTGACATTTAGGGGAAGGCGGGGTAAGTTGAGCATAGGGGCAAGTTGAGCCACCACCCCCAGGCTAATAATGAATGAGTCAGACATTGTGGTGGTGTCATGTATTGATGACCCATTACATAACCCTTAACCCCACCACATTGTTTTCAACTTTGAAACAAAAAGTACTTTTTTCGAGGGAAAAGTACAAATTTCAGCCAAAAAAGTAAAAAAGGGTGTGAAATAGATAAGTGCTTTTTACCCACACACATCTTTAAATATATTATAGAAATAAGAACAATATTGTCAGTCCAGGTATGGATTCTCACTCTTGTCATAGTCTTTTACATGATGGATGCATAAGAAATGTGTGGATGTAAAAATATCACAAAAAGTTCGGACGGGGCTAATTTAAGCCAACCAACATGGGGCAAGTTGAGCCAGGATGGTAACTCTTATGGTAATATATAATAAAAAATTAAAAAACATAAAAAGCCATTGATATGCAGGCAGAAAGGAGAAAATTCACATGACAGTTCTTTTACTTTTAGAAGATGTTAGTATTTATAGAGAATTAGCAAGTGAAAAGACTTTAAATGAAAAATTGACATCCTGGTTCTCCTGCATACATTTTGCACATAGTTTTTGTGGCTCAACTTACCCCACATGGTGGCACAACTTACCCCACAGATGGGGCAAGTTGAGCCATTTGACATCAGTTTTTTCAAAGGTCACAACGATTTTCAGTGTGGGGATAGAAAGTTTTATATAAGTGAAAAATATTTCCCAAGAATCAAATTTAAAGGCAAGGTACTTATTTCTACAATATTACTAGTCATATCAATTCTAACATGCAAAATGTAAAAAGTGTCACAACTTACCCCGCCTTCCCCTATATTCAACAGACTGTTTGTGCAGCATGTAATAAATCCCTGAAATCATGGGAAATTGATGTGCAGTTCTTGTTTCCCTTTGGTATTCTTAGTTCTGTGTGTTTATTTGGGAGAAAAGTCAGAATATTTTGATATTGAGGCAATTTTGTGATAGATTTGTTTACCATTTGAATTTGAAATTCCATTTTCCCAAGTTTCTCCATAACATTCCAGATATATGTGGCACAATAAGGCATAAATTGTGTAACTTTCAAAGTTATTAAGGCCCTTACAGCAGAAGTGAGCGGATCGAATGATATCATATTTCTATATCACAAAAATCACTGCTCCAAATATGAAGCATGTTAATTGAAAGGCATATGGTGAAACATGCATCAGTCAACAAAAATCAAGACCATGCAGGGTCCCATAACACAAAGGTTAGCGATTAACGATACGCTTGATTTTCATGATCGACTGTACATTGTAATCGATGTATTCTATCATAGAAAACTGTTCTACGATCATTGCTAAGCTTTGTGCTACGGGCTCCAGGAAAGTGTTCCTTCTTATAAAAGTGATCAGATACGCCGTGGTAGTCATGGTAATTGCTATTATTATAACACCTGTACATTCTCATTAAGATGCACAAAACCAGGTGACTATCATTGGATCAAAGAAATACTCGTGTTCATCGTCCATCTCTTAGGTCCATGCTGACACCCAAGGTACATTAGCTAAAGAAGATCTATTTTTCATTATCGGGTTAAGCTTTTGCATTAATGTTGACATATGAGAAGGTCCATGGGTCAGGTTTTTTCCACCATATAGCTGATTTTGATTCCATTTATTTCTGAAGCTTCTTCCTGCTTCTTATCCATCTCACATATACAGGTTACCTCATCATCCTTAGCTAAATAACCAACATACATTACATCATGGCGGCAAGATTTCCTGAAGGAAACCAAGTTCAGCTCCGACCTCGAAAAGGTCATGACATGAAATGGTCATGTGACAAGCATGGTGAGCCAATCGCATTTTACTGTAAGAAACACGGATTACCCGTATGTGATCGATGCGCTATCAAAGAACATTGCCAAAAACCATGTGAGCTAGACGATATCGAGGATGTCATCTTTGAGAGGAGAAAAAAACTGGATGAGAAACGGCCAAAAATACAGGAACTTCAGAAACAAATGAAAGCCCTAGATTTGAAAATAAAGACAGCTTTAACTTTTGGGGATACTTATCTACAGACCATAAACAACAACATTCAAGCATCGTATCACAACAAGATCAAATCTGTTGAGGAAAAGGAGGACAGAATTATTAGGGTGATTAACGAGGAGGCAGATGAGGAAATAAGACTGGTAAATGAGAAGAGAGAAAAACGGATCAAGGATTGCAACATTGCGAAAGAAAAGGAGCAAAAACTCATCAAAGATAAAGAAACAAAACTTCTATCAGATGCAAAAACAATCAGCGAAATTGTTTCTAAGAAGATCAAAGAGTTAACTAATAAGAGTCAGCATGTCATAAACACTATCAAGAATATTGAATCAACCATCACACGTATAAACCAACATGATGAAACATTGGTGAATGAAGCTCCTCAAGTACTTGCATCTATCGATGAAAATTTAAGTTTGAATGTTCATCAAGATGTGAGCGACGGTCTTGACCGAATAGAGAATGCAATCCAGAGAGTGACATTTGTAGAGGGGGAAGTAGGTGGAAAATACTACTGTAGAATTGATGGGTATATCGGTAAATGGGAACTTATCAAGTCAATCCGCATTCCATCGGTTATTCATAAGCCATATGCGCATGATCTGGTCAGTGAGGATGAGATATATGTGCTAGAAATAGATGACTATGACATGTACACTAACAATTATGTTACAAACATTAACACTCAGCACACAGAGAAAGTCATTGATGAAGGTGAGTGGATTACATCATGTGCGTCCATAGACAGTAACGTAATAGTACGTGGTAAGTGGATAAATAGTCGCACTGATATGTTGGATGGATGTATCACTCTCTATGACAGACAATCGAAGATGATTAGACACATCAGCATACCAAGGAATGAAGTTGGTGTTCCTTGTGTTCTTGTTGATGTTGACAGGGATGGGATGATCCTCGCTGCTCAGAACTATCAGTCTAATATCTACGTCATCAATCCTGCTAATGATAAGATAGTAAACACTATTACAATGCAGGGTAAGGTGGTGATGGGTGAGATACAAGCCTTGTCATCAGGTGATATCGTTGTGAGAACAGGTAATGATGAATACACTGTCATCTCACGATCAGGAGAAGAGAAGGCTGTCATACACTGTGATGAGTGGGACTCAACACAGTGTCGCGTTGAAAAACTGACAGACACACTCTACATCACGTACTGGGATGGAGCGCGCAATACATACACAGTTGATCAGGTGTCACCTGATTGTATCATCCAGGCAAGGAGGATCGTGGAATACAAGGAATCAGATCGCTCTGACTGGGTTAGCCCTTGTCTTGTTACTACTTCTGGTAACCTCATAGTATGTGATGGATACAAACTTCATCTTTACAAGAAGACATTCGTCATGTAAATCATCAAGAATATAAACATAGTCTGCAGGCACAGACCCTGATTGAAACTTTGATCAACAAGTGTGTCTCCACACAAAGACTAGCACATACAAAACTTCACTTCTGAATGAGAGGCCCTTCAGTATACAAGGTATAACCCTGCACATTCAGAACGTTAACTCGAGTGAAGGGTTTGCACAGCAATCTAAATGAGTGATAATGTTTTTTTAAGAACATTTCAGAGCAATGTTTTGCTACATTTCCATTTGTGTTCAACTTCAATCTGCCACCCCTTATACCCATTGGGGCAGTTTCATAATTTGTTATAGTAACAATCAATAGTTAAAAGCTACTGAAATAATTTGATTTGATTGGATCATAGTAACCTTTGGATAGAAATTTTTATTTTAACAAGTCTTTATGTAACATGACTCGTTATAGTAACAATCAATAGTTAAAAGCTACTGAAATAATTCAATTTGATTGGATCATAGTAACCTTTGGATAGGAATTGTTATTATGACAAGTCTTTATGAAACATAACTCATTATAGTAACAACAAATAGCTAAAAAATACTGAAATAATTCAATTTGATTGGATCATAGTAACCTTTGGATAGAAATCATTATAACGAGTCCTTATAAAACAATATAGTAACAATTAATAGTTAAAAGCTACTGAAATAAATTTGATTGGATTGGATCATAAAAACCTGATTCTCCCGAGGGGGGGGGGGGCTCAACAATTTCTGCTGCGCTATATCGGCTGCGCAAAATTTTTTGACCTCGCCGCTCAATGACTTTTTACTTTCAAGTCTCATGCAAATTTTGAGACCAAATTTGTGATACGCAATACGCAGTTACGACATTACGCAACATTTATATGTAAGTGCATGTCAGACCCAAAATTGCTCAAAAATGTGATTTCATGTACAAATCCAATGCAAATTGTGTATTTAGCCAAAATTCATAAATGTGTCATTATTTCTACTTTTACTGATTAAACTTAATTAATTTTGCCTTTTTTATGATCAGAATTAAGTCTGGAACGATTTCCATCGAAAAAACAATAACAAACAAAAAGTAAAAAAACAAAGAAATACATAAGAAATTTAAAAAAAACAATAAAATACACAAGAAATCAGTCTTGGTACCATAATTTTTTTCATTCACAATTGTTAGGAATGCTATAAAGAATATTTTCACCAAAAAATAGCATTCTATGAGCTTTATTTAGTGAATCAGAGCAATAAGTATGATTTCATGAATAAATTAGCATAATTAATTCATATAAAATAAAAATATATGAATTCAGTGAAATTTGCCAATGCAACTGCGTAGATTACATCATTCTCTACCATCATGCAAATTTTCGTTGCAATCGCGCAATCCGCGGCCGAGATCTCAAGGGGGGGGGGCATAATGACAAGAATCAAAATACCCCAGGAGATTTAGGGTTAAAAGAAATTGTTATTATAACAAGTTTGTATGTAACAGAACCATGGAGACATTCATGTTTGATACAATGGTCATGCCTATGTGTTATTAAATTCAATGATTGTAATGTTGTATTTGAAAGATTATTATTTGTAAGTTAACAGTCAAATGCTCTTGTGGTCATATTATGCTGTTAATAGTCACAGTCATTCTTTATTATAAAATGACATCAGTTGAAATTTGAATCTTCTTTCTTTCAAGTCCCCTCTCCATGTTTTAACAATAAAATCATTCATATTTTGACCAATCAAACTTTGACAGAATATGATTTTAAGAAATCATTACGCATTTGACGGTTAAAGAGTTCAAATTTTCATTTTAACCAAATTTAACTGATATTATCATACCACATCCTTCCAACAGTTTATAATGCCCTAACCAAACAGATAACTCATTTTAAGAATTCAAAATTCATACTATTAAATTGAAATACATTTAGCTTCATTTTGTATATAAATCTGTCAACAGGTTCGTCATTGTATATATATATATATATATATATATATCCATCTAAATATTTTTTTGCAAGCATACATGTCATTGCTTACCTTAAAATAATGTTTCAATAATTCATGCTGTTTATTTTCCCCAGTTTTTTGTTTCATCATATCTTTCACCTCTGTAAGGTAAGACGCTTTCCAAGATTATTTTTATAAAACCAGTTTATATATAGGAAATCCTATGTAAAAAGTGCACATTTCTTATATGATATAAAGTGTAGTATTATAGTATACATTATGATATTAGATCAACTATTTGGATTAATACATGTACCATAGAAGTTTAGTAGAAAGTAGAATTCAAGTCTTACAAATGATGGTATATTCTCTTGTAAAATGTTTTCATTAAATTTAGTATGGGAATTGTAGCACTTGATGTAACTGAAAGAATTGTAACATATGAATTAGAGGCTTTTTAGAGCAAACATTTTTGTTTGTAAATCAAGAGGAAAGAAATAGATATCTTCATGTTGGAATAAAATGAAAAAATGGTGATTATCTCATTTGGGTTAGTTAATACATGTATGTACGATAGAAGTTTAGTAGAAAGTAGAATTCAAGTCTTACAAATGATGTTATATTCTCTTGTAATATGTTTTCATTAAATTTAGTATGGGAATTGTAGCATTTGGTGTAACATAGTAAATTGATATGGTTCTTTACACCTTCAGAAGCATGGAAAGAATTTTAAGCTATGAATCAGAGCAAATATTTTTGTTTGTAAATCAAGAGGAAAGAAATAGATATCTTTATGCTGGATTAAAACGAAAAAATGGTGATAGCCAAGAAAGACGAGACTGATTCAATAATGGATTTATAAGACGAGAAAAATAGATGTCATTCAACTACCAGTTGTATGCACATTATGTATCAACATCAATCAATCATTTTGAATAAATGTTGTAAATGATCAAAGTCGTTCATTATGGTTGCATGTGAAATTTGTAGGAATTTCAATCAAAAGATCATTATGGTAATAGGGAGAGACAGTTTTTAATTTCTCTACAAGGAATATTAATCTGATGTATAATCAAGTAATTTTGTCAGCCTAAATGCTATTCAAATGAGAAACCTAAACATATAAAATATATAATTGTTTCATCTGCAGTTCTTTTGTTGACTCTACAATCTATGAAGGGCTGGTTAAAAATGACAGAATGATGCTGAGAGATAGAAGAGAAGATGAAGAGAGAGGGAGAGAGAAAGAAAGAGGGAAAAAGAGTGAGAAAGAGTTAGTGATAAATGGATAGAGAAAGACAGGAGGAAGAAAGAGAGCACTTGGGAGAATAAGGATGATGAGTGTCTCCACACAAAGACTAGCACATACAAAACTTGCTGTTTCAATTCCAGAGCGAGAGGGCCTTCAGTACACAATGCATGAGAAGGCTGCATACACAAAGAGAGAGAGAGAGAGTTTGTGATAAATGGATAGAGAAAGACAGGAGGAAGAAAGAGAGTGGGAGAATAAGGATAATGTTGAGACGAAAAAAGACAAGATGAAGAGAACAAGAAAGACGGGAAAAGAGATAGAGAAAGGTAGTGATAAATGGATAGAGAAAGACAGGAGGAAGAAAGGAAGAAAGAGAGTGGGAGAATAAGGATAATGTTGAGACAAAAAAAGACAGGATGAAGAGAAAAAGAAAGACGGAAAAAGAGATAGAGAAAGGTAGTGATAAAATGGATGGAGAAAGACAGGAGGAAGAAAGAGTGGGAGAATAAGGATGATGTTGAGAGACAAAAAAAAATAAGATGAAGAGAGAAATGGAGATGGAAAGATAAAGAGTAAAACACGAGAAGCAAGTGGCATTAAGATATAGAAAAAGCATAAAGATAAGGGGATAAAGAAGTTAGAAAGAAGAGAAGAAATTGAACTGATTGTGCACTTAAAATTAATATCAACACCTAATTCACTTGACTGAATGTTTCTTTACTTTCCAGCCAACTAAAGCCAACATTGCTTCTATATGTCAGGGGTGTGAGAGTTCAGATTATTAGCTGATTTCAGAGTTTTTTGTTTTGATTTTCAGCTTAATTTCAGCTTATTTATTGCTCTTCTCTGTGCAAAAGGTATGGGGGCTCTTTCAATTTCAGACTTTTTCAATACTCAGCTTTTTTCAGATCTTTTTATCTGTGTCCACACTCTAAATTACAGGGATTTAAAATTAGTCCACATGGACTGTAGTTAGGGACCAATCGAATTCCGGATTTAATTGAATCCTTCAGATTCCTTTTTTAAATCTCGAAAGATTTAAATTTAATTTAAATTTAAATCATTTGAGATTTAAATTTAAGTCTTTAGGATTAAAACAAAATCCAGAAATCGATTGGTCCCTAACTACAATCCATCTAGACTTATTTTAAATCCCTGTAATTTAGAGTGCGCACTCACACTTCTGATATGCAGACAAGACATGCCAGTGGGCGTTCCTCTTTATCATAACATAATTATTTTTCTAGGCTGTTTATTTTGTTCATATCGGATCATATCAGTTCATGCCATGGCAAATTCATTTATCTGTGACTATTACAACTTTTGATCTTTCATATCTAATATCATAGATAATACAAACATTGTAAAACAGAGATAAGAAATTCAAGAGGGGGCCATATATATATACATAAGGGTTAGTCATACATTATGAAATAGCTATCTTGTTGATTTATTACTATCACATAGTGAATCTAGACCAGGGGCCCAACTAATACCCCTTTCATAAACCCAATTATGCGGCTAATAGCAGCATAATGTGGTCGTAAAATTGGAGGAGGACCAGAGTTATCCGCATTATTTTGATGCTGCAATTATCCGACTAATAGCAGCATCGGGACAAGATTTTGAGTTTATGAACGCATTTCCAAATAATGCGGATAATTGCCATGCGGCGGTCACAAGGTCACCTTTTTCCACACAACCACATTGGAGGGGGCGTGTCCAGTTGTCATGACGATTATCCGACTTTTTCAGGACGGGGGCTCGTAAAAATAATGCGGATAATTTTCGTAGTTTGTGAACACAATTTTTATTGAATTATCCGCATTACTATTAGGCGGCTAATTGGAGGATAGGTTTATGAAAGGGGTATAAGACACCTTGATGTGGGGGGGGGGTGGGGCAGATCAATGACTTAAATCTCACATGACTTGTTTCTCTCTACTGAGTGACATAACCTAAGAAAAACATTACTCTTTATTTCATCTTCTTAATTCCTCTTCCTACTTTCTTTTCCTGAATTTTTCCCTACCTAAAATCACAAGAATGAGAACGCAAGAATATACAGGTAGAAGTTGAATGAGATTTGCAAAACATGTCTGAAGAATGCCATCAGTGTACGTTGATTTGAAACAGCAATGACTCAGCAACCAAATGGAAGAAGGAACATTGGCTGTCCCAAGCACACCTGGCAACTTACTTTTTTTCAAACTTAGAGTTTGCCATAAACTTAATACCAATCTGATGGGAGGTTAAATTTAGTGGTTGCAAATAAGTACCAAGGTGACCCTAGCTTGCTGCCTAATGCACTGCACAGGAAGAACCAAGTGGTGAGAATTTTACAAAGAGTGTTTTTTTCCGCTGATATTCCCCTCTCACCCGCCAGTGCATGTCGCCTACCCGGGTCCAAAGTACGAAGTATCACTATTCATAACAATAGTTAATTCATGTTCTGATATGAATGACATTTGCTCATTAATAATACATCACATATTTTATTGCTCTGATCAGATAAAGACAGCTATAACTGCTGTTTTCAGATACAGCCATTTTCTGTTACTAACAAATTGTGCTCTGAATCTGCAGTTTTTCATATGAAGTCAAGGTTGCTTTACAACTCAGATTTCAAATGATTGTGAACAGGTAATGTAACTTGCATTACTTCAAATAATCCATCTTAAAGTAGTCATTTGTAATTATAAGGGGATGGGGGAAGTGACTACCATATATGCTGAAACCATTGAATAATGAGTTTATTTGTGGAACGGTTGGCATATTTTAATATTGAGGCAATTTTGTGATTGATTTGTTTACCATCTGAATTTGAAATTCCATTTTCCCAAGTTTCTCCATAACATTCCTGATATATGTGGCACAATGTAATTGAGGTCCGAATGTGTACGGGAGTGAGCGGATCAAATGATATCCTATTTCTATATCACAAAAATCACTGCTCCAAATATAAAGCATTTGATTGAAAGGCATATGGTGAAACAGGGAATCAGCCAACTAAAATAAAGACCAGGGGAAAAGTTCCTTCTGTGATCAGAAACACGTTGATGATTATGTTATTGCTATTGTTACAACACCGTGTTCTCATTAAGATGCACAAAACCAGGTGACTATCATTGGATCAAAGAAATGCTCGCGTTTATCGTCCATCTCTTAGGTCCATGCTTACACCCAAGGTACATTAGCTGAAGAACATTAATATTTTTTTTCATTATTGAGTTTAGCTTTTGCATTAATGTTGACATATGAGAAGGTCCAAGTCTACATAATTTATTTTCCACCATTGAAACTGATTTTGATTCCATTTATTTTTAAAGCTTCTTCCTGCTTCTTACAGGTTTCCTCTATCAACCAGAGCTTAACAATCTTCAGACATTACATCATGGCGGCAAGATTTCCTGAAGGAAACCAAGTTCAGCTCCGACCTCGAAAAGGTCATGACATGAAATGGTCATGTGACAAGCATGGTGAGCCAATCGCATTTTACTGTAAGAAACACGGACTACCCGTATGTGATCGATGCGCTATCAAAGAACATTGCCAAAAACCATGTGAGCTAGACGATATCGAGGATGTCATCTTTGAGAGGAGAAAAAAACTGGATGAGAAACGGCCAAAAATACAGGAACTTCAGAAACAAATGAAAGCCGTAAATTTAAAAATAAAGACAGCTTTAGCTTTCAGTGATACTAATCTACAGACAATAAACAACAACATTCAAGCATCGTATCACAACGAGATCAAATCTGTTAAGGAAAAGGAGGACAGAATGATTAGGGTGATTAACGAGGAGGCAGATGAGGAAATAAGACTCGTTAATGAGAAGAGAGAAAAACGGATCAAGGACTGCCACATCGAGATAGAAAAGGAGCAAAAAATCATTAAAGACAAAGAAGCAAAACTTCTATCAGATGCAAAAACAATCACCAAAATCGTTTCTAAGAAGATCAAAGATCTAACTATTAAGAGTCAGCATGTCATAAACACTATTAAGAATATTGAATCCAACATCACACGTATAAACCAACATGATGAAACATTGGTGAATGAAGCTCCTCAAGTACTTGCATCTATTGATGAAAATCTAAGTTTGAATGTTCATCAAAATGTGAGCGACTGTCTTGACCGAATAGAGAGTGAAGTTGAGAGAGTGAAGTTTGTAGAGGGGGAAGCAGGTGGAGAATACTATAGTAGAATTGATGGGTATATCGGTAAATGGGAACTTGCCAGGTCAATCCACATTCCATCGGTTGTTAATAAGCCGTGCGTGTGTAGTTTGTTCAGTGAGGATGAGATATGTGTGCAAGACAGAGGTAACAATGACATGTATGTTACAAACATTAACACTCAACACACAGAGAAAGTCATTGATGAAGGTGTGTTGATTACATCATGTGCGCCCATAGACAGTAACGTAATAGTATGTGGTAAGGATAGCGATGATTGCATGGGTGACAGGTTGGATGGATGCATCACTCTCTATGACAGACAATGGAAGGTGATTAGAGACATCACCATACCAAGGAATGAAGACGGTTTAAGTGTGTATGTGTATGTTGATGTTGACAGGGATGGGATGATCATCGCTGCTCAGGACGATCAGTCTAATATCTACGTTATCAATCCTGCTAATGATAAGATAGTAAACACTATTACGATGCAGGGTAAGGAGGTGTGGGATGGGATACAAGCCTTGTCATCAGGTGATATCGTTGTGACGACAGATGATAATGAATACACTGTCATCTCACGATCAGGAGAAGAGAAGGCTGTCATACACTGTGATGAGTGGGGTCTGTCAGAGTGTCGCGTTGACAAACTGACAGACACACTCTACATCGCGTATTGGGATAGAGAGCGTAATACCTACGCAGTTGATCAGGTGTCACGTGATGGTATCATCCAGGCAAGGAGGATCATGGAATATGTGGAATCAGATCGCCATAGCTTCATTAGCCCTTGTCTTGTTACTCCTTCTGGTAACCTCGTAGGATGTGATGGAGACAAACTTCATCTTTACAAGAAGACATTCGTCTTGTAAATCATCAAGAATCTCACTCAGCATAGTCTCCAGGGGCAGACCCTGATTGAAACTTTGATTAACAAGTGTGTCTCCACACAAAGACTAGCATATACAAAACTTCGATGGCCTTGAGGTGGCTGCACATTCAGACCATAATCTCGAGTGAAGGGTTTGCACGGCAGACTAATCTAAATGAGTGATAATGTTTTTTTAAGAACATTTCAGAGCAATGTTTTGCTACATTTCCATTTGTGTTCAACTTCAATCTGCCACCCCTTATACCCATTGGGGCAGTTTCATAACTTGTTATAGTCACAATCCGTAGTTAAAAGCTACTGAAATAATTCAATTTGATTGGATCATAGTAACCTTCAGATAGAAATCATTATAACAAGTCCTTATAAAACATAACTTGTTATAGTAACAATCAATAGTTAAAAGCTACTGAAATAATTCAATTTGATTGGATCATAGTAACCTTCAGATAGAAATTGTTATTATAACAAGTCTTTATATAACAGGACCATGGAGACATTCATGTTTGATACAATGGTCATGCCTATGTGTTATTAAATTCAAAGTAATGTATTTGAACGACGATTATTTTTAAGTTAAAGGAGAATGAAACTCTTGGAGCAAGTTAACTTTTGTGAAAGCAGAAAAATCAAAGAATAAGATCAACAAAAGTTTGAGTAAAATAGGACTAGTAATAGAAGAGTTATGAGCATTTGAATGTCGAGATCACTAATGCTATGGAGATCCTCCCATTGGCAACGCAACCATGATCTATGATATCACAGATGAACAACTCTCCCCTTTTGGACACTGAAAATATACCCCAAAACATCTCTTTTTGCTCTTTCTAATCATATGACAAACGATTCATCAATGATATAATGTTGTGAAACCTCTGTACTTGTCCTCTCATAAAGAGAACACCTCACCTTGTGATAGACTCTATAAAAGTGAGAATATAAGTGAAATAAGTACTAAAGTAATGAGGGAGTTGTACGTGTGTGACATCACAGATCTTGGTCGCATTGCCAATAGAAGGATCTACATGGCATTAGTGATCTCAATATTCAAATGCTCATAACTTTCTTATTATTCATTCAATCTTCCTCAAATTTTCAACAATATGTTTCTTTGATTTTTCTCTTTGATATGGATTCAGCTGGTTTCAAGGGTTTCATTCTCCTTTAACAATTCAATGCTTGTGTGTTCATACATGTATTATGCTGGTAAAAGTCTAGACATTCTTTATTCAAGAATGATATCATTGAAATTTGAATCTTCTTTCTTTCAAGTCCCTTCTCTATGTTTTGACAATAAAATCATTCATATTTTGACCAATTAAACTTTGACAGAATATGATTTTAAAAAATCATAAAGAGTTCGAATTTTCATTTTAACCGAATTTAAATGATATTATCATCCCACATTCCTCCGAAAGTTTACAATGCCCTAACCAAACAGATTACTCATTTCAAGAATTAAAAATTCATACTATTAAATTGAAATATATTTAGCTTTGTTTTGTATATAAATCTGTCAGTAGGTTCGTCATTGTATATATATATCACATTTAAATATTTTTTTTTTGCAAGCATACATGCATATCCTCATCATTGCTTACCTTAAAATAATGTTTCAATAATTTATCCTGTTTATTTTCCCAAGCTTTTTGTTTGATCTTATCTTTCACCTCTGTATTAAAGAAGCTTTCCAATCTTATCTTTATAAAACCAATTCATATATAGTATATCAAATTTTTGTAAAAAGTGCAAATTTCTTTTATAATATAAAGTGCAGTATACATGTATAATGATATGATATTTAAAGATCATCTATTTGGGTTAATACATGTACGATAGAAGTTTAGTAGAAAGTAGAATTGAGTCTTACAAATGATGTTATATTCTTTTGTAACATGTTTTCATTAAATTTAGTCTAGGAATTGTAGTCCTTGATGTAAGATAATAAAATGATATGGTTGTATTTGATCTTTACACCTTCAGGAGGATTGAAAGAATTGTAACATATGAATCAGAGCAAACATTGTCGGGTGTAAATCAAGAGGAAAGAAATAGATATCTTTATGCTGGAATAAAATGGTGATAGCCATGAAAGACAAGAAAAATTCAATCATGTATATAAAATATGCGAAAGATTGGTCAATCAACTACCAGTTGTAAACACATTATTGATCTAAATCTATCAATCATTTTGAATAAATGTTGTAAATGATCAATATCATTCATTATGGTTGCATGTGAAATTTGTAGGAATTTCAATCAAAAGATCATTATGGTGATAGGGAGAGACAGTTTTTAAATTCTCTACAAGGAATATCAATCTAATGTATAATCAAGTAATTTTGTCAGCCTAAATGCTATTCAAATGAGAAACCTAAACATATAAAATATATAATTGTTTCATCTGCAGTTCTTTTGTTGACTCTACAATCTATGAAGGGCTGGTTAAAAATGACAGAATGATGCTGAGAGATAGAAGAGAAGACAAAGAGAGAGGGAGAGAGAAAGAAAGAGGGAAAAAGAGAGAGAAAGAGTTAGTGATAAATGGATAGAGAAAGACAGGAGGAAGAAAGAGAGCACTTGGGAGAATAAGGATGATGAGTGTCTCCACACAAAGACTAGCACATACAAAACTTGCTGTTTCAATTCCTGAGCGAGAGGGCCTTCAGTACACAAGGTATGAGAAGGCTGCATACACAAAAGGTGGTTTCAGACCGCCTCGAAGTTCGCTAGTTCCAGGTATTCTCTGATCGGGAAATTTACCCCGATCAGAAAATACCAGGTATTTTGGCGGTGTGAAAGCAAACTACGCGTAATATCCCCGAAAGAAAATACCAGATAAATAGTAGGTACTTGGCAAAATTACGAGAACTTTCGCGGGGATTTTTCCAAGGTCGTGGGTATTTTGGCGGTCTGAAAGCAAATTACGGGAACTTTTAGCCCAGCGTGTCGTTGGGTGCGGCGCCGTGCATGGGTTGCTGCTGGGCTAGTGATTTTGAATTTCGCGCCTTGCTGCTTATCAGACCATACTGCGCATGCTCGTAACTTCAGGAACTTATCCCGAAGGGTATGTTTCAGGGCGGTGTGAATGCAGGAATAATTAATGGGTATTTTTCAGCCTAAAAAAGTTCTCGTAATTTAACGGGGATTCTTGTGATCGAGGCGGTTTGAAACCACCTAGAGAGAGAGAGAGAGAGTTTGTGATAAATGGATAGAGAAAGACAGGAGGAAGAAAGAGAGTGGGAGAATAAGGATAATGTTGAGACGAAAAAAGACAAGATGAAGAGAAAAAGAAAGACAGAGAAAGAGATAGAGAAAGGTAGTGATAAATGGATAGAGAAAGACAGGAGGAAGAAAGAGTGGGAGAATAAGGATGATGTTGAGAGACAAAAAAAAAAGATGAAGAGAGATGGAGAGGGAAAGAGAAAGAGTAAAACACAAGAAGGGGAATTAAGACATAGAAAAAACATAAAGATAAGGGGATAAAGAAGTTAGAGAAAAAGAAGAGAAGAAATTGAACTGATTGTACACTAAAAATTACTATCAACGCCTTATTCACTTGACTGAATGTTTGTTTACTTTCAAGCATCACTAAGCCAACATTGATTTTATATGTAGACAAGACATGCCAGTGGACGTTCCTCTTTATTAATATAACATAATAATTATTTTTCAAGGCTGTTCATTTTTTTCATATCGGATCATATCAGTTCATGCCATGGTAATTTCATTTACCTGTGACTATTACAACTTTTGATCTTTCATATCTAATATCATAGATAATACAAACATTGTAAAACAGATATAAGTAATTCAAGAGGGGACCATATATATACATAAGGGTTTGTCATACATTATGAAATAGCTATCTTGTTGATTTATTACTATCATATAGTGAATCTAGACCAGGGGCCCAACTAAGATACCTTGATGTGGGGGGGGGGGGGCAGATCAATGACTTAAATCTCACATCACTCTCTACTGAGTGACATAACCTAAGCAAATCATTACTCTTTCTTTACTTAATCTTTTTTTCATCATCTTAATTCCTCTTCCTCCTTTCTTTTCCTGAATTTTTCCCTACCTAAAATCACAAGAATATACAGATAGAAGTTGGATGAAATTTGCAAAACATGTCTTAAGAATGCCATCAGTATATGCTCAATTGAAACAGCAATGACTTGGCAACCAAATGGAAGAAGGAACATTGGCTGTCCCAAGCACACCTGGCGGACTTTCCTGAAAGACATAGGCTGCGTTTATCCGACCTCAAGCCAGAATCGTGATTTGAATCATGATTGGAATCATGATTCAAATCACAAACATGAATCACAATTACTACAGAATCAGGGTTTAGACGACCTTCGTTCCAACGCTGTTTCTCCTCGGATTCGGACCGATCCAGTGCGCATCACAGTGCGCAGTTTGACCCAGGAAGTATAGGTCAACGTTGGACACTTAATTGGAGGTCGGCGACGTACATGTGATGTGACAACGTGGGGCGCGCGCCTTGGCAAGAACCGGAAATAGCTCGACACAATGACGTCATACAATCATGATTCAAATCACGATATCGTTTATCCGAACATTTTCGTACGTGATTCTGCAGAAACGTCTTTCCAAACGCCCTTTTTTTCGTAGTTCATGTTTGTGATTCTAATCATGATTATATTCAATTTCGACTAAACGCAATCGTGATTCTGCAGAATCGTGATTTGAATCATGATTGGAATCATGATTATAGGGTAAAAAAGTGGCGGATAAACGCACCCTTAGAGTTGGCCTATAACCTTGATAACAATCTACTTAAATTTAGTGGTTGCAAAACTCAAAAGTGACGACAGCTTCCTGCCTAATGCACTACACAGGAAGAAGCCTACCCCGGTCTAAAGTATCACTATTCATAACAGTGGTATAACTCATGTCCTGATATGAATGATATTTCCTCATCAATATTACATCACATATTAATATTGCTCTGATCAGATAACGACTGCTGTAGATGCTGTTAAAATCTTCAGATACAGCCATATTCTGGTACTGACAAATTGTGCTCTAACTCTGCAGTTTTTCATTTGAATTCTAGATTGCTTTACAACTCAGATTTCAAATGATTGTGAACAGGTAATTTAACTTCTATAACTTTAAATAATCAATCTTAATAGTAATTTGTAATTATAAGGGGATGGGGGAAATTATTAGGATATACAGTGCAAGCCAAACAGTGCCTTTAAGAAAAAAGGTAATCTAAATCTAGAGGGCTGATATTCCGATCATATTTAATTTTGTGTAATTATCTTCATGGATATAAATGAGAAACTCATCAGCTTTCCATTGATACCATATTTGTACCATTTATGCCACGGATGACCGAATCAATCGCTGTTGAAGACAACAGGTCCAGAGACCACTTTTTCCAAGTTTTGGTAAAGCGGGTAAAATGTGCACTTGATAAAATAATGTTTTCCAAAGTAATTTTTGGAATGAAGTGTTACTTGAGGTATTTTTCTGAAATGATGAGTGAAAAATTGATGTCTTATCATGGACCTGGTCTGATTGACCCACACCTTCAATATGTCCTCCTCTCCTTTAAAAACAAAGCCAGAAGCGTGGAAGAATATCTTGGACAGCTCGTCTCACCAGTGGCAATGCCAGATCATTGTGCAAAACATCCACCTCATATCGAATTCGGCCCTGCAAGTCATCAAAATCTTGGGGAAGAGTTGCAAAAACCTTATTTTTAATTGTCCCTTAAGGAAATAATCACAGGGCGTGAGGTCAGGCAGTTTTGGTGGCCATTCAATGCCATATGGTTGAGGGCAACAACTCAATGTCCAAAGAGTTCTCTGTTTCTATCACAAATGATGCTGGAACAATGGGCAGGAGCTCCGTCCTGAATCCACCAAAGATGCCTGTACACTCCTCACAACTGTCTCTCAAAATGTTGGTCCAATTGTGGTACGATCTCCTCTATAATGGTGTGCAAGTACATTCACTTATTAATGCTCCTTTGGAAGAAAAAGGGTCCAATCAAAAGATTTTTGCCAGCTCAAGCATCAATGAAAGTATTTACATCAGCATCTGCCTTTTCATCAAGTTTACAAAAACTTGGAAAAAGTGGTCTCTGCACCTTTTGTCTTCAACCTCAACTAATTTGGTCATGCGTAGCGCAAATGGCACAAATAGGGTATCAATGGAAAGCTGATGAGTTTCTCTTTCATAATCATGCACAACAATGTCACAAAATTAAATATGCGTTGAATATAAGCCCTTTAGATTACCTTTTTTCTGAAACGCACTGTATACTGAAACCATAGACCTATGAAGAGATGGACATTCATCGATATTATGAATTCACCAACAGGTGACTGTTATTGTCATCTGAATAACATTCTCTTCATATTAGTCTACTTTGGTTCTATGATCGTCACCATGAGAAGGGTCAGAAGCAGTTTGTGATTGGATATTTATATTCAACAGATTGTATGCGCAGTAGATAATAAATCCCTTAAATCATGATGTGCAGTTCTTGTTTACCTTTGGTCATCTTTGTTCCATGTGTTTATTTGGGGAATAGTCAGAATATTTTGATATTGAGGCAATTTTGGGATTGATTTGTTTACCATTTGAATTTGAAATTCCATTTTCCCAAGTTTCTCCATAACATTCCAGATATATGTGGCACAATAAGGCATAAATTGTGTATCTTTCAAGGTTATTGAGGTCCTTATGCGTAAGCCAAAGTGAGCAGATCGAATGATATCATATATGTATATCACAAAAATCACTGCTCCAGGCATATGGTGAAACTGGGACTCAGCCAACAAAAATCAAGACCAGGGAAACCGTTCCTTCTTAAAGTGATCAGAAACGCCTTTGTGATTATGTTATTGCTATCGCTACAACACCTGTATGTTCTCATTAAGATGCACAAATCCAGGTGACGGTTACTGTCATTGGATCAAAGAAATACTCGCGTTAATCGTCCATCTCTTAGGTCCATGCATGATGAAACCCAATGTACATTTGCTGAAGAAGATTTTTTTTTTTATTATTGAGTTTAGCTTTTGCATTAATGTTGACGTATGTGAGAAGGTCCATGGGTAAGGTCTACATAACTTTTTTTCCACCATTGAAAACTGATTTTGATTCCATTTATTTTTCAGCTTCTTCCTGCTTCTTATCCATCTCACATTCCTTACAGGTTTCCTCTATCATCCAGAGCTAAACAATCTTCAGACATTACATCATGGCGGCAAGATTTCCTGAAGGAAACCAAGTTCAGCTCCGACCTCGAAAAGGTCATGACATGACATGGTCATGTGACAAGCATGGTGAGCCAATCGCATTTTACTGTAAGAAACACGGACTACCCGTATGTGATCGTTGCGCTATCAAAGAACATTGCCAAAAACCATGTGAGCTAGACGATATCGAGGATGTCATCTTTGAGAGGAGAAAAAAACTGGATGAGAAACGACCAAAAATACAGGAACTTCAGAAAGAAATGAAAGCCGTAGATTTAAAAATAAAGACAGCTTTAGCTTTCAGTGATACTAATCTACAGACCATAAACAACAACATTCAAGCATCGTATCACAACAAGATCAAATCTGTTAAGGAAAAGGAGGACAGAATGATTAGGGTGATTAACGAGGAGGCAGATGAGGAAATAAGACTGGTAAATGAGAAGAGAGAAAAACGGATCAAGGATTGCAACAATGAGAAAGAAAAGGAGCAAAAACTCATCAAAGATAAAGAAACAAAACTTCTATCAGATGCAAAAACAATCAGCGAAATTGTTTCTAAGAAGATCAAAGATCTAACTATTAAGAGTCAGCATGTCATAAACACTATTAAGAATATTGAATCCACCATCACACGTATAAACCAACATGATGAAACATTGGTGAATGAAGCTCCTCAAGTACTTGCATCTATTGATGAAAATTTAAGTTTGAATGTTCATCAAGATGTCAGCGATTGTCTTGACCGAATAGAGAGTGAAGTTGAGAGAGTGAAGTTTGTAGAGGGGCAAGTAGGTGGAAAATACTATGATAGAATTGATGGGTATATTGGTAAATGGGAACTTGTCAAGTCAATCCACATTCCATCGGTAGTTAATGAGCCTTTTGTGTGTGGTCTGGTCAGTGAGGATGAGATATGTGTGCTAGACGATAACAATGCCATGTATGTTACAAACATCAACACTCAACACACAGAGAAAGTCATTGATGTGGGTGTGTGGATTACATCATGTGTGCCCATAGACAGTAACGTAATAGTATGTGGTAAGTTGAGATGGGATTGCACCTGTGACAGGTTGGATGGATTCATCACTCTCTATGACAGACAATGGAAGGTGATTAGAGACATCAACATACCAAGGAATGGAGTTGGTTTTCGTGTGTTTCATATCGAAAACTTGTATGCAGTGTACCGGACATGTAAAAACATAGCAGACGACGTTTGCAGACCTCGCGATCATCGTATGACTAGTGGTGCGGAATGTTCCATTGCGGCTTTATGGGGGAAATAGCATTACAGAGGGATAAAATGTATACACAGATAATGTTTCAGCGTTGATTCGCAATATTTTGAGTCAATTTTCATAAATTATCGTTGTTTGAACATTTAAACATCATTATAAAATGAAAGAAATAAGCAAAACTTAATTTTCAGACTTAGCTATGCAGTGGTAAGCTAGAATGCACCCCTCGTATACATAATGGACCCGTCACGAGTGTAGGTTTGCTCTTCGGACATCACTATCACAAAGAAAATCTCCTCTGATTTGATGATAAAAGTGCCCTATTTCCTTATTAACCAATCTCCATGGTTCTTTCATGAGTATTTGCCTTACAATGTGCCCTTTATTGTAATCTAGGCGGAAATTCATGATACCACCACCTACCGATGTGACGACGGATATAATCCACCCGGGTACTATAAAAATGTCCCCCAAACCCATTATCCAATACATATTCCTGACTATGGATGGTTTCTAGTGATTTTAATGTAATAAAGTGCCATATTTCCCACCAATTGAATGTAAAAAAAATTATGGTCATCTGATAGAAGAAGTTGTTACCATTCATTTCAGGGGGGCGGAAATTCTATCTGAATCAACGCTTGTCCTTGATACACATTTGTTTGTGAAAAAATGGTATAATGCAAATGAATTCTGCGTGTTATAAGGGTGCGCGCGTGCAGCGAGGACCTTCTGTCCGCTAGTTTTCCATATGGTGTATGTTGACAGGGATGGGATGATCATTGCTGCTCAGTCCTATCAGTCTAATATTTACGTCATCAATCCTGCTGATGGTAAGATAGTAAACACTATTACGATGCAGGGTAAGAAGGTGTGGGGTGAGATACAAGCCTTGTCATCGGGTGATATCGTTGTGAAGACAGGTTATGATAAATACACTGTTATCTCACGATCAGGAGAAGAGAAGGCTGTCATACACTGTGATGAGTGGGGATCGTCATGGTGTCGCGTTGACAAACTGACAGACACACTCTACATCGCGTACAGGGATAGAACACGTAGTACCTACGCAGTTGATCAGGTGTCACGTGATGGTATCATCCAGGCAAGGAGGATCATGGAATACGTGCAATCAAAGCGCTCTCCAATCACAGGCCCTTGTCTCGTTACTCCTTCTGGTAACCTTGTAGGATGTGATGGAGACAAATTTCATCTTTACAAGAAGACATTCATCTTGTAAATCATCAAGAATCTCAACATAGTCTACAGGCACAGACCCTGATTGAAACTTTGATCAACAAGTGTGTCTCCACGCAAAGACTAGCACATACAAAACTTGCTGTTTCAATTCCTGAGCAAGAGGGCCTTCAGTTCACAAGGCATGAGAAGGCTGCACATTCAGACCATTAACTCGAGTGAAAGGTTTGCACAGCAGACTAATCTCAATGAGTGATAATGTCTTTTTAAAGAATATTTCAGAGCAATGTTTTGCTACATTTTCATTTGTGTTTAACTTCAATCTGCCACCCTTATACCCATTGGGGCAGTTTCATAATTTGTTATAGTAACAATAGTTAAAAGCTACTGAAATAAATTGATCTGATTGGATCATAGTAAACTCCGGAACAGAAATTTTTATAATAACAAGTCTTTATGAAACATAACTTGTTATATAGTAACAATCAATAGTTAAAAGCTACTGAAGTAATTCAATTTGATTGGTTCATAGTAAACTTTGGATAGAAACATTATAACAAGTCCTTATGAAACATAACTCATTATTATAGTAACAATCAATAGTTAAAAGCTACTGAAATAATTCAATTTGATTGGATCATAGTAACCTTTGGAACAAAATTTTTTATTATAACAAGTCTTTATGAAACATAACTTGTTATAGTAACAATCAATAGTTAAAAGCTACTGAAATAATTCAATTTGATTGGATCACCTTCGGAACAGAAATTTTTATTATAACAAGTCTTTATGAAACATAACTTGTTATAGTAACAATCAATAGTTAAAAGCTACTGAAATAATTCAATTTGATTGGTTCATAGTAACCTTTGGATAGAAATTGTTATTATAACAAGTCTTTACGTAGCAGTACCATGAAGACATTAATGTTTGATACAATGTTCATGCCTATGTGTAATATCAAATTCAATGTAATGTTGTATTTCAAAGATTATTATTCGTAACTAAGTTAACAATTTGATGTTCTTGTGTGTTCACATTATGCTGTAATTAGACACAGTCATTCTTTATTCAAGAATGACATCATTTAAATTTGAATCTTTCTTTCTTTCAAGTCCCCTCTCCATGTTTTAACAATAAAATCATTCATATTTTGACCAATTAAACTGACAGAATATGATTTAAATATTCATTATGCATTTGACGGTTAAATCATTTTTATTTTAACAAAATTCAACTGATATTATCATCCCATATCCCTTCGAAAGTTTATAACACACAAACCAAACAGATAATACATTTTAATAATTCAAATTCATACTTTTAATTGAAATATATTTAGCTTGGTTTTGTATATCTGTCAATAGGTTCATCATTGTATATATCATATTACAAATTTTTTTGCACACATACATATCCATGTCATTGCTTACCTTAAAATAATGTTTCAATATTTATACTGTTTATTTTCCCAAGTTTTTTGTTCGATCACACTTTTCACCTCTGTAATAAGTTTTCCAAACTTATCTTTATAAAACCAATTCATATAAAGTATATCCATTTGAAAAAAGTGCAAATTTCTTTTATAATATAAATTGCAGTGTACATGTATATATATATATATATATATATGATCTTTAAAGATAATCTATTTGGGTTAATACATGTACGATAGAAGTTCAGTAGAAAGTAGAATTCAAGTCTTAAAAATGATGTTGTATTCTCTTGTAATATATGTTTTCATTAAATTTAGTATGGGAATTGTAGCATTTGGTGTAACATAGTAAAATGATATGGTTCTTTACACTTTCAGGAGGACTGAAAGAATTGTAACATATGAATCAGAGCAAATATTTTTGTTTGTTAATCAAGAGGAAAGAAATAGATATCTTTATGCTGGATTAAAACGAAAAAATGGTGATAGCCAAGAAAGACGAGACTGATTCAATCATGGATTTATAAGACGAGAAAGATTTGTCATTCAACTACCAGTTGTATGCACATTATGTATCAACATATATTAAAGAGAAATTCCAGTATTTGCAGTAAACACTGATTTCATGAGAAAATCTGTAAAACAAGGCTTAATTGTCAGTATATCATCGAGGATCTAGATCTGGTACAGTTACATAAACCGAACTTTGTGAAATCATGAAATCTACGCTGAAAAATGTTCACGCTGAAGATCACCAACACAGATAAGCGCACGTGGGGCAGTGTATAATTATTGCTTTGAGCGTCGGGCACGACGCCCTACCCGAATCCTGTGCTTATTTGCTGATTTCTCAGCAATTACACAATTTCTTCCAGAATCCTTTGGCACATATGTTTTATATATACAAACAGACACTTTGGTGGTCATTTTATTGGATTCTGTACGAACTCATTTCGATATCGTTACCAAAACTGGCATTTACCTTTAATCATTTTGAATAAATGTTGTAAATGATTGAAATCATTCAATATGGTTGTAAGGTGAAAATTGTGGGAATTTCAATCAAAAGATCATTATGGTGATAGGGAGAGACAGTTTTTAAATTCTATACTTGCAACGAATATCAATCTGATGTATAATCAAGTAATGTTGTCAGCCTAAATGGTATTAAAATGAGAAAATTAAACATATAGATATATATAATTGTTTCATCTGCAGTTCTTCTTTTGACTCTACAATCTATGAAGGGCTGGTTAAAAATGAGAGAATGATGCTGAGAGATAGAAGAGAAGATGAATAGAGATGGAGAGAGAAAGAGAGAGGGGAAAGAGAGAAAGAGAAAGATAGGGAAAAAGGGAGACATGGAGGGACAGAGAGAGAGATACAGAAAGTTAGTGATAAATGGATAGAGAGAGACAGGAGGAAGAAAAAAAGAGAGAGAATAAGGATGATGTTTGACAAACGAAAAAAAGACAAGATGAAGAGAAAAAGAAAGATGGAGAAAGAGATATAGAAAGAGTAAAACACGAAAAGCAAGTGGCATTAAGACATAGAAAAAACATAAAGATAAGGGGATAAAGAAGTTAGAAAAAAGAGAAGAAATTGAACTGATTGTTCACTTAAAATTAACATCAACACCTAATTCACTTGACTGAATGTTTGTTTACTTTCCAGCCCACTAAGCCAATATTGCTTCTATATGTCAGGGGTGTGAGAGTTCAGACTATTAGCTGATTTCAGAGTCTTTTTGTTTTGATTTTCAGCTTAATTTCAGCTTATTTATTGCTCTTCTCTGTGCAAAAGTTATGGGGCTCTTTCAATTTCAGACTTTTTCAATACTCAGCTTTTTTCAGATCTTTTTATCTGTGTCCACTCACACCCCTGATATGTAGACAAGACATGCCAGTGGGCGTTCCTCTTTATTATAACATAATTATTATTTTTCAAGGCTGTTCCTCTTTTTATATCAGATATTATCAGTTCATGCCATGGTAATTTCATTTATCTGTGGGCATTAAAATTTTTGATCTTTCATATCTAATATCATAGATAATACAAACATTGTAAAACAGAGATAATTCATGTATACATAAGGGTTTGTCATACATTATGAAATAGCTATATTGTTGATTTATTACTATCATATAGTGAATCTAGACCAGGGGCCCAACTAATACCCCTTTCATAAACCCAATTATGCGGCTAATAGCAGCATAATGTGGTCGTAAAATCAGAGGAGGACCAGAGTTATCCACATTATGAATAATAGCAGCATCGGGACAAGATTTTGAGTTTATGAACGCATTTCCAAATAATGCGGATAATTGCCATGGTGCGGTCACCCTTTTCCAACACAACCGCATCGGAGGGGGCGTGTCCAGTTGTCATGACCATTATCCGCCTTTTTCAGGACGGGCGCTCGTAAAAATAATGCAGATCATTTTCAATTTGTGAAAGCAATTTTTATTGAATTATCCGCATTACTTTTAGGCGGCTAATTGGAGGATAGGTTTATGAAAGGGGTATAAGATACCTTGATGTGGGGGGGGGGTGGGGCAGATCAATGACTTAAATCTCACATGACTTGTTTCTCTCTTCTGAGTAACATAACCTAAGAAAACATTACTCTTTATTTCATCTTCTTAATTCCTTTTCCTACTTTCTTTTCCTGAATTTTTCCCTACCTAAAATCACAAGAATATACAGATAGAAGTTGAATGAGATTTGCAAAACATGTCTGAAGAATGCCATCAGTGTACGTTGATTTGAAACAGCAATGACTCAGCAACCAAATGGAAGAAGGAACATTGGTTGTCCCAAGCACACCTGGCAACTTACTTTTTTTCAAACTTAGAGTTCGCCATAAACTTAATACCAATCTGATGGAGGTTAAATTTAGTGGTTGCAAATAAGTACCAAGGTGACCCCAGCTTGCTGCCTAATGCACTGCACATGAAGAACCAAGTGGTGAGAATTTTACAAAGAGTGTTTTTTTCCCCTGATATTCCCCTCTCACCCGCCAGTGCATGTTGCCTACCCGGGTCCAAAGTACGAAGTATCACTATTCATAACAGTAGTTTACCTGATATCCTGATATGAATGATATTTACTCTTCAACATTATCAAATATTGATATTGCTCTGTATAAGTAATGACAGCTCTAACTGCCGTTTTCAGATTCTGCCATTATCTGTCACTGACGAATTGTACTCTGAATCTGCAGTTTTTCATTTGAATTCCAGATTCTTTACAACTCAAATTTCAAATGATTGTGTCCAGGTAATGTAACTTCTATAACTTCAACTAATCTTTCTTAAAGTGGTGATTTGTAATTATAAGGGGATGGGGAAGTGATTACGATGTATGCTGAAACCATGGAATAATGAGTTTATTTGTGGAACGGTTGGCATATTTTGAAATTGAGGCAATTTTGTGATTGATTTATTTACCATCTGAATTTGAAATTCCATTCTCCCAAGTTTCTCCATAACATTCCAGATATATGTGGCACAATGTTATTGAGGTCCGAATGTGTATGGGAGTGAGCGGATCGAATGATATCCTATTTCTATGTCACAAAAATCACTGCTGCAAATATTAAGCATGTTGATTGAAAGGCATATGGTGAAACAGGGAATCAGCCAACTAAAATAAAGACCAGGGAAACTGTTCCTTCTGTGATCAGAAACATGTTGATGATTATGTTATTGCTATTGTTACAACACAGTGTTCTCATTAAGATGCACAAAACCAGGTGACTATCATTGGATCAAAGAAATGCTCGCGTTTATCATCCATCTCTTAAGTCCATGCTTACACCCAAGGTACATTAGCTGAAGAACATTAATATTTTTTTTCATTATTGAGTTTAGCTTTTGCATTAATGTTGACATATGAGAAGGTCCAAGTCTACATAATTTATTTTCCACCATTGAAACTGATTTTGATTCCATTTATTTTTAAAGCTTCTTCCTGCTTCTTACAGGCTTCCTCTATCAACCAGAGCTTAACAATCTTCAGACATTACATCATGGCGGCGAGATTTCCTGAAGGAAACCAAGTTCAGCTCCGACCTCGAAAAGGTCATGACATGACATGGTCATGTGACAAGCATGGTGAGCCAATCGCATTTTACTGTAAGAAACACGGACTACCCGTATGTGATCGTTGCGCTATCAAAGAACATTGCCAAAAACCATGTGAGCTAGACGATATTGAGGATGTCATCTTTGAGAGGAGAAAAAAACTGGATGAGAAACGGCCAAAAATACAGGAACTTCAGAAACAAATGAAAGCCCTAGATTTGAAAATAAAGATGGCTTTAACTTCTGGCGATACCAATCTGCAGACAGTAAACAACAGCATTCAAGCATCGTATCACAACAAGATCAAATCTGTTGAAGAAAAGGAGGACAGAATGATCAGGGTGATTAATGAGGAGGCAGATGAGGAAATAAGACTAGTAAATGAGAAGAGAGAAAAACGAATCAAAGATTGCAACACCGAGAGAGAAAAAAAACGACAAATCATCAAAGACAAAGAAGCAAAACTTCTATCAGATGCAAAGAAAATCACCGAAATCATTTCTAAGAAGATCAAAGATCTAACTAATAAGAGTCAGCATGTAATAAACACTATCAAGAATATTGAATCAACCATCACACGTATCAACCAACATGATGAAACATTGGTGAATGAAGCTCCTCAAGTACTTGCATCTATCGATGAAAATTTAAGTTTGAATGTTCATCAAGATGTGAGCGACGGTCTTGACCGAATAGAGAATGCAATCCAGAGAGTGACATTTGTAGAGGGGGAAGTAGGTGGAAAATACTACTGTAGAATTGATGGGTATATCGGTAAATGGGAACTTGTCAAGTCAATCCACATTCCATCGGTTGTTCATAAGCCGTATGTGTGTGGTTTAGTCAGTGATGATGAGATATGCGTACAAGACAGATATAACAATGACATGTACATGTATGTTACAAACATCAACACTCAACACACAGAGAAAGTCATTAGAGGTGTGTGGATTATATCATGTGCGCCCATAGACAGTAACGTAATAGTATGTGGTAAGAGGAGAGATCATTTCACGGGTGACAGGTTGGATGGATGCATCACTCTCTATGACAGACAATGGAAGGTGATTAGAGACATCAGCATACCAAGGAATGGAGACTCCAGATATTGTAGTGTGTATGTTGATGTCGACAGCAATGGGATGATCATTGCTGGTCAGTACTATCAGTCTAATATCTACCTCATCAATCCTGCTGATGATAAGATAGTAAACACTATTACAATGCAGGGTAAGAAGGTGCGTGGTGAGATACAAGCCTTGTCATCAGATGATATCGTTGTGAAGACAGGTTATTATGAATACACTGTCATCTCACGATCAGGAGAAGAGAAGGCTGTCATACACTGTGTTAAAAGGGGTAGATCGCAGTGTCGCGTTGACAAACTGACAGACACACTCTACATCGCGTACTGGGATAGAGTGCGTATGACCTACGCAGTTGATCAGGTGTCACGTGATGGTATCATCCAGGCAAGGAGGATTGTGGAATACGTGAAATCAGATCGCCCTCACTACAGCAGCCCTTGTCTTGTTACTCCTTCTGGTAACCTTGTAGTACATGTATGTGATGGAGACAAATTTCTTCTTTACAAGAAGACAATCCTCTTGTAAATCATCAAGAATCTAAACGTAGTCTACAGACCCTGATTGAAACTTTGATCAACAAGTTTGCCTCCACACAAAGAATATCACATGTATACAAATCTTGCTGTTTCAATTCCTGAGCGAGAGCGCCTTCAGTACACAAGGTATAACCCTGCACATTCAGACCGTTAACTCGAGTGAAGGGTTTGCACAGCAATCTAAATGAGTGATAATGTTTTTTTAAGAACATTTCAGAGCAATGTTTTGCTACATTTCCATTTGTGTTTAACTTCAATCTGCCACCCCTTATACCCATTGGGGCAGTTTCATAATTTGTTATAGTAACAATCAATAGCTAAAAAATACTGAAATAATTCAATTTGATTGGATCATAGTAACCTTTGGATAGAAATTTTTATTTTAACAAGTCTTTATGAAACATGACTCGTTATAGTAACAATCAATAACTAAAAAATACTGAAATAATTCAATTTGATTGGATCATAAAAACCTTTGGATAGAAATTGGTATTATATTATAACAAGTCTTTACATAACAGGACCATGGACTATGTGTTATTATATTCAATGTAATGTTGTATTTAAAAGATTATTATTTGTAAGTTAACAGTCCAATGCTCTTGTGGTCATATTATGCTGTTAATAGTCACAGTCATTCTTTATTATAAAATGACATCAGTTGAACTTTGAATCTTCTTTCTTTCAAGTCCCCTCTCCATGTTTTGACGATAAAATCATTCATATTTTGACCAATTAAACTTTGACAGAATATGATATTAAAAATCATAAAGAGTTCGAATTTTCATTTTAACTGAATTTAAATGATATTATCATCCCACATTCCTCCGAAAGTTTACAATGCCCTAACCAAACAGATTACTCATTTCAAGAATTAAAAATTCATACTATTAAATTGAAATATATTTAGCTTTGTTTTGTATATAAATCTGTCAGTAGGTTCGTCATTGTATATATATATATCACATTTTAAATATTTTTTTTTGCACGCATACATGCATATCCTCGTCATTGCTTACCTTAAAATAATGTTTCAATAATTTATCCTGTTTATTTTCCCAAGCTTTTTGTTTGATCATATCTTTCACCTCTGTATTAAAGAAGCTTTCCAATCTTATCTTTATAAAACCAATTCATATATAGTATATCCAATTTTGTAAAAAGTGCAAATTTCTTTTATTATATAAAGTGCAGTATACATGTATAATGATATGATATTTAAAGATCATCTATTTGGGTTAATACATGTACGATAAAAGTTTAGTAGAAATTAGAATTTGAGTCTTACAAATGATGTTATATTCTTTTGTAACATGTTTTCATTAAATTTAGTCTAGGAATTTTAGACCTTGATGTAAGATAGTAAAATGATATGGTTGTATTTGATCTTTACACCTTCAGGAGGATTGACAGAATTGTAACATATGAATCAGAGCAAACATTGTTTAGTGTAAATCAAGAGGAAAGAAATAGATATCTTTATACTGGAATAAAATGGTGATAGCCAAGAAAGACAAGAAAGATTCAATCATGTATATAAAATATGCGAAAGATTGGTCAATCAACTACCAGTTGTAAACACATTACTGATCTAAATCTATCAATCATTTTGAATAAATGTTGTAAATGATCAAAATCGTTCATTATGGTTGCATGTGAAATTTGTAGGAATTTCAATCAAAAGATCATTATGGTGATAGGGAGAGACAGTTTTTAAATTCTCTACAAGGAATATTAATCTGATCTATAATCAAGTAATTTTGTCAGCCTAAGTGCTATTCAAATGAGAAACCTAAACATATAAAATATATAATTGTTTCATCTGCAGTTCTTTTGTTGACTCTACAATCTATGAAGGGCTGGTTAAAAATGACAGAATGATGCTGAGAGATAGAAGAGAAGATGAAGAGAGAGGGAGAGAGAAAGAAAGAGGGGAAAAGAGAGAGAAAGAGTTAGTGATAAATGGATAGAGAAAGACAGAAGGAAATAGAGTGAGAGAATAAGGATGATGAGTGTCTCCGCACAAAGACAAGCACACTTACAAAACTTGCTGTTTCAATTCCTGAGCGAGAGGGCCTTCAGTACACAAGGTATGAGAAGGCTGCACACACAAAGAGAGAGAGAGAGAGAGTTTGTGATAAATGGATAGAGAAAGACGGGAGGAAGAAAGAGAGTGGGAGAATAAGGATAATGTTGAGACAAAAAAAGACAGGATGAAGAGAAAAAGAAAGACAGAGAAAGAGATAGAGAAAGGTAGTGATAAAATGGATGGAGAAAGACAGGAGGAAGAAAGAGTGGGAGAATAAGGATGATGTTGAGAGAAAAAAAAAATAAGATGAAGAGAGATGGAGAGGGAAAGAGAAAGAGTAAAACTCAAGAAGGGGAATTAAGACATAGAAAAAACATAAAGATAAGGGGATAAAGAAGTTAGAGAAAAAGAAGAGAAGAAATTGAACTGATTGTACACTAAAAATTAATATCAACGCCTTATTCACTTGACTGAATGTTTGTTTACTTTCAAGCATCACTAAGCCAACATTGATTCTATATGTAGACAAGACATGCCAGTGGGCGTTCCTCTTTATTAATATAACATAATAATTATTTTTCAAGGCTGTTCATTTTTTTTCATATCGGATCATATCAGTTCATGCCATGGTAATTTCATTTACCTGTGACTATTACAACTTTTGATCTTTCATATCTAACATCATAGATAATACAAACATTGTAAAACAGAGATAAGTAATTCAAGAGGGGACCATATATATACATAAGGGTTGGTCATACATTATGAAATAGCTATCTTGTTGATTTATTACTATCATATAGTGAATCTAGACCAGGGGCCCAACTAAGACACCTTGATGTGGGGGGGGGGGGGTCAGATCAATGACTTAAATCTCACATCACTCTCTACTGATACCCTTTTTACACAGGATTTTCTTAGCCCCGGACTATCGCTAACCCCGTACTATCCTTAACCCCGTACTATTTTTTTTCCTTTTTACACATGCCAAATTGTTATTGCTAACCCCGGATAAGGAATGCTTGCTTTTCACACACGAAACTCGCTAACCCCGGACTAGTGGTTTTTGTTGATCATTCGTAGTACAAGTACTTCACTCGTACCTTTTTACACACGCTACAATTTCCTTAACCCCGTACTATAGGTGGGGCCAAATTGCCATTTAGCCCCACCTATAGTACGGGGTTAAGCTTAGCCCACTTTCGTTTTACACTAGCGATCTTAACCCCGTACTATCGCTCTTAGCACCGCAATTGCTGGGATAACCCTGCTTTTTTGCAGGGCCAAATAATCCCGTACTAAAGGTGGGGTTAGCCCACTTTGCAAAAATGCTGTGTAAAAAGAAAGTGGGCTAAGCTTAACCCCGTACTATAGGTGGGGCTAAATGGCAATTTAGCCCCACCTATAGTACGGGGTTAAGGAAATTTTAGCGTGTGTAAAAAGGGTATCAGTGACATAACCTAAGCAAATCATTACTCTTTCTTTACTTAATCTTTATTTCATCTTCTTAATTCCTCTTCCTCCTTTCTTTTCCTGAATTTTTCCCTACCTAAAATCACAAGAATATACAGATAGAAGTTGGATGAGATTTGCAAAACATGTCTTAAGAATGCCATCAGTATATGCTCAATTGAAACAGCAATGATTTGGCAACCAAATGGAAGAAGGAACATTGGCTGTCCCAAGCACACCTGGCGGACTTTCCTGAAAGACTTAGAGTTGGCCTATAACCTTGATAACAGTCTACTTAAATTTAGTGGTTGCAAAACTCAAAAGTGACGACAGCTTCCTGCCTAATGAACTACACAGGAAGAAGCCTCCCCCGGTCTAAAGTATCACTATTCATAACAGTGGTATAACTCATGTCCTGATATGAATGATATTTGCTCATCAATATTACATCACATATTAATATTGCTCTGATCAGATAACAACTGCTGCAGATGCTGTTAAAATATTCAGATACAGCCATATTCTGGTACTGACAAATTGTGCTCTAACTCTGCAGTTTTTCATTTGAAGTCCAGATTGCTTTACAACTCAGATTTCAAATGATTGTGAACAGGTAATGTAACTTGCATAACTTCAACTAATCTATCTTAAAGAAATAATCTGTAATTATAAGGGGATGGGGGAAATGATTACGATATGCTGAAACCATGGACCTATGAAGAGATGGACATTCATCAATATTATGAATTCTTCAACAGGTGACTGTTATTGTCATCTGAATAACATTCTCTTCATATTAGTCTACTTTGGTTCTATGATCGTCACCGTGAGAAGGGCCGGAAGCAATTCGTGATTGGACATTTATATTCAACAGATTGTATGCGCAGTAGATAACAAATCCCTGAAATCATGGAAAATTGATGTGCAGTTCTTGTTTACCTTAATTTGGCAATCTTAGTTCCATGTGTTTTATGTGGGGAATTGTCTGCATATTTTGATATATTGGCAATTTTGTGATTGTTTAAGACTTTTCCCAAGTTTCTCCACTATAATATTCCAGATATACATGTACATGTACGTGGCACATAACTTGTATAGATCTTATATCTCTCAATGTCATTGAGGTCCTTATGTGTATGCGGAAGTGAGCGGATTAAATGATATCATATTCTATATCACAGAAATCATCTGCTTCCCAAGTTTGCTGCTCCAAATATGAAGCATGTTGATTAAAAGGCATATGGCGTAACTGGGAATCACCCAACAAAAATCAAGACCAGGGAAACCGTTCCTTCCTAAAGCTAAATGACAATAGTTGCAGTAAAATACTGATTTCGTGAGAAAGTCTGTAAAACCAAGGTTAAGTATTACTATATCATCGTGGATCTAGATCTGGTATAGTTACACAAACTGAACTTTGTGAAATCATAATATCTAAGCTAAAAAACGATCACACTGAAGATCGCCAACACAGATAGGCACACGTGGGACAGTGTATTATTATTGCTGGAATAAAGACCCGACGGAAGTGACAGAATCCGCGCTTATTTTGCTTATTTCTCAGCAATTACACAATTTCTTCCAGAATCCTTTGGCACATATTTTTTATTCATACAAACATACACTTTAGTGATCATTATATTAAATTCTGTAAAAAGTCATTTTGAGATCGTCCCCACAACTGGAATTTACCTTTAAAGGCGACCGCACACCTTACGATTGGTCTGCGACCCGATTTCAGAATAAATTGTAGTAGAATTTGATGCTAACATTGAGACTTGGAATATCCTACTGTGTAATGTTCTAAATCATCGTAAGAATACCTATATTCAAGTCTGTAACTATACTATCATCCTTCTTAGAATAAAAGCGAATTTAGTATCTAGTCGTAATGACGTCATAGCAGTCGTACGATTGGCTACGATTTGAAACAAATTTGGCCTTTACTCCGAAATAAAGGCTTACAATATATCAAAATGGTTATATTAGCATTCTTTTAATTAACTTAAACATCAAATAAAATGATATGTTCCATTCACATTTTCAGAAAATGAGCAAAATGCGATTTGTTCCAAAATCGGATCGCGAACAGTCGTAAGGTGTTAAGCCTTAAATTGATCAGAAACGCCTTGATGATTATGTTATTGCTATTGCTACAACACCTGTATGTTCTCATTAAGATGCACATAACCAGGTGACGGTGACTATCATTGGATCAAAGAAATGCTCACGTTTATTGTCCATCTCTTAGGTCCATGCATGATGAAACCCAATGTACATTTGCTGAAGAAGATTTTTTTTTATTATTGAGTTTAGCTTTTGCATTAATGTTGACATATGAGAAGGTCCATGGGTAAGGTCTACATAACTTTTTTTCCACCATATAGCTGATTTTAATCCCATTTATTTTTTAAGCTTCTTCCTGCTTCTTATCCATCTCACATTCCTTACAGGTTTCCTCTATCATCCAGAGCTAAACAATCTTCAGACATTACATCATGGCGGCAAGATTTCCTGAAGGAAACCAAGTTCAGCTCCGACCTCGAAAAGGTCATGACATGACATGGTCATGTGACAAGCATGGTGAGCCAATCGCATTTTACTGTAAGAAACACGGACTACCCGTATGTGATCGTTGCGCTATCAAAGAACATTGCCAAAAACCATGTGAGCTAGATGATATCGAGGATGTCATCTTTGAGAGGAGAAAAAAACTAGATGAGAAACGGCCAAAAATACAGGAACTTCAGAAACAAATGAAAGCCCTAGATTTGAAAATAAAGACAGCTTTAACTTCTGGCGATACCAATCTACAGACAGTAAACAACAACATTCAAGCATCGTATCACAACAAGATCAAATCTGTTGAGGAAAAGGAGGACAGAATGATCAGAGTGATTAACGAGGAGGCAGATGAGGAAATAAAGCGAGTAAATGAAAAGAGAGAAAAACGGATCAAGAATTGCACCACCGAGAGAGAAAAGGAGCAAAATATCATTAAAAACAAAGAAGCAAAACTTCTATCAGATGCAAAGAAAATCACCAAAATCATTTCTAAGAAGATCAAAGATCTAACTATTAAGAGTCAGCATGTCATAAACACTATCAAGAATATTGAATCCAACATCACACGTATAAACCAACATGATGAAACATTGGTGAATGAAGCTTCTCAAGTACTTGCATCTATTAATGAAAATTTAAGTTTGAATGTTCATCAAGATGTTAGTGACTGCCTTGACCTAATAGAGAGTGAAGTTGAGAGAGTGAAGTTTGTAGAGGGGGAAGTATGTGGAGAATACTATGGTAAAATTGATGGGTATATCGGTAAATGGGAACTTGCAAAGTCAATCCACATTCCATCGGTCGTTGATGAGCCTTGTGTGTTTGGTTTAGTCAGTGAGGATGAGATATGTGTGCAAGACAGAGATAACAATGACATGTATGTTACAAACATCAGCACTCAACACACAGAGAAAGTCATTGATGGAGGTGTGTTGATTACATCATGTGCGCCCATAGACAGTAACGTAATAGTATGTGGTAAGATGAGAGGTTATTGCACAGGTGACAGGTTGGAAGGACACATTACTCTCTATGACAGACAATGGAAGGTGATTAGAGATATCACCATACCAAGGAATGGAATCAGTATGAGTGTGTATGTTGATGTCGACAGGGATGGGATGATCATCGCTGCTCAGTGGAATCAGTCTAATATCTACATCATCAATCCTGCTGATGATAAGATAGTAAACACTATTACGATGCAGGGTAAGGTGGTGTGGGGTGAGATACATGCCTTGTCATCAGGTGATATCGTTGTGAAGACAAGCTATCATAATGAATACACTGTCATCTCACGATCAGGAGAAGAGAAGGCTTTCATACACTGTGATGAGTGGGACTGGTCAGAGTGTCGCGTTGACAAACTGACAGACACACTCTACATCGTGTACTGGGATGAACCGCGTATGACCTACGCAGTTGATCAGGTGTCACGTGATGGTATCATCCAGGCAAGGAGGATCGTGGAATATGTGGAATCAGATCGCACTCGCTTCATTAGCCCTTGTCTTGTTACTCCTTCTGGTAACCTTGTAGTATGTGATGGAGACAAATTTCTTCTTTACAAGAAGACATTCGTCTTGTAAATCATCAAGAATCTCACTCAGCATAGTCTCCAGGGGCAGACCCTGATTGAACTTTGATTAACAAGTGTGTCTCTACACAAAGACTAGCATATACGAAACTTTGATGGCCTTGAGGTGGCTGCACATTCAGACCATAATCTCGAGTGAAGGGTTTGCACGGCAGACTAATCTAAATGAGTGATAATGTTTTTTTAAGAACATTTCAGAGCAATGTTTTGCTACATTTCCATTTGTGTTTAACTTCAATCTGCCACCCCTTATACCCATTGGGGCAGTTTCATAATTTGTTATAGTCACAATCCGTAGTTAAAAGCTACTGAAATAATTCAATTTGATTGGATCATAGTAACCTTCGAAACAGAAATTTTTATTATAACAAGTCTTTATGAAACATAACTCGTTATACATGTAGTAACAATCAATAGTTAAAAGCTACTGAAATAATTCAATTTGATTGGATCATAGTAACCTTCAGATAGAAATTGTTATTATAACAAGTCTTTATGTAACATAACTCGTTATACATGTAGTAACAATCAATAGTTAAAAGCTACTGAAATAATTCAATTTGATTGGATCATAGTAACCTTCAGATAGAAATTTTTATTATAACAAGTCTTTATGAAACATAACTCGTTATACATGTAGTAACAATCAATAGTTAAAAGCTACTGAAATAATTCAATTTGATTGGATCATAGTAACGTTCAGATAGAAATTGTTATTATAACAAGTCTTTATGTAACAGGACCATGGAGACATTCATGTTTGATACAATGGTCATGCCTATGTGTTATTAAATTCAATGTAATGTATTTGAACTACGATTATTTTTAAGTTAACAATTCAATGCTTGTGTGTTCATACATGTATTATGCTGGTAAAAGTCTAGACATTCTTTATTCAAGAATGATATCATTGAAATTTGAATCTTCTTTCTTTCAAGTCCCTTCTCTATGTTTTGACAATAAAATCATTCATATTTTGACCAATTAAACTTTGACAGAATATGATTTTAAAAATCATAAAGAGTTCGAATTTTCATTTTAACCGAATTTAAATGATATTATCATCCCACATTCCTCCGAAAGTTTACAATGCCCTAACCAAACAGATAACTCATTTCAAGAATGAAAAATTCATACTATTAAATTGAAATATATTTAGCTTTGTTTTGTATATAAATCTGTCAGTAGGTTCGTCATTGTATATATATATATCACATTTAAATATTTTTTTTGCACGCATACATGCATATCCTCGTCATTGCTTACCTTAAAATAATGTTTCAATAATTTATCCTGTTTATTTTCCCAAGCTTTTTGTTTGATCATATCTTTCACCTCTGTATTAAAGAAGCTTTCCAATCTTATCTTTATAAAACCAATTCATATATAGTATATCCAATTTTGTAAAAAGTGCAAATTTCTTTTATTATATAAAGTGCAGTATACATGTATAATGATATGATATTTAAAGATCATCTATTTGGGTTAATACATGTACGATAAAAGTTTAGTAGAAATTAGAATTTGAGTCTTACAAATGATGTTATATTCTTTTGTAACATGTTTTCATTAAATTTAGTCTAGGAATTTTAGACCTTGATGTAAGATAATAAAATGATATGGTTGTATTTGATCTTTACACCTTCAGGAGGATTGACAGAATTGTAACATATGAATCAGAGCAAACATTGTTTAGTGTAAATCAAGAGGAAAGAAATAGATATCTTTATACTGGAATAAAATGGTGATAGCCAAGAAAGACAAGAAAGATTCAATCATGTATATAAAATATGCGAAAGATTGGTCAATCAACTACCAGTTGTAAACACATTACTGATCTAAATCTATCAATCATTTTGAATAAATGTTGTAAATGATCAAAATCGTTCATTATGGTTGCATGTGAAATTTGTAGGAATTTCAATCAAAAGATCATTATGGTGATAGGGAGAGACAGTTTTTAAATTCTCTACAAGGAATATTAATCTGATCTATAATCAAGTAATTTTGTCAGCCTAAGTGCTATTCAAATGAGAAACCTAAACATATAAAATATATAATTGTTTCATCTGCAGTTCTTTTGTTGACTCTACAATCTATGAAGGGCTGGTTAAAAATGACAGAATGATGCTGAGAGATAGAAGAGAAGATGAAGAGAGAGGGAGAGAGAAAGAAAGAGGGGAAAAGAGAGAGAAAGAGTTAGTGATAAATGGATAGAGAAAGACAGAAGGAAATAGAGTGAGAGAATAAGGATGATGAGTGTCTCCGCACAAAGACAAGCACACTTACAAAACTTGCTGTTTCAATTCCTGAGCGAGAGGGCCTTCAGTACACAAGGTATGAGAAGGCTGCACACACAAAGAGAGAGAGAGAGAGAGTTTGTGATAAATGGATAGAGAAAGACGGGAGGAAGAAAGAGAGTGGGAGAATAAGGATAATGTTGAGACAAAAAAAGACAGGATGAAGAGAAAAAGAAAGACAGAGAAAGAGATAGAGAAAGGTAGTGATAAAATGGATGGAGAAAGACAGGAGGAAGAAAGAGTGGGAGAATAAGGATGATGTTGAGAGAAAAAAAAAATAAGATGAAGAGAGATGGAGAGGGAAAGAGAAAGAGTAAAACTCAAGAAGGGGAATTAAGACATAGAAAAAACATAAAGATAAGGGGATAAAGAAGTTAGAGAAAAAGAAGAGAAGAAATTGAACTGATTGTACACTAAAAATTACTATCAACGCCTTATTCACTTGACTGAATGTTTGTTTACTTTCAAGCATCACTAAGCCAACATTGATTTTATATGTAGACAAGACATGCCAGTGGACGTTCCTCTTTATTAATATAACATAATAATTATTTTTCAAGGCTGTTCATTTTTTTCATATCGGATCATATCAGTTCATGCCATGGTAATTTCATTTACCTGTGACTATTACAACTTTTGATCTTTGCTATCTAATATCATAGATAATACAAACATTGTAAAACAGAGATAAGTAATTCAAGAGGGGACCATATATATACATAAGGGTTGGTCATACATTATGAAATAGCTATCTTGTTGATTTATTACTATCATATAGTGAATCTAGACCAGGGGCCCAACTAAGACACCTTGATGTGGGGGGGGGGGGGTCAGATCAATGACTTAAATCTCACATCACTCTCTACTGAGTGACATAATTAATCTAAGCAAAACATTACTCTTTCTTTACTTAATCTTTATTTCATCATCATAATTCCTCTTCCTCTTTTCTTTTCCTGAATTTTTCCCTACCTAAAATCACAAGAATATACAGATAGAAGTTGGATGAAATTTGCAAAACAAGTCTTAAGAATTCCATCAGTATATGCTCAATTGAAACAGCAATGACTTGGCAACCAAATGGAAGAAGGAACATTGGCTGTCCCAAGCACACCTGGCGGACTTTCCTGAAAGACTTAGAGTTGGCCTATAACCTTGATAACAATCTACTTAAATTTAGTGGTTGCAAAACTCAAAAGTGACGACAGCTTCCTGCCTAATGCACTACACAGGAAGAAGCCTACCCCGGTCTAAAGTATCACTATTCATAACTGTGGTATAACTCATGTCCTGATATGAATGATATTTCCTCATCAATATTACATCACATATTAATATTGCTCTGATCAGATAACGACTGCTGTAGATGCTGTTAAAATCTTCAGATACAGCCATATTCTGGTACTGACAAATTGTGCTCTAACTCTGCAGTTTTTCATTTGAATTCTAGATTGCTTTACAACTCAGATTTCAAATGATTGTGAACAGGTAAATTTAACTTCTATAACTTTAAATAATCGATCTTAAAGAAATAATCTGTAATTATAAGGGGATGGGGGAAATGATTACGATATGCTGAAACTATGGACCTATGAAGAGATGGACATTCATCGATTATATTATGAATTCACCATTAGGTGACTGTTATTATCATCGGAATAACATTCTCTTCATATTAATGTCCTTTGGTTCTATGATCGTCACTATGAGAAGGGCCGGAAGCAATTCGTGATTGGACATTTATAGTCAACAGATTGTATGCGCAGTAGATAACAAATCCCTGAAATCATGGAAAATTGATGTGCAGTTCTTGTTTACCTTAATTTGGCAATCTTAGTTCCATGTGTTTTATGTGGGGAATTGTCTGCATATTTTGATATATTGGCAATTTTGTGATTGTTTAAGACTTTTCCCAAGTTTCTCCACTATAATATTCCAGATATACATGTACATGTACGTGGCACATAACTTGTATAGATCTTATATCTCTCAATGTCATTGAGGTCCTTATGTGTATGCGGAAGTGAGCGGATTAAATGATATCATATTCTATATCACAGAAATCATCTGCTTCCCAAGTTTGCTGCTCCAAATATGAAGCATGTTGATTAAAAGGCATATGGCGTAACTGGGAATCACCCAACAAAAATCAAGACCAGGGAAACCGTTCCTTCCTAAAGCTAAATGACAATAGTTGCAGTAAAATACTGATTTCGTGAGAAAGTCTGTAAAACCAAGGTTAAGTATTACTATATCATCGTGGATCTAGATCTGGTATAGTTACACAAACTGAACTTTGTGAAATCATAATATCTAAGCTAAAAAACGATCACACTGAAGATCGCCAACACAGATAGGCACACGTGGGACAGTGTATTATTATTGCTGGAATAAAGACCCGACGGAAGTGACAGAATCCGCGCTTATTTTGCTTATTTCTCAGCAATTACACAATTTCTTCCAGAATCCTTTGGCACATATTTTTTATTCATACAAACATACACTTTAGTGATCATTATATTAAATTCTGTAAAAAGTCATTTTGAGATCGTCCCCACAACTGGAATTTACCTTTAAAGGCGACCGCACACCTTACGATTGGTCTGCGACCCGATTTCAGAATAAATTGTAGTAGAATTTGATGCTAACATTGAGACTTGGAATATCCTACTGTGTAATGTTCTAAATCATCGTAAGAATACCTATATTACTATACTATCATCCTTCTTAGAATAAAAGCGAATTTAGTATCTAGTCGTAATGACGTCATAGCAGTCGTACGATTGGCTACGATTTGAAACAAATTTGGCCTTTACTCCGAAATAAAGGCTTACAATATATCAAAATGGTTATATTAGCATTCTTTTAATTAACTTAAACATCAAATAAAATGATATGTTCCATTCACATTTTCAGAAAATGAGCAAAATGCGATTTGTTCCAAAATCGGATCGCGAACAGTCGTAAGGTGTGCGGTAGCCTTAAAGTGATCAGAAACGCCTTGATGATTATGTTATTGCTATTGCTACAACACCTGTATGTTCTCATTAAGATGCACAAATCCAGGTGACGGTTACTGTCATTGGATCAAAGAAATGCTCGCGTTAATCGTCCATCTCTTAGGTCCATGCATGATGAAACCCAATGTACATTTGCTGAAGAAGATTTTTTTTTATTATTGAGTTTAGCTTTTGCATTAATGTTGACGTATATGAGAAGGTCCATGGGTAAGGTCTACATAACTTTTTTTCCACCATATAGCTGATTTTAATCCCATTTATTTTTCAAGCTTCTTCCTGCTTCTTATCCATCTCACATTCCTTACAGGTTTCCTCTATCATCCAGAGCTTAACAATCTTCAGACATTACATCATGGCGGCAAGATTTCCTAAAGGAAACAAAGTTCAGCTCCGACCTCGAAAAGGTCATGACATGACATGGTCATGTGATGAGCATGGTGAACCAATCAAATTTTACTGCTTAGAACACGAATTGCCAGTTTGTCATCCATGCGCGACCAAAGATCACCAGAAACCATGCAAGCTGGAAAACATCCAGGATATCATCTTTCAGAGGAGGGAGAATTTGTACGACAAAAAACCAAAGATAGAAGAAACGAAGAAACAACTGAAAACTCTGGTCTCTAAAATAGAAACTGTTGCAACGTCTGCAAGTAGGAGCATCGATGCAGTCAAGGACCAAGTGAAGATGACATTCGAAGACAAGTTAAAGAGTGTTAGGGATAAGAAAGTGAGAAAGCATCGGGTGATTCATGAGTGGGCAGATGAGAGAATTAGAAAGATTTCTGAGGAAATGGACAAAAAGATCAAGGATTGCAACACTGAGATAGAAAAGGAAGAACAAAACATCAAAGACAAAGAAGCTAAATTGTTAAAAGATACAACGACAATCAGTGAGGTAGTTACTAAGAAGACAAACAATCTCTCTTGTAAAAATCAGCATGCAATAAATACTTTGATGAACATTGAATCAACCATCAAACGTATAAACCAACATGATGAAACATTGGTGAATGAAGCTCCTCAAATACTTGCATCTATTGATGAAAATCTAAGTTTGAATGTTCATCAAAATGTGAGCGACTGTCTTGACCGAATAGAGAATGAAGTTGAGAGAGTGAAGTTTGTAGAGGGGGAAGTAGGTGAAAAATGCTATGGTAGAATTGATGGGTGTTTAGGTAAATGGGAACTTGTCAAGTCAATCCACATTACATCGGTTGTTCATAAACCGTTGGTGCGTGGTTTGATCAGTGAGGATGAGATCTGTGTGCAAGATGTACCTAACTATAACATGTACCTTACAAACATCAACACTCAACACACAGAGAAAGTCATTGATGGAGGTGAGCTGATTACATTATGTGCGCTCATAGACAGTAACGTAATAGTATGTGGTAAGGTGAGACGTGGTTGCACGGGTTACAGGTTGAATGGATGCATCACTCTCTATGATAGACAATGGAAGGTGATTAGAGACATCAGCATACCAAGGAATGGATACGATAGTCATGTGTATGTTGATGTTGACAGGGATGGGATGATCATTGCTGGTCAGTACTATCAGTCTAATATCTACATCATCAATCCTGCTGATGATAAGATAGTAAACACTATTAAGATGCAGGTTAAGAAGGTGATGGGTGGGATACAAGCCTTGTCATCGGGTGATATCGTTGTGAGGACAGGTTATCATGAATACACTGTCATCTCACGATCAGGAGAAGAGAAGGCTGTCATACACTGTGATGAGTGGTGCGAATCACAGTGTCGCGTTGACAAACTGACAGACACACTCTACATCATGTACTGGGATAGAGCGCGTAATACCTACGCAGTTGATCAGGTGTCACGTGATGGTATCATCCAGGCAAGGAGGATTGTGGAATATGTGGAATCAGATCGCACTCACTTCATCAGCCCTTGTCTTGTTACTCCTTCTGGCAACCTCGTAGGATGTGATGGAGAGAAACTTCATCTTTACAAGAAGACATTCGTCTTGTAAATCATCAAGAATCTCACTCAGCATAGTCTCCAGGGGCAGACCCTGATTGAAACTTTGATTAACAAGTGTGTCTCCACACAAAGACTAGCATATACAAAACTTTGATGGCCTTGAGGTGGCTGCACATTCAGACCATAATCTCGAGTGAAGGGTTTGCACGGCAGACTAATCTAAATGAGTGATAATGTGTTTTTAAAGAGCATTTCAGAGCAATCTTTAGCTACATTTCCATTTGTATTCAACTTCAATCTGCCACCCCTTATACCCATTGGGGCAGTTTCATAACTTGTTATAGTCACAATCCGTAGTTAAAAGCTACTGATATAATTCAATTTGAATGGATCATAGTAACCTTCGGAACAGAAATTTTTTTTATAACAAGTCTTTATGAAACATAACTCGTTATACATGTAGTAACAATCAATAGCTACAAAATACTGAAATAATTCAATTTGATTGGATCATAGTAACCTTCAGATAGAAATTGTTATTATAACAAGTCTTTATGTAACAGGACCATGGAGACATTCATGTTTGATACAATGGTCATGCCTATGTGTTATTAAATTCAATGTAATGTATTTGAACGACGATTATTTTTAAGTTAACAATTCAATGCTTGTGTGTTCATACATGTATTATGCTGGTAAAAGTCTAGACATTCTTTATTCAAGAATGATATCATTGAAATTTGAATCTTCTTTCTTTCAAGTCCCTTCTCTATGTTTTTACAATAAAATCATTCATATTTTGACCAATTAAACTTTGACAGAATATGATTTTAAAAATCATAAAGAGTTCGAATTTTCATTTTAACCGAATTTAAATGATATTATCATCCCACATTCCTCCGAAAGTTTACAATGCCCTAACCAAACAGATTACTAATTTCAAGAATTAAAAATTCATACTATTAAATTGAAATATATTTAGCTTTGTTTTGTATATAAATCTGTCAGTAGGTTTGTCATTGTATATATATATATCACATTTAAATATTTTTTTTGCACGCATACATGCATATCCTCGTCATTGCTTACCTTAAAATAATGTTTCAATAATTTATCCTGTTTATTTTCCCAAGCTTTTTGTTTGATCATATCTTTCACCTCTGTATTAAAGAAGCTTTCCAATCTTATCTTTATTAAACCAATTCATATATAGTATATCCAATTTTTGTAAAAAGTGCAAATTTCTTTTATAATATAAAGTGCAGTATACATGTATAATGATATGATATTTAAAGATCATCTATTTGGGTTAATACATGTACGATAAAAGTTTATACTTAGAAAGTAGAATTTGAGTCTTACAAATGATGTTATATTCTTTTGTAACATGTTTTCATTAAATTTAGTATGGGAATTGTAGTCCTTGATGTAAGATAGTAAAATGATATGGTTGTATTTGATCTTTACACCTTCAGGAGGATTGACAGAATTATAACATATGAATCAGAGCAAACATTGTTTGGTGTAAATCAAGAGGAAAGAAATAGATATCTTTATGCTGGAATAAAATGGTGATAGCCAAGAAAGACAAGAAAGATTCAATCATGAATATAAAATATGCGAAAGATTGGTCAATCAACTACCAGTTGTAAACACATTACTGATCTAAATCTATCAATCATTTTGAATAAATGTTGTAAATGATCAAAATCATTCATTATGGTTGCATGTGAAATTTGTAGGAATTTCAATCAAAAGATCATTATGGTGATAGGGAGAGACAGTTTTTAAATTCTCTACAAGGAATATTAATCTGATGTATAATCAAGTAATTTTGTCAGCCTAAATGCTATTCAAATGAGAAACCTAAACATATAAATTATATAATTGTTTCATCTGCAGTTCTTTTGTTGACTCTACAATCTATGAAGGGCTGGTTAAAAATGACAGAATGATGCTGAGAGATAGAAGAGAAGATGAAGAGAGAGGGAGAGAGAAAAAAAAAGAGGGGAAAAGAGAGAGAAAGAGTTAGTGATAAATGGATAGAGAAAGACAGGAGGAAGAAAGAGAGCACTTGGGAGAATAAGGATGATGAGTGTCTCCACACAAAGACTAGCACATACAAAACTTGCTGTTTCAATTCCTGAGCGAGAGGGCCTTCAGTACACAAGGTATGAGAAGGCTGCATACACAAAGAGAGAGAGAGAGAGAGAGAGAGTTTGTGATAAATGGATAGAGAAAGACAGGAGGAAGAAAGAGAGTGGGAGAATAAGGATAATGTTGAGACGAAAAAAGACAAGATGAAGAGAAAAAGAAAGACAGAGAAAGAGATAGAGAAAGGTAGTGATAAATGGATAGAGAAAGACAGGAGGAAGAAAGAGTGGGAGAATAAGGATGATGTTGAGAGACAAAAAAAAATAAGATGAAGAGAGATGGAGAGGGAAAGAGAAAGAGTAAAACACGAGAAGGGGAATTAAGACATAGAAAAAACACAAAGATAAGGGGATAAAGAAGTTAGAGAAAAAGAAGAGAAGAAATTGAACTGATTGTACACTAAAAATTACTATCAACGCCTTATTCACTTGACTGAATGTTTGTTTACTTTCAAGCATCACTAAGCCAACATTGATTCTATATGTAGACAAGACATGCCAGTGGGCGTTCCTCTTTATTAATATAACATAATAATTATTTTTCAAGGCTGTTCATTTTTTTTCATATCGGATCATATCAGTTCATGCCATGGTAATTTCATTTACCTGTGACTATTACAACTTTTGATCTTTCATATCTAATATCATAGATAATACAAACATTGTAAAACAAAGATAAGTAATTCAAGAGGGGACCATATATATATACATAAGGGTTAGTCATACATTATGAAATAGCTATAATCTTGTTGATTTATTACTATCATATAGTGAATCTAGACCAGGGGCCCAACTAAGGCCGTGTTTATGCATCCACTTTTCAGGCCAGAATCAGCATTTCCAAATGTGGTTAGTCCAAAACACGGTTGCGTCCATGCTTACTTTCATTTAAACGCTGTTTCAAAACGCCGATCGTAAACTCACAAAAAGGTGCGTTTGTAAACGTCGTTTGACCAGAATCAGGCTTTCTGGGGAAGTATAAACAGAACCACGATCGTAAACGTGTTTAAATAACGTCATTTGGTGCATGCTTCCGGTGAGATGAAAATCCGCGGGCAAATACAGTCGCATTGCTCCATGGTCGCATGTTACCTCCACGGAATTGCCTCTCATCTCCCTTGTTACATTTGCATGTGTGATAATTGATATAAGTACTATCACTAGTATTACTCTTCCAATTTGTCATCACAATGAATGTTGAGGGATTTACAAAAAAAAAACCTGGAATATGAGTTATAATGAGGAGACATCGCCAGATGCCCATAAACAAATAGATGTTTTATTATTTTATTATGTATACTTTAATTTAATTCTTTATTTTTTCTCACTATTATCCTCACCATGGTGGAAATTATATGGTTATATCAAGAAGCTCCATGCAATGACTAAAATATCGGAAATTGTTCGATGTTTAAAAAACAGTCAACGTACCTTCCCCATAACAACTCTTTCGAAAAAGGGCGTGCCCAATTTGACCTCGCTTTCCTGCTCAACGAAAATTACGATGCGAAGCCAGCTGGAGTTAGTGATTTCGCCTCTGAAAAGTGAAGCATAAACAGCACTCCCAGAACCACGTTTACGATCGGCGTTTTGAATCGACGTTTGAAAACGCTGATTCTGTCCTCGCAATGGAAGCATAAACACACCCTAAGATACCTTGATGTGGGGGGTGGGGCAGATCAATGACTTAAATCTCACATCACTCTCTACTGAGTGACATAACCTAAGCAAATCATTACTCTTTCTTTACTTAATCTTTATTTCATCTTCTTAATTCCTCTTCCTCCTTTCTTTTCCTGAAATTTTCCCTACCTAAAATCACAAGAATATACAGATAGAAGTTGGATGAAATTTGCAAAACATGTCTTAAGAATGCCATCAGTATATGCTCAATTGAAACAGCAATGACTTGGCAACCAAATGGAAGAAGGAACATTGGCTGTCCCAAGCACACCTGGCGGACTTTCCTGAAATACTTAGAGTTGGCCTATAACCTTGATAACAATCTACTTAAAGGGGAATCCAACCCAAATAAAAACTTGCTTTTATAAGAAAAAGAAAAATCAGACAAGTTGATAGGTGAAAGTTTGATCAATATTGGACAAATAACAAAAAAGTTATGAATTTTTAAAAGTTGTAAATATTGGTAATCACTGTACCCATGGAGACTTCAAATTGGCCGCATATGGGATGTCATAGTGATGTAAGGCAAGGACTACTCTTCCATGTACTCCAATACATATTATGGCTAAAATGTCATTTTTCCCAAAAGTTTTAATTTCAAATTATATTTTTCTTTCATGAGGACATAAAACAATATACTAGCTGGATTATATTTAGATTACTGCCCCAGGGGAGTGGGTACCTAGGAGAAAACCACAAATCCCTGATAATAAATTACATGGCCTATGGGAAAGTTGTCCTTGCCCCTTGTCATAATTTACTCACTCAGTTGCCAATTTGAAATCTACATACTATTAGTGATCTCAATTTTAAAGCAGCTAGAACTTTCTTATTGCTTGTCCGATTTCTTTCAAACTTTCGCCATTCTATTTAATTTATTTTTCTCCTTCCCAACACAACATTTTATGGCCAAGGCTGGATTCCCCTTTAAATTTAGTGGTTGCAAAACTCAAAAGTGACGACAGCTTCCTGCCTAATGCACTACACAGGAAGAAGCCTACCCCGGTCTAAAGTATCACTATTCATAACAGTGGTATAACTCATGTCCTGATATGATCGATATTTCCTCATCAATATTACATTACATATTAATATTGATCTGATCAGATAACAACTGCTGTAGATGCTGTTAAAATCTTCAGATACAGCCATATTCTGGTACTGACAAATTGTGCTCTAACTCTGCAGTTTTTCATTTGAATTCCAGATTGCTTTACAACTCAGATTTCAAATGATTGTGAACAGGTAATTTAACTTCTATAACTTTAAATAATTGATCTTAATAGTAATTTGTAATTATAAGGGGATGGGGGAAATTATTAGGATATACAGTGCAAGCCAAACAGTGCCTTTCAGAAAAAAGGTAATCTAAATCTAGAGGGCTGATATTCCGATCATATTTAATTTTGTGTAATTATCTTCATGGATATAAATGAGAAACTCATCAGCTTTCCATTGATACCATATTTGTACCATTTATGCCACGGATGACCGAATCAATCGCTGTTGAAGACAACAGGTCCAGAGACCACTTTTTCCAAGTTTTGGTAAAGTGGGTAAAATGTGCACTTGATAAAATAACGTTTTCCAAAGTAATTTTTGGAATGAAGTGTTACTTGAGGTATTTTTCTGAAATGATGAGTGAAAAATTGATGTCTTATCATGGACCTGGTCTGATTGGCCCACACCTTCAATATGTCCTCCTCTCCTTTGAAAACAAAGCCAGAAGCGTGGAAGAATATCTTGGACAGCTCGTCTCACCAGTGGCAATGCCGGATCATTGTGCAAAACATCCACATCATATCGAATTCGGCCCTGCAAGTCATCAAAATCTTGGGGAAGAGTTGCAAAAACCTTATTTTTAATTGTCCCTTAAGGAAATAATCACAGGGCGTGAGGTCAGGCACTTTTGGTGGCCGTTCAATGCCATATGGTTGAGGGCAACAACTCAATGTCCAAAGAGTTCTCTGTGTCTATCATAAATGATGCTGGAACAATGGGCAGGAGCGCCGTCCTGAATCCACCAAAGATGCCTGTACACTCCTCACAACTGTCTCTCAAAATGTTGGTCCAATTGTGGTACGATCTCCTCTATAATGGTGTGCAAGTACATTCACTTATTAATGCTCCTTTGGAAGAAAAAGGGTCCAATCAAAAGATTTTTGCCAGCTCAGGCATCAATGAAAGTATTTACATCAGCATCTGCCTTTTCATCAAGTTTTCAAAAACTTGGAAAAAGTGGTCTCTGCACCTTTTGTCTTCAACCTCAACTAATTTGGTCATGCGTAGCGCAAATGGCACAAATAGGGTATCAATGGAAAGCTGATGAGTTTCTCTTTCATAATCATGCACAACAATGTCACAAAATTAAATATGCGTTGAATATAAGCCCTTTGGATTTGGATTACCTTTTTTCTGAAACGCACTGTATACTGAAACCATAGACCTATGAAGAGATGGACATTCATCGATATTATGAATTCACCAACAAGTGACTGTTATTGTCATCTGAATAACATTCTCTTCATATTAGTCTACTTTGGTTCTATGATCGTCATCATGAGAAGAACCAGAAGCAATTCATGATTTGACATTTATATTCAACAGATTGTATGTGCAGTAGATAATAAATCCCTTAAATCATTGGAAACTGATGTGCAGTTCTTGTTTACCTTTGGTAATCTTTGTTCCATTTGTTTATTTGGGGAAAAGTCAGAATATTTTTATATTGAGGCAATTTTGTGATTAATTTGTTTACCATTTGAATTTGAAATTCCATTTTCCCAAGTTTCTCCATAACATTCCAGATATATATGGCACAACAAGGCATAAATTGTGTATCTTTCAAGGTTATTGAGGTCCTTATGTGTAAGCCAAAGTGAGCAGATCGAATGATATCATATATGCAGGGTGCAACATAAGCGCTTGCCCGATTGCCAGGGGCAAGTAAAAGTTAGAGTCAGGCAAGTGATTTGAAGCAAAGACAAAAACTAATTGCCCGAATCGGGCAAGCAAAATTCTCATATAGAAATTATATTTTAGAAAGATTCCCCATATTTCACCATCAGAAATATGGAGAAAAAAAAAAGAGACAAATAAAAGCCATATCATTAATTTCTTCTTTCAAAAAGTTTATAAGTCATGATTCTAATTGCAAAATTTGTGCCATTTTCTGCAATAAACACACAACTCAGACACGTACACACACACACAGAATCAATGGCAGTCTAGCATACCTAGCTAGCTAGCGCCTCGTCATGCACGTAGCCCATGCATGTAGTTAAAGGGATGGTCCAGGCTGAAAATATTTATATCTTAATACATAGAGTAGAATTCACTAAGCAAAATGCCGAAAATTTCATCAAAATCGGATAACAAATAATAAAGTTATTGAAGTTTAAAGTTTAGCAATATTTCGTGAAAGCAGTCGTCATGAATATTCATTATGTGGGTTGATGATGTCACATCTCCACTTTCCGTTTTCTTATGTTATTACATAAAATCCTTATTTTTTCATTATTTCATACTTGTGTGATAATATGTCTCTCTAATAATGAAATAAGTTGTGGCAATAAATATCTAAAGCACTATTCAGTTGTCAATCCAATTTTTCTAGTTCTTGGAGGAAAAAATTTGAATAAATCTAATTTCATATAATAAAATACAAAAGAACAAGTGGAGATGTGACATCATCAGTCCACCTAATGAATATTCATTACGACTGTTTTCACAAAATATTGCTAAACTTTGAAATTCAATAACTTTGTTATTTGTTATCCGATTTTGATGAAATTTTCGGCGTTTTGCTCAGTGAATTCTACTCTATTTATTAAGCAATATATACTTTCAGCCCAGACCATTCCTTTAAGTTTCTACGGAGTACGGTGCTGCACGAACAAAGTTTGCTATGGAAGAAATCTCCCAAAGAACTGTCAAAATTCACATTTCTTGCAGATGAAAACTCTTGTAATGTCTATATTTCCTAAAAATTGGGGTAGCTCTGTCATTTGTAAGCAGTAAAAGGAGAAATTTTCACTTCTGTTATGCTTCAAAAAGATCAGGTTTTGAATGATCGTCTGTATCACACACACTGAAATAGATTGTTTGACAGTCCCACATTTGTGTTAATGTTGATAAACGTGGTTTCTTTCGTAACTATTTTTTTGCCAAGGAAATTGATAAATTTTTTTCTTTACTTATGACTGGATAGTTTGAGCTTTCTTCCTCTCTGTTCTCTTTCTTTCTGCCTATCTTTCTTTCTTTTCTTTTCAATCTTTATTTCTTTAAATGTCCTTGCTTCTTTCGTTCGTTTTTTCTGTTACTATAGGCTCTATACATGTAGCTGTCTTTCTTTTTGTCATTCTATTTTTCTTTCTTCCTTCCATCCATCCATTCTTTACCTTTTCTTCCTTACTTTCTTCATCCCTTTCATTCTTTCTTTATTATTTCTTTCCTTCATTCCTTTCTATTTGTCTTTCGTTCTCTTTCTCCTTCCTTTCTTTCCTTCTGATTTTCTTTATTTTTGTCTTTCGTTCTTTTGATCTTTCTTTTTCTTCCTTATTTTTTCTTTCTGCCTTCCTTCATCTCTTTCCTTCATTTCTTTCTGTCTTTCATTCTAACTTTCTTTTCTTTCTTTCTTTTTTCCCTTCCTTCCATCTACCCTTTTACCTTTTCTTTCTTCCTTCTTTCCTTTTCTTTCTTTCCCTTTCTCTTCCTTCCATCCATCCTTTTCTTTTTCTCTTTTCTTTCTTCCTTTTACCTTTTTTTCTTTCTTTTTCTTTCTTTATTCATTCCTTTCTTTCTCTTCCCCTCAGTTTTTTCTCTATTTTTCTTTCTTTCTTTTTTCTTTCCCTTCTTTCTTCCTTCCTTTCTTTCCATCTTTCTCTTCCCCGCAGCCATTCTCTCTCTCTATCTTTCTTTCTTAATTTCTTTTTTTTTCTTTCTTCCTTCCTTTATTTCTTCCTCCTTTCTGTCTTTCTTCTTATTTTTTTTCTTTCATTCTGTCCCCTCTCTTAATTTCTTTTTTTTGCATCTGGTTATTTTCAGTGATTTCTCCTTTTTTTATTGTGTCCTAGTCCCCTCCAAAATATATGGAAAATATATGAGATTAGGAAATTAATTAAAGAGCACATTGACCATATATTTTGTCATGATGTACAAGATAAAAATCATTTTAAAAAATACAGCTACAAGGTACATCAGTAGTCATGTTGAAAAATATATCAATAAAGCTGTCAATGGTATGGTATGTAAAACCGTAAGCATATAACTTGTTTTGAAGCAATAAAACTTTGTTTTGAAGGATTTTTTCGGGCAAGTAAAATCTATATTCGGGCAAGTATTTTCCAACTATTTGAAAATTTACGTGCCCGACTGGGCAAGTGCTTCAAAAAAGTTATGTAGCACCCTGATATATGTATATCAAAAAAATCACTGCTCCAGGCATATGGTGAAAATGGGACTCAGCCAACAAAAATCAAGACCAGGGAAACCGTTCCTTCTTTAAAGGGGAATCCAACCCAAATAAAAACTTGCTTTTATAAGGAAAAGAAAAATCATACAAGTTGATAGGTGAAATTTTGAACAATATTGGACAAACAACAAGAAAGTTATGAATTTTTAAAAGTTGTAAATATTGGTAATCACTATATCCATGGAGACTTCAACTTGGCCACATATGGGATGTCATAGTGATGTAAGGCAAGGACTACTCTTCCATGTACTCCAATACATATTATGGCTAAAATTTCATTTTTCCCAAAAGTTTTATTTCAAATTATATTTTTCTTTCATGGGGACATAAAACAATGTACTACCTGGGCTATATTTAGATTACTGCCACAGGGAAATGGGTACTTAGGAAAAAACCACAAATCCCTGATAATAAAGTACATGGCCTATGGTAAAGTTGTCCTTGCCCCTTGTCATAATTTACTTACTCAGTTGCCAATTTGAAATCTACATAATATTAGTCATCTCAATTTTAAAGCAGCTATAACTTTCTTATTGCTTGTCCGATTTATTTCAAATTTTCACCATCCTGTTTAGTTTATTTTTCTCCTTCCCAAAACAACATTTTATGGCCAAGGCTGGATTCCCCTTTAAGTGATCAGAAACGCCTTTGTGATTATGTTATTGCTATTGTCACAACACCTCATTAAGATGCACATAACCAGGTGACAGTGACTATCATTGGATCAAAGAAATACTCGCATTAATCGTCCATATCTTAGGTCCATGCATGATGAAACCCAATGTACATTTGCTGAAGAAGATTTTTTTTTTATTATTGAGTTTAGCTTTTGCATTAATGTTGACATATGTGAGAAGGTCCATGGGTAAGGTCTACATAACTTTTTTTTCACCATATACATGTAGCTGATTTTAATCCCATTTATTTTTCAAGCTTCTTCCTGCTTCTTATCCATCTCAAATTCCTTACAGGTTTCCTCTATCATCCAGAGCTTAACAATCTTCAGATATCACATTATGGCGGCAAGATTTCCTGAAGGAAACCAAGTTCAGCTCCGACCACGAAAAGGTCATGACATGACATGGTCATGTGACAAGCATGGTGAGCCAATCGCATTTTACTGTAAGAAACACGGACTACCCGTATGTGATCGTTGCGCTATCAAAGAACATTGCCAAAAACCATGTGAGCTAGATGATATCGAGGATGTCATCTTTGAGAGGAGAAAAAAACTAGATGAGAAACGGCCAAAAATACAGGAACTTCAGAAACAAATGAAAGCCCTAGATTTGAAAATAAAGACAGCTTTAACTTTTGGAGATACTTATCTACAGACCATAAACAACAACATTCAAGCATCGTATCACAACAAGATCAAATCTGTTGAGGAAAAGGAGGACAGAATGATTAGGGTGATTAACGAGGAGGCAGATGAGGAAATAAGACTGGTAAATGAGAAGAGAGAAAAACGGATCAAGGATTGCAACATTGAGAAAGAAAAGGAGCAAAAACTCATCAAAGATAAAGAAACAAAACTTCTATCAGATGCAAAAACAATCAGCGAAATTGTTTCTAAGAAGATCAAAGATCTAACTATTAAGAGTCAGCATGTCATAAACACTATTAAGAATATTGAATCCACCATCAAACGTATAAACCAACATGATGAAACATTGGTGAATGAAGCTTCTCAAGTACTTGCATCTATTAATGAAAATTTAAGTTTGAATGTTCATCAAGATGTTAGTGACTGCCTTGACCTAATAGAGAGTGAAGTTGAGAGAGTGAAGTTTGTAGAGGGGGAAGTATGTGGAGAATACTATGGTAAAATTGATGGGTATATCGGTAAATGGGAACTTGCAAAGTCAATCCACATTCCATCGGTCGTTGATGAGCCTTGTGTGTTTGGTTTAGTCAGTGAGGATGAGATATGTGTGCAAGACGTAATTAACAATAACATGTATGTTACAAACATCAGCACTCAACACACAGAGAAAGTCATTGATGGTGTGTGGATTACATCATGTGCGCCCATAGACAGTAACAGAATAGTATGTGGTAAGAGGAGAGTTGATTGGTGGGGTGTCAGGTTGGATGGATTCATCACTCTCTATGACAGACAATGGAAGGTGATTAGAGACATCAGCATACCAAGGAATGGAAACGGTATGATTGTGTATGTTGATGTTGACAGGGATGGGATGATCCTCGCTGCTCAGTACTATCAGTCTAATATCTACGTCATCAATCCTGCTGATGATAAGATAGTAAACACTATTAAGATGCAGGGTAAGAAGGTGTGGGGTGAGATACAAGCCTTGTCAACAGGTGATATCATTGTGACGACAGGTCGTAATAAATACACTGTCATCTCACGATCGGGAGAAGAGAAGGCTGTCATACACTGTGGTGAGTGGGACTCACCACAGTGTCGCGTTGACAAACTGACAGACACACTCTACATCGCGTATTGGGATAGAGATCGTAATACCTACGCAGTTGATCAGGTGTCACGTGATGGTATCATCCAGGCAAGGAGGATCGTGGAATATGTGGAATCAGATCGCACTCGCTTCATTAGCCCTTGTCTTGTTACTCCTTCTGGTAACCTTGTACATGTAGTATGTGATGGAGACAAATTTCTTCTTTACAAGAAGACAATCCTCTTGTAAATCATCAAGAATCTCAACATAGTCTACAAGCACAGACCCTGAATGAAACTTTGATCAACAAGTTTGTCTCCACACAAAGAATAGCACATGTATACAAATCTTGCTGTTTCAATTCCTGAGCGAGAGCGCCTTCAGTACACAAGGTATAACCCTGCACATTCAGACCGTTAACTCGAGTGAAGGGTTTGCACAGCAATCTAAATGAGTGATAATGTTTTTTTAAGAACATTTAAGAGCAATGTTTTGCTACATTTCCATTTGTGTTTAACTTCAATCTGCCACCCCTTATACCCATTGGGGCAGTTTCATAACTTGTTATAGTAACAGTCAATAGCTAAAAAATACTGAAATAATTCAATTTGATTGGATCATAGTAACCTTTAGATAGAAATTGTTATTTTAACAAGTCTTTATGTAACAGGACCATGGAGACATTCATGTTTGATACAATGGTCATGCCTATGTGTTATTAAATTCAAAGTAATGTATTTGAACAACGATTATTTTAAAGTTAACAATTCAATGCTTGTGTGTTCATACATGTATTATGCTGGTAAAAGTCTAGACATTCTTTATTCAAGAATGATATCATTGAAATTTGAATCTTCTTTCTTTCAAGTCCCTTCTCCATGTTTTGACAATAAAATCATTCATATTTTGACCAATTAAACTTTGACAGAATATGATTTTAAAAATCATAAAGAGTTCGAATTTTCATTTTAACCGAATTTAAATGATATTATCATCCCACATTCCTCCGAAAGTTTACAATGCCCTAACCAAACAGATTACTCATTTCAAGAATTAAAAATTCATACTATTAAATTGAAATATATTTAGCTTTGTTTTGTATATAAATCTGTCAGTAGGTTCGTCATTGTATATATATATCACATTTAAATATTTTTTTTGCAAGCATACATGCATATCCTCGTCATTGCTTACCTTAAAATAATGTTTCAATAATTTATCCTGTTTATTTTCCCAAGCTTTTTGTTTGATCATATCTTTCACCTCTGTATTAAAGAAGATTTCCAATCTTATCTTTATAAAACCAATTCATAATACATAGTATATCCAATTTTTGTAAAAAGTGCAAATTTCTTTTATAATATAAAGTGCAGTATACATGTATAATGATATGATATTTAAAGATCATCTATTTGGGTTAATACATGTATGATAGAAGATTAGTAAAAGTAGAATTCAAGTCTTACAAATGATGTTATATTCTTTTGTAACATGTTTTCATTAAATTTAGTATGGGAATTGTAGTCCTTGATGTAAGATAATAAAATGATATGGTTGTATTTGATCTTTACACCTTCAGGAGGATTGAAAGAATTGTAACATATGAATCAGAGCAAACATTGTTTGGTGTAAATCAAGAGGAAAGAAATTGATATCTTTATGCTGGAATAAAATGGTGATAGCCAAGAAAGACAAGAAAAATTCAATCATGTATATAAAATATGCGAAAGATTGATCAATCAACTACCAGTTGTAAACACATTATTGATCTAAATCTATCAATCATTTTGAATAAATGTTGTAAATGATTGAAATCATTCAATATGGTTGTAGGGTGAAATTTGTGGGAATTTCAATCAAAAGATCATTATGGTGATAGGGAGAGACAGTTTTTAATTTCTCTACAAGGAATATTAATCTGATGTATAAACAAGTAATTTTGTCAGCCTAAATGGTAATAAAATGAGAAAATTAAACATATAGATATATATAATTGTTTCATCTGCCGTTCTTCTTTTGGTTCAATCTATGTAGAGCTGGTTAAAAATGACAGAGTGATGCTAAGAGATAAAAGAGAAGATGAAGAGAGAGGGAGAAAGAAAGAGAGGAAAAGAGAGAGAAAGAAAGAGTTAGTGATAAATGGATAGAGAAAGACATAGTTGGGATTGATCAGATCAATCATAACTCTTATCTTTACATGATTATGAACCAGAAAGTCTATTACATTCCCAATTCTAACCCTAGGCCCTCTGGGATATCAAGAAATGTCGCAAGAGCAAATGTGTCAACTAAAAGTTTACCAACTCAACTCGGCGACTCAAGATAGCCGTCACTCATCTCTCCAACTAGTCAAGACTCTCAACTTTTCTGATTTACACAGACCCTGCCAAAAGTGTATTTTTCCCCCAAAAAAAGTATTTCATAATAAAATGCTTGGCGCACTCGCTCATCGCGGCGTTCAAGCTGCATGCAAGCTATAATGCGCACTGCTCTTGCAGATAAAAAAAACAAAAAAACATTGAAACATGTGTATATCTCACCCTGGTTTTAACAAAATGATTGAAAAAAAACAAGTTACCTGAAATTACATTGATCTAATAACCATATTTGTATACGTTTTATGAAATAGAGACATATTGAGATGATTTTTCTCAATAAATTACGATTTTGTATAAAAAAAAAAAACATTTTTTTTAATACAAAAAACACATTTTTAAAGAAAAAACGTACTGCCGTATTTTGGTTGCAAAAACGTACTAAATACGTCTAAAACGTATTGGTTGGCAGGTCTGTTTACAGTCCTATTGAGGACTACACACTCATTTTAGAAAAAAAACAAAGTAACATAGGGATAGGCAGTTTTCAATCTACTGGTAAATAAATATGTAAAATTTGTTTGGTTCTTTTCTTTTAATGACAAAATTTTCCTTCGCAAAACATAATTCTGTTTTTGCTGTGTATATAGTTCTATGACAAAATGGACTTTCCATTTTAGATCACACTGAAACAGAAAATGAAAAGACAATTTTTTACACCGAAAATCAATGAAGACTAATCTTGATGAATGGCCTTCTGCTGGCTCCCCATATTCTTTGCATTGCTTGAATATTTTTCTTTTGCCTCTAACATTTTATGAGAATTAGAGATACATAAAATCAATCAATGAATTTGTTTGCAAACATGGAAGAAAATATTCACTTACCTGCTCTGGTCTTGAAGGATAGCTGAAAGTCACCTTGTCAAATTCTACGTTGGCATAGAGACTGTGGTATGGTATACACTTGCCCCCGGTCAAAGGAATACTGGGTTCCATTTTGATATACTGAAAACACAAAGAGAAAAAAATCAACGGCCGTCCTGAAATACAATTAAAGGTAACCAAAACACAAGAAGCAATCTTATTGGAAAGAGTAAAATGAGACGAACAATTTTTTAAAAAAAATTCATCAAAATCGGTTATGAAATAAGCAAGTTATGGATGTTTGAAAAGTCTGATTGTACTTTCTATGGGGATCCTCAAATCGGCAAACGTGCTTCAAAATGGCTGATTTTGTGGACAACTCTACATTTGTTTTGTACACAAATTTTCAGATTTTCCTCATTATCTTTCAAATTGCATCTTGCCTCCTTCAGAGCACAACATATGTCATGGTCAGGAGGAGATAATGTGAAATATGTAAAATAAAGGAGAAAATCTGAAAATGTGTGTACAAAACAAATGGAGAGTTGTCCACAGAATCAGCAATTTTGAAGCACGTTTGCCAATTTGAGGATCCCCATAGAAAGAACAAGACTTTTTAAACATCCATAACTTGCTTATTTCATAACTGATTTTGATGACTTAAAAAAAAAATTGTTCCTCTCATTTTACTCTTTCCAATGAGATTGCTTCTCTTCTTGGGTTTTGGTTTCCTTTAACTAAATATTTAATACAAATAATTGCCACTGTGGGGGCATCATGGTCTAGTGGTTAAGACTCTTGTCTTTCAATCTGAAGGACATGGGTTCGATTCCCAGCCATAGCATGTTTTCCTTCAGCAATAAATTTACCCACATTGTGCTGCACTCAACCCAGGTGAGGTAAATGGGTACCAGCAGGAAGTAATTCCTCAAAAAGCTGTGTGCACCGGAATCAGTAGACTAGCTTAGCCAGGGTAATATAGGAGCACCTTGAGCACCTAGCAAGGTGGATACGTGCGCTATACAAATCCTATATTATTTATTCACACCAAAGATGCCAACATAATTAAAGATGTTTCAGTATTTAAAGGCTGAAAAACAGTATTTTGGTAAGAAAATCAGTATTACAAAGAAGTACCATGGGACAACATATAAACTGAAATTTTAGAAACCACCCCATATTCTTTCTCATTTTCTGTAATAATTACTGAAAACCAGTACTGCTAGGCAGCTCTGCTACCCCCACTACGAGTAGATGAACTGTTTATGAACCAATTTTTCTTTTAATATGTAGAGTAATAGGAAGATGAATTGGATATTAGAACATCCGGTCATTACATAATAATAATAATATATATATATAATAATAGAACAGTTTATGTATAGCGCATTACACCTTACAAAGGTCTTAATGTGCATTAGGAAAACGAAGAAGATGAGGGAAAGCTGCTGGTAATGCTTTGATAATATTATTATCAGTCAAATAAATTTGTTTTTGATGCAGATTTAAATTGCCCAATTTTATCAACTTGCCTTAAATTGTTTGGGATACTCAGGGGTCTTTTTATTTGTGAGAGGTCACAAATAAAAAGATCTGAAAAAAGCTGAAGTGTTGAAAAAGTCTGAAATAGAGAGAGCTCCCATACTTTTTGTACAGAGAAAAGCCCCAAATAAGCTGAAATTAAACTGAAAATCAAAACAAAGAAATCTGAAATCAGCTAAAAATCTGAACTCTCACATCCCTGGATACTATTTGTCTTAAGAACAGGTGGGTGTTTCATAAAGCTGTTCGTAAAGTTACGAACAGCTTTACGCACGACTGGAACATGTTCTTAGGTCATAACTCAATTACATAGGGATATCACATAGCACAAGAAAGGATCACCAGTCGTGCGTAAAGTCATTCGTATCTTACGAACAGCTTTATGAAACGGGCCCCATGTACGTTATATAAATCCTTATGAAGTGATCTAAGATTTCAAACAGGTTCATATTTTACAAGTAACTCAGACAGATAAGATGGAGCCATTTGTTGAAAACCCATCATTGATTCATTCAGATGATGCTCATGGGACGGTGACACGACATATCTGTATGCTCCTGCGACAATTGCTCCAGTCTTAATATCTCAGAGGGCATAGGGTTAGAGTTAGAATTGTTAATAGAGTTTGTGGTGTAGAATAATGTGAAGATAAAGTTTAGGGTTTATGTAGTTTTGGAGATTAGATTTTATGTTTGGCTGAACGTGCAGATTTTCCATCGGAGCAATTGTCGCCGGAGCACATGTCATGGAACCCATGGGACGTGTACTACTGTGTTTAACCATTGAGAAGTTTATGTCTTCCATGTTATGTGTGCATTGCCACTTAAGCACATTTTTATCCAGTTCCAAATTTCACAATTGATGGTTTACTGAAGAGAACTTTACCACATGTGACAATGAATATTCAATCAAGACAATGACCACACTGGGCAGAAATTAACCCAATCGCTTCTGGAACCGGGTGATCCCTGCACAAAACCCATAGAAATTACACATTTCAGTAGTCAAGAGGTTAGCCCATTTCCTACTGGAACCAGGCGATTCCTGTACAATCTCTATGGAATTTACAGAATTAAGTAGTTAACAGATTAACTCATCAAGACGAGAAAACAAAATATATGTGCCTATGATTTGGTGCGTTATTAAAGTGCTAAAAAAGAATGAAAAATCTTGGAGTGAAAATGAGTTCATTGACCCACCTCCATTACTCGACCAGCAGCACTAACCCCCCTGACCGCTTGACCAAAGAGGATAGAAATAGCTGCAAGTGACCGCTGGACATTTTGTGATGCAACAAGGAAAGACATGAGTTGACCCGCTTGAACCTCATTGGACGACATTAGATAGCCGCCGTAGTAGACCACGCCCAACACGAGACCTGTAATCCAAAAAAAAGAGGAATTTTAATCTAAATTTTTTTTGGACACATTGCTAGGTAAGAGGGTATGGAACAGGGTTTATTTTCAATTGGTCTAATAAATGCCAATTCGTCCAATTACCAACTCATCTACTATCATTTGGTCTACCATCAGTTCGTCCTATATCCACAGGGTCTAATTGGCATTTTGTCCACTCACCATTTCTTTTAATAACCAGTAAGTCCAATAGCCATTTAGCCCACATACCATTTGGTCTAAGACTATAAAGAGTTAATTGGGCAAAATGAATGAAAAGAAAAGGGGTATAAGACCAACTGGTTATGAGACGAAAAGGTCACAGACAAACTGGTAATTAGACAAAGTGATTATTGGACCAAATGGTTGTTAGACGAAACGTTGATGGATGGAATGGCATTATACTAAGTGAAGGTAGACCATTTGATGAGTGGACAAGTTCGCAATAGACATATTAGTAATTCACCTGGAGCAGGACATCATGGTCAGGGAAAGCACAAGGTCAAAGGCAAAGAGGAAGACAAAGAAATAAATGGTTGGAAGACGTTACCAACGAAAATACCAAATCGTTGGACACATTGTTTGGTCAAAGAGTATGGACCAAGACATCATGCTCTGGGAAAGTACAAGGTCACAGGAAAAGAGGAAGAATAAGAAATAGATGGATGGGAGGGGATGACCCTGCCCCCCCCCCAAAAAAAGAAAGACTAATCCTTGATCCTTGAGAGATATGTGCTTGATCAAGACCAGGGTCCCGTAACACAAAGGTTAGCGATTGATCGTACGCTTGATTTTCACAATGGATTGTACATTGTAGTCAATGGAATCAATCGTAGAAAAGTGTTCTACGATCATTGCTAAGGTATGTGTTACGGCCCTAGGGTTCACTTTGACGGTTATATCAGTAGTAACTCTTTTAGCGACCCCACTGAATGTTCACTTGTGTGACAGTGGAAAGTATTATATACATTTAATCCTGATTAGTTTGAAGCTTTATATACAGTATATTTAATACTCATGTGAAAGGTGTTATACATAAAAATACAGGGTTTACTGAATCTTGTATCTATCAACTGGAATAGTAAATAATTCATATTGCTCCTGTCTGAAAGGTGCCATTGACAAAGTACAGGGCTCATTTGCCTTGATGAACTAGAATGATAAATAACGCATATCATCCCAGTCTGAAAGATGCCAAAGGCAAAGTACAGGATTCATCTGCCTAGTGCCTCAAATGGAATAGAAAATAACTTATATTATACTTGTGAGAAAGTGCCATAGACAATGTGCAGGGTTCATTCGACCTTGTACCTTTCAACTAGAATAATCAATAGTTCGTCTAATTCCTGTGTGAAAGATGCCATCGATGATATAACAATTATTTGACCTTGTACTTGTCAACTAGAACAATCAATACAAACCACCTGGCGCATCAACAATGAGAACACAAACCTGTGACCAAGTTTTCAAAATTTTCAATAACAATTGATGGAATCTTGTCTCGTCCCATCAAATTACAGGTTATCAGCAGCTTTCACAGTAACTTATAACAGTAGCTTGTAACCTAGCAAGGCCTTCGTTCAAGACGTCAGGTGGCTGGGACCTGGGATCAGAGAAATTTACACTTTTCACGACCTACTGCATAAATCTGCAACATTAAAACTGCAGTGAATTAGGATATTCCAGGGGACTTTTTTTCATTTTCTGGGCGTCTTTCCATCATTTTGGGGTAAAAAGTGTTCCCTGAAAATGTTTTTGTAAAGAAATGGTTGTTTGCCTGTCTGGGATAATACTGACGACCATCATCTCTGAATCTCAATCAATCAAAATGTGTGGGTGCGTCGTGGTCTAGTGGTTATGACTCTCGTCTTTCAAACAGAGGGTCGTGGGTTCAAATCCTAGCCATGGCATGTTTTCCTTCAGCAAGAAATTTATCCACAATGTGCTGCACTCGACCCAGGTGAGGGAAATGGGTACTGGCAGGGAGTAATTCCTCAAAAAGCTGTGTGCACCAGAATCGGTAGACTAGCTTAGCCGGGGTAATATAGGAGCGCCTTGAGCACCTAGCAAGGTGGATACGTGCACTATACAAATTCTACATTATTCTTATATCATCATTATTCTCAAAACTTATGTTTTTAACAAATGATGTTGAAATTTCAACTTATAAACTGGGGCAGTAAAAGGAACTTGCAAAATTGTTGTTTGCCTGTCTGGGATAATACTGATGAACATCATTTATGAATCTCAACCAATCAGAACTTATATTTTTTTTAAATCATGTTGATATTTTAAATAATGAACTAAGTCAGTAAAAAGAACTTGCAACCAATTGCAATTGAATTTGGGGTATAAAAGAATAATGCATTAGTGAAGAGTATCATTACTCACCATTAAGAGCTAAATTAGTGAGTCCCTGGAACAAGCCGATGCCGAAACCAAGTCGAGATTGAAGACCACTTGCCCTTTCCAACTCCTGCCTAAAGAGGGCAGCCTCTTGCTCCTCCATGGCAAAGGCTCGGACAGTTCTCATGTTTGCCAGAGCTTCGTCCGCCACAGACATGGCCCTTGATGTCTGGGTAAGGGGATGACGAAGGGAAAAAATTAAAAGGAAATTCATGAATTAGCTAGGTCGTTTCTCGACAGAATATTCTTGCAGGCTTGCCAACATTTGAAAGGCTCGGACAGTTCTCATGTTTGCCAGAGCTTCGTCCGCCACAGACATGGCCCTTGATGTCTGGGTAAGGGGATGACGAAGGGAAAAAATTAAAAGGAAATTCATGAATTAGCTAGGTCGTTTCTCGGCAGAATATTCTTACAGGCTTGCCAACATTTGAAAATTAAAAAAAAAGGAGTCCTAATCGCACGCCATAAATTTTTCTGCTCGATGTCAGGTGTGTCTCCGTCAAGTTTTTTTTTAAATAAGACAAATTTACAGCATTCTTCTATTTAAACACTGAAAACTTAGAAGTTTTGAAAAAGTATGTGTATTACTCTTACACACACCCATACCCACCACACAAATACAGATATGGGCTGATTTATTTTTTATCTTAAATTCATGGAAAAATAGAGTGCTCCTCTTTTTGATCGATAACAATTTTTAAAAACAGGGTAACTCCTGGAAAAAAGGAGTAATTGGCGGGCCTGTTTTTGATGTGGGGTTTCAATTTAAACCGGACATAAATACAGCCAAGTCATTGTTTTATTTTTCTAAAAAAGTCTAATATTCAAAATTTCTCCACAAAGCATATGATTTATAACCACTAAATGCTTGCTATACAATACATATAGTATTATACATGTATAGAATTCAACATTTTAAATAGAGCTTGGTGTGCCTCTCAAGATAAACAATAAACTATAAACTTATTTTCTTCCATGTTCAAATTGCATTGAAATATCATCTCATGCTGATATTTTAATCTCTTTTAAAATGATGAAAATAACCTTTTACAAATCTAGTTTGAAAATGAATAATATTTAGCATATACAAGATCAAATTTAAGAGAATAATTTCCAACTAGTATGCCAAATACGAATCCATCCATAATTTATTGTTAGAAATAGACATGAAATGAAATACTGTGAGAATTTGCTTTGCCCAATTGATCATGGGCCCGGCAGCCGCTGTGCAGCGCCAGATCGACGAGGCTCTATCCCTTTAATCGTTAAACGCCAAACATGGTAGCAACAACTCCCATCTCTTAACGTCTTTTGGTCTGATGCGGCCAGGGTTTGAACCCCGACCTCCCAGTTGTGAGACAGACGCTCTACCAACTGAGCCAACACACCGGTCTCATTCAAAGATAACTAATAAGGCAGCCGACAGAATTCATTTTGATCACAATTGGCAAATCTAACCAATGAAACACATTTTGGCCCGTATTCTGAAGTCGGGTTTAACTTAAACTCAGGTTTAAAGTTGTGGTTTAAGTATGGATAGCCAATTGTTACATAAATCACTAACAGTAGAGACATCATACCTCAGCTCATTTGGCTCTCAAATCATTCATAATTGTCTAGGAAGTATAAATATATTATTGTTTTCACCATCAATGAATCAGGAAAGAGCATCTAGTAAACATAGGAAACATACAACTTAATAGAAATTTTGATACTTTTGGCTTCCCATACTTAAAGTACAACTTTAAACCTGAGTTTAAGTTAACCCTATCTTAACTGGGCTATTTTGGACCAGTATATTCTGGGGGTCAATTTGACCCCCCCCCCCCTCAGACCTCGGCCGCTGATTGCGCAATCGCTGCGAAAATTAGCAAGTGCGTAGAGCCGGATTTAAACTACAAGAGTGTATAGTAAAATTTAAAAAATAAAAATTTAAATATTTTTTATTAATTAATTATGCAAATAAGCATATGAAATTTGCCATAAATTTGTTTTTTGTGTATGTATTTGCCTTTAACTCAATTTATATAGCTAGTAGAATGCTAATTTTTGGTGGGAGTATCAATTATTCCATTTCTAACAAATATCTACAAAAAATAGCAAAATTATAATTAATTTCTTGTGTATTTTATTGTTTTTTAAATTCTTATATATTTCTTTGTTTTTTTGTTGTATTTCCAGATGAACTTTTTTAGGACACTTTTGCAATCATAAATAGGATAAAATAAATCAATTTAAACCAACATAACTAAAAATAATCATACATTTATGATTTTTGGTTGAAAAACACAATTTGCATTGACTTTTTTACACGAAATCACGTTTTTTTAGCAATTTCTGGTCTGACATGCACTTACAAAACGTTGCGTAATTTCGGAACCACGTACCCCGGCGTTGCAAATTTGGTCTCAAAGGATGCACAAGACTTGAGAGTAAAAAGTCAGTGAGCGGTGCAGTCAAAAATATTTGTGCGACGGCGTAGTGACAAAATTTGTTGAGGGGGGTCAAATTGACCCCTCCCCCAGTTTAATAAGGGTTAAACCAGACTTCAGAATACGGGCCTTTGACTTTATATCTTCCACACCATATTCATTTGAGAAAAAGGAAGAAGACTGGTTACCTGTTCTTGGGCATCCCTGGATAGGTTTCTCAACACAGTACCTATGGCAGCACCAGCTAGGACTATGACTGGTAAAGTGATAACCAGTACACCGGTCAGCTTTGGTGATAGGCTGTACATACAGATCACTGACCCTGCTATCTGCAACATAAAAGGATTACAACTTGTAGTGTGTTGTTTCACGAAGCTGTTTGTGAGTTAGGAACGAATATACAAATGACTTAATGACCGATTACTGAACCCTTCTTGGGACTATGACTGGTAAAGTGATAACCAGTACACCGGTCAGCTTTGGTGATAAGCTGTACATATAGGCTGCGTTTATGCGACCTCAAGCCAGAATCATGATTTGAATCATGATTCAAAACACAAACATGAATCACAATATCACAGAATCAGCGTTTAGACGACCTTCATTCCAATGCTGTTTCTCCTCAGATTCGGGCCAATCCAGTGCGCATCACTAGTGCGCAGTTTGACAGAGGAAGTTTTTCGCACGTGTTTCGGCTCTCGAAAATTCTTTTGCTTCCATCAGAATTCAGTCTATACCTCATTTTGTTTACTTCTATCATAAAGGGTCCATATGCTTCTATTCATCTTGTTAGTTTATCCAAAATGGTGTTCGGAAGTGAATTTCAGCGTAGATCCAATACTGTATACTCAACAACAACTGAGATCATTGTCTGTCCAGTTAATTCATTTACTAGAACTTGAAGTTGAAGACATGACCAAAAAATGAAAAGTAGTGGACGATGCGATGACCAACACAGAACTTGAACATGACAAGAAATGAATTCATAGTACATAGTCATGTACATACAATGAGCATATAGAGCGCCTTGAGCTTGGCAAGAGTCAAACCGAAAGTAGCCCGACACAACAGTGAGGTCATATAATCATGATTGTAATCACGATATCGTTTATTCGAACATTTTCGTACGTGATTCTGCAGAAACGTCTTTCCAAACGCCCCTTTTTTCGTGTTTCATGTTTGTGATTCTAATCATGATTATATTCAATTTCGACTAAACGCAATCGTGATTCTGCAGAATCATGATTTGAATCATGATTCAAATCATGATTCTAGGGTAAAAAAGTGGCGGATAAACGCACCCATAGATCGCTGAACCTGCTATCTGCAACATAAAGGATGACCACATCATCGATTTAGGGTGGTGTTTCATGAAAGCTGGAGAGCGCTTTATAGCAAAGCTGAATGGAGCACTATAACAATAATACAAAGCATGAGACATGCATCGAAACTTTAAACTAAACTCGAAACGAATCAAAAAGTCCCAGTTGACCCCAGCAACAGGCTGATCCGAATGAATAGAGAAAAGAGAAACATCCATTCTATCCATTCAAATCATCCTGCAGGTGGAGCAGACTTGGGCTAAAAGAAAAGGAATAAAAATAGGCAAAAAATAAATAAATAAATAAAATAAAATAAAAAATAATAATAATAATAGGCAGTTATATAGCGCCATCTATCTAGAAATAATCTACTGTACAAGCTGTTATTTTTACGTACAGAATTTTTCGCGAATCGAGGGGGTCCCGTTTGCGGGTTGTTAAATTCGCGATCAGAAGATGTTCAAAACACTTCCACAGCATTTCAACAATGCAAAACTAGTGCAAATCATGTGCAAATCTATGCTCCTCAGAGTGTGTGTGTGTGTGTATTTGAGTTTTGTCAGACGTGTATCAATCAGATTTGATTATTTACGTCTGGGACCGACCTTTAACGTCACCATCCGAAAGACGTGACCAGGGCTCGAACCTCTGCATCAATTTGTAACTTCCCCGCATAGCTTGGATTACAGGCGCACGCCACAACGCCCAGAGTCCCCATGCTGATGTCTATTATACATAAATATGTCCCTGTAAAAACAGTTACAATATGTGGAAAAAGGGGGCTTAATTTTCACTTTTTTTACCTTTAGATCTGAAAATTCATCATGTCACAGTTTGATCTGTAATCCATAGGGTAAAGCAATCTTTGGAATTTGTGTTTTGTCAGATTCATTTTTCAAAAAGTTGGTAAAAGTGCAAAAATGTTGAATTTTGTGCAGAATCTTACACCTCGCAACGCTCTGGTCATGTGACTTATGAATATTAATGAGTATGCAAATAGCTGCCAATACGTGTGTACAAAATCAATCAGATGACAATAAAATCAAATTATTTCATGGAAAATACATTTTGATATTACAGTGAGTGAAAAAACATTGATAAACTTATGTTAGAAAATAGTTTAGGCTCTAATTTTTTTTGAGAAATAAACTTTTGAATTACTAACTGTACTTTCTAAGCCTTATTTTTTGTACATATAGAGGTGCATACTTCAACTTTCTCACTACACAGGAAGTTTCCAATCGCAAATCTTTGCTGTCGGGGACATTGGCACTGGCTAAGTGACCGTATTTTTATTATTGGTGTTCTCCTTCATTCGCCTGCAGGATCGTGCATCGGAACGGCGGACGATTTTTACCCGAAGTCCTTGGCAGAGTCGAAAAGTAGGAGCCAAAATCGGCGGAACGGCGTAAAACTAATTATGTCCGCTTTGTTCCGCCGATCTGCTCTGCATGCACTGCACTGAGCAGATATCAGCGAGAGGCCAGGCCTGCTGCACTAGCGCTGCAGTAGCGATGGATTCGACGCTAGCTAGCTCGTAGTACTGCACTTTTAAATATAGCCGCTCCCCAATCCATAGCAATTCCAAGGCGATCACAATCGCTTGGCTCGAATAATGCATGAATTATGTATGTCTTATGTTTTATGAATCCTTAATATATACCAATCATAAAGCAATTATAATAAAACTTGCCTACCATTCCCTGACTTTGTTCATAGCTCAGGCCAAGGCAAGATGCAATCGCTCCTCTATCAATTTCGGACTCGGACTCCACTCTAAATCTGGTTGGAATTTGGCAACCAGTAAAAAAAAACAAAAAAAAACAAAAAAATTGCCACAGATTTGGCGAGCTTTTGGGGGGGATCTTTCCCTTTATGCTTTTATATATATATATATATATATATATATATATATATAAACCCCTCAAAAAAAGTTTGGAAATCTGAGTTTGACCATTAATTTCTCCCAACTCAAAATTTTACACAATGCATATTTGATATCATTCAAAAGATCATTTAATTCTCTTTAAAATGATACCATGCTTGTTATGATCATGCCATCACGAAAAGAGCAGGATTCAAAAATGAGGTCTGAATTGAAAAGCTGCAAAACTACCAGAAATTGTCATGAAGGGTCAATACAGAACATGATTCTTCATTTTTTATGTTTTGTTGTGGTTTATGTAGTGATGGTTTGTTTGTTTGTTATGTTTGCTTGTGCAGAGGTGTGTTTCATTCCATGATAATGTTGATGTTAAGGTGCATGAAAACAATTAAAAGAAACCCCTGAGAAACCCACTCATCACCACGGAAAAAAGGAACAGTGACTTTCAATATTGTGTCATTTTGCAACTTTTGAATTTTGAAATTGCCCCACATTTCAAGGCACTGCACCTCCATGTGAACCATAATCATATCATGTAGGGTATCATTTTAAAGAAAATTAAATGATCTATTCATTAATATTAATAACGCATTGATATTTACTAAAACCGAGGAGGGATTATCGATCAAAGTTAAAAGAAACAGCTGAGAAACTCACTCATCACCACGGAAAAAAGATCAGTGACTTTCAATATTGTGTCACTATGCAACTTTTGAATGTTGACCTTGCCCCACATTCAAGGCACTGCACTCCATATAATCATATCATTTAGGGTATCATTTTAAACAAAATTAAATGATCTATTCATTTATATTAATTACACATTGATATTTACTAAAACCAAGGAGGGATTAACGATCAAAGTCAGATTTCCAAACTTTTTTTGAGGAGTTTATATATATATATATATATATATATATAACTTTTTTAGACTTGACAATTATGAAAAAATGAAAATATGTTTTTGACTCGCCGTACGGCCGCCGTAGAGCAACTGTGACGGAGGTATTACCATTCAACTCCATTCTTCGCTGATCCATTTTATTCTTTTTTTTACATGAACTATTAAACTCTATATTTAATTTGCCATTTCTATTCAAAGTGGTACTACCAAGATGCAAGTTATTTGTATAATGCAGTGTGTTTAGATTTGCATATAGTTCAAAGTTACATGGTTTAAAATAGTTATCCGAGAATTCTTAACCACACAATTAATACTCACCTTCGTTATCAGAATCAATTTCTTTACCTTTTCACTTCAAAATATTTATATCTCTCTCCACATTTATTGTCTTTTCACTGGTTTCCGCTACAAAAAGATAAATCGGTACATTATCAGCTCTTAAAAAACTATACCAAAGTGAAACTAATCATCATCATCATCATCATCAGTGTACGGAAGAAGAAGGCAAGCCTGTCGAGACTTCCGGTCGTTCCTTCTGATAGTACTTGTTCCAACTTGACTATTTTAAATGTCTTGTAAATTACATGCATGCATGTTGCGTTTTGTTTTCTTTTTTTCTTATTCTTATTTATCTTTGAATTTTGAATATTACTCTTTTGCTGTCTTCGTATCATAATTCCTTTTAATCTAAAACATCTCAGTCCTACTTAATAATAATTTTGATTCTCACGCACCTCTCTCTCGTCTTCCTCCAGACTCGAGTGAATCAATTTTACTATACGTCATGTCATCCCTTCTCTTTCCATTATTGCCATATGTTTACAACGCTGTTTCATTACACATATGTTGACAGAAGCTTCAACAAAGTCAGCAAATCAAAACTAAATCTCAAAACTCTCACTCAACCATTCTGATTCACCTTTTCTTTTCTCATGTCTCACCACATACACTCTCTGCATGTCAATTTGATTTATATCATTTTCCATCTTTAAATTTTGCTCAACATCTTTTCCAATTCTCATACATGTACATACTTTACACTGACATAGTCAGACATGTTATACAAGGTATGTACTATTATTAAATTTTCATCACACAATACATGAACGAAATAATATATTGACATTGATAGATACATGTAGAACACCAATAACATTATTTCATGTTAAAACATAGTTATATCATTGCAAAACAACGTTTTGTTGAAAATTATATGTTTAGAAATAAGTAATTATGGTTATGATTAACACAAAGAGTTATACATATTAAGATATGAACACTATTTAATGAGAAACCATTCTAAATTTGTTTATTTTGACAAGTAGTTCATAACTTTATACTGTTTACAAGTTTTGGTATATAATTATGTATAAAAACTGGACAGTGTTTAACTTATCAGAAATTTATGATCAATGATGCAAAATAAAGGGTTGAAACATTTATTTACAAATTATCAGGGTTCCTACTCTCCACACGGTTTGAATAATCATTCACTCCTTCAAGAACAGGGAATACATTATTTTTCAAAATTCTACTGAACGGTCAAACATTTTTACAGAACAAGTAAAATGGAAAATATCTATTTAGACTTGTCATGCTTGTTGTACCTTCATAATTCAGTGAGTATATTACTATCCATCAATTCTCACATAATCATCAAACTGCTCTGTTGAAATGAGTGAATAGTCAGAAATACAGAAGGCAAAGCACTCTGAAAAGGAAATTAGTGTCAAAGTTATATATACATATATATACATGTATATATACATAACATACTTATGATTTCTCATCTGCGTTCTCACTGAGAATTTATATGATTGTATAATCATTGTTGAATTACAGGTTGACATTAATAACAGTTAGGTTTGAATATATTTATTTGGAAGCGACAACTAAATATCAATTTGTTTTTTTTTGCTACGTTTGTTTCTGGATAAAGATGAAAATAAATCAAGAATGATAGGTGTACTTCTACAAATGCGAAATGTTGCACATTTAATGCATAAAGGTAAGTATATTTTAACACAATGACCAAATTAATGTTTATTTGTGGTCACCAAATAAGTTTGGGCCAATGTGGAAATTCAATGGGATCGAATAAAATATCCCAGCACTAGTATGTAGTCAACACCCCATCATCTAAAACCTTCCGCTTAGGATAAAAGTTGGTCAATCCTTCTATTATTTGATTGTATTTGCATAATAATAATAATAATATAGGGTATTTATATTGCGCACATATCCACCTCGTTAGGTGCTCAAGGCGCTCCTATATTACCCGGCTAAGCTAGGCGTTCATAGCGCACACAGCTTTTTAAGGAATTACTTCCTACCGGTACCCATTTACCTCACCTGGGTTGAGTGCAGCACACTGTGGATCAGTTTCTTGCTGAAGGAAATTACGCTATGGCTGGGATTCGAACCACGACCCTCTGTTTCAAAGTTCGAAGACTAATCCACTGGGCCACAACGCTCCACAGCATACTGAATTTTTCTTCACAGTGAACTCTGTATTTTTACGTGAAGCGGATTTGCCCAGATTAAGTTACAAGGACTGCTGAAGGGATGAAAACAGGCTAGTGTGACCTCGACCTTTGACCTCAAAATCAATAGGCGTCATGGGATCCACAGCATCATACAAGTCAAATTATATGAACTGAAGTTATCGCGTTTACAAGGAAAAGATAACGGATGGACAGACAGACGGACACCGAGCATACCATAATACGTCCAGCCTAGGACGGGCGTATAAAAAAGAGCTTGATCAGTTCATCATGGACGGACATTTAACAAATTCTGAAAGTTGAAAGACTTGAAAAAATGAAGTATTGAAATTTGTCAATGTGTACTATGGTTCATTGCAAAGAGTATCACTGAAATTATTCAATAGAATTTTGTTGGCATGGTTACGTATTAAAGATAGAATCTGAATACGGACGGACAGGATAGAAATGAGTTTCTACACTTGTCAGTGATCTTTAGTTGTGTCTATCTACATGATCTAAACGAAGAAATAATGCTGACAAATTATTTTCATTGCAGATGTTCATTATCTAATAAGGTGACTTCCCTGGCATATTATGTATATAAATTTGGATAAATTTGAAGCAACCTTTAACTTTTATTTTAGAATGACAAAATTTTTGTCACGGACGAACATTTTGTGTCACAAATGCGCATTATCCAAATTAAAATTGTTATTTCAGCCCATGGCCCAGTACGCCATATCACTAATAAACTTGAAAAAAAAAACAAATAAAAAAGGAGAAATTCCCTATGTCCACAGGATAGATATATCCCAGCTATAATGCAGTCAGTAAGTATTGTCTTATTGAGTGTGTGGAAACCATTTTGCATGAGCTGTGACCTTTGACCTGCAGAGTCCTACTTGAACTTGACTTGTATTGTAGTGTCATCTAACGACATACCATTTATTTTTAATTCTATTAAATATAATATCATGTTATCACTAAAAAATCATTTTGCGCATATAATGAACAGTGACCTTTTACCGAAAGCTTGTATTTCAGTGTCATTTACCTACACACCAAAACATTCTTAAATTCTATCGAATATTTTTCAACTTTTCAGCCAGAAACCAATCCGCATATATAATAAGCTTTGACTTTTGACCTTGGACTTGAGGACTCCAAATTTGAAAATTACATGTACTTTATATTATGAGCGACTTATACACCAAAATATTTAAAATCTGTCAAATATTCTGAAAAATATAAAGCCCCCCTCGAGAATACTAGTGTGTTGGGGGAAGGGTTATCTGGGTTAAATTTATTAATTACAATACCATTTATTAGATTTATGTAATAAAATATATCCCCTACAATTACAAAATAATTGAATAAGAAATCCCCTACATACCACTGCAAAATAATGCAAATGTCCGTCCGTGACAATATTCCTAATTAACTTTCGCAATGATTAATGATGATGAGTGACAGTGTAATGCGCTTTTCTGCATTTACCGTTAACAGCATTCCTGAGTTGTTGTTTTTTTTCGTCGCCAGAGAAGTCACCTGGGAATTGCATGTCCGCTTGAGCGGCTATCGCCCGGATAATATAATCACGCCTAAGGGCTTTCTTGGACCCATCACCATTGAAGCTGTAGGTGGCCAACTCCTCCTTTGTGTAAAACTCCGAGAGGAGTTTGACCACCAGCTCTCTCCCATTCTTACACCGCTCAAACACCTGCATATATTTCGCCTTGGTCATGTAAGCATTGGCGTCATGACTGCCTATGCTGATACTGTCGTCATCCAATTTGCAGTGGTAAACGGGGTCTGGTTTCTGGTTTCTAGGGACGTGAGTGGTAGTACATGTAGTTGCCTTATTTAATTCTTCCAATTTATTGATGATTTTTGTTTGATTTGTTAAAATTAACTTGTTCTGTGTGTGAATGCTATCGAGCTTCTGCATGATGACAGATTGGGATTGGGAGGCGGAGAGGGAGCTAGACTGTGAGTTTACATAATGGGATTCTGAAGCGTCATGTGCTGCGAATGAAGACTCGTCCAGCATGTTTAGCAAAGCATCATAGTCTAATCCTTCGTCAGTTGCCTTGAGCTGTAAAACAGTAAGATGAATTAATTGAGAAATGTATTACATTTATATCTTCGCTATATGCTATGTATCATTAATTAAGGTCGAAACAGCCGTTTCATTCATTTTTATTCTAATTTATACGAGTCATATACCTATTATGTAGCTTGTGCAAAATAAGTAAAAACAGCTGTTTTCGACTTGCCCTATACTGCCGCCGTTGAGCAAATGTGACCGATGTCTTAAGACTTCAGTAAAACAATATTATTATTTTTATATGTTTTTGAGGGTGTCACGTTTTAGTGGTTACGACTCTCGCCGTTCCAGCTATGGCGTGCTTTCTTATGAAAGAAATTTACCCAAATTGTGCTACACTCGACCCAGGTATTAAAGGTGAATGGCTACCTGTCATCATGATTACTCTCTTGAATTCGGATACCACCGGGTAATAATTCCGTTTTATAAATTTTTTTTGCCAACTTCTCTTCACTCAAAGTATTTATCTCTATCTTTTATCTCACTCCTCGGGGGCCACGAAAACGGAGGAGGGGGGGTGGTTGTTAGGGTTTTTCAGCTTTTTCCTAAAACCATGTAAAAAACCATCTTGTGACCATCTGATTGTGATTTTATTTTGCATGGCCACCTCCCCCCACCTTCCAAACATTTCCGCGGCCCCTGCTCCTTTTTGGGTTATATATATCTCTCCCATCCGGGGGAGCAACTTACATTGACGGGTGGATACCATGCGCGACCAAAAAAAAACACGTAAAAAGGATGTCTTCCTCAAGATAGGGCACGTTACGTACGTAACGTAATAAGGGTGTCAAAAACACTAAAATAATGAAAAAAGGGTATCTATTTCGCTAGGAAAGCTACTTGTTTAGGGTCAGATTTGCGAGGGTATAAAAAATTAAGACTACTGAAAATATGATGTACTTTTTGCCCCAACAGTCAACACTTTACGTGTTTAGAGTACGATTCGTGCGAGGTGGGGCCATGGAGCTATTAATAGCTCTATGGTGGGGCCGTACTATTAGTACTACTAAACCCAATGATGTAGGTAAAGTACTAAAACCGACAACCAACGTCCGTGACATAACAATTACTTGTTTAGGGGTTCAATTCAGGGAATTCTTGCCAAGAGTATCGTCATACTTGTTAAGGGTAAGGTTTCACACGCCAATACTTGTTAAGGGGTGCATTTTCAGAATATAGAAAATACGTTTAGGGTTCTTTTCGAGACCCCATGGTCGCGCATGGTATCCACTCGTCAATGGAAGTGGCCCCCTCCCCCGGGCTCTCCCACTTTCCTTTTCTCACTTTCTCATCCTCCCTTGCTCATTTCCATCTAATATGCTTTTATTTTTTATTTGTATCCGATTAACTTAAAAAGTAAAAGAATGTTCTTGCGTGCAATTATCAAATCGGGGGGGGGGGGGGGGATCTTTGAACTCAAAGACAAATTGTTAGCACCATATACAGATTATACAGCGTATGAGTTTGTGAAATGAATTCTTAACCAAAATTATCACTTACATAGAAAAGGATGTGTGGGCAGGGCATTATAATTGCTCTTAGAAAATGAAAGACTTATTCTGTGCTTTAATAAGCATACTACACACAAAATGTAAAATAAATTCTACATCATGGCCAAGGGAAGTAGGGGGGCTGAGGTGCTCGTGCTGCGTGTATTTAATAGGCAGCACCCATATTCGGAAAGATGGGTAAAAATTGGAGAAGATGTAACCAAAATTACCTTCATAATGTTGTTAACCGCCACTTTTTTTTGCTTTTCAAATTTCTCTGGACCAAAGTGACCACCATTTTGTAGTGATTTTTTTCTTTTCCGCTTTTCAAATTTATATATCAGCATCCCCAGTAAAAAATCTTTCCCAGGACCCTGTTCTATAATTATGTACCTGCAGATTGTAGACAGCAAATTGTTTCTACCTAACTAGGATATATGATTTTGCTGCCCTTTATGGAAAAAGCAAAAAATAATTGATGATAAAAAGTGAAATGACTGGGTGCATGTGGTTGCAAAATTAATGTGACACATACCACCATGCACAAAATGTGTGTTTCCTCATAAACTCATCCTTCTTTATGAGGAAGTGGTTGGAAGTGTATAAATTATTCAAAATTGTAAAATTAGATTTTTGTAAAATAATTTGAAACTATTACAATATTTTGCCCAATATCAGCATATGATAAGGCTGTGAGGTATATTTCGTCATGTGTTTAAGATCCACTTTTGTGTTCAATTAACATTGGGAATATTCGCAATGATAAATTTTCACAGCAAATCACTTGTCAACTCGCGGCATCAAAAGTCACCAAAGGCTACAGTGCCCCTGTGTATTCTTGTTTAAAAATTCGAAAGGTACATGAAATAATTTGCATTTTCATTTCGTTTTCACTCCATCCTTTAAAGGAGAATGAAACCCTTGAAACCAGCTGAATCCATATCAAAGAGAAAAATCAAAGAAACATATTGTTGAAAGTTTGAGGAAGATTGAATGAATAATAAGAAAGTTATGAGCATTTGAATATTGAGATCACTAATGCCATGTAGATCCTCCTATTGGCAATGCGACCAAGATCTGTGATGTCACACACGTACAACTCCCTCATTACTTTAGTACTTATTTCACTTATATTCTCACTTTTATAGAGTCTATCACAATGTGAGGTGTTCTCTTTATGAGAGGACAAGTACAGAGGTTTCACAACATTACTATCATTGATGAATCGTTTGTCATATGATTAGAATGAGCAAAAAGCGATGTTTTGGGGTATATTTTCAGTGTCCAAAAGGGGAGAGTTGTTCATCTGTGATATCATAGATCTTGGTCGCATTGCCAATGGGAGGATCTCCATAGCATTAGTGATCTCGACATTCAAATGCTCATAACTCTTCTATTGCTAGTCCTAATTTACTCAAACTTTTGTTGATCTTATTCTTTGATTTTTCTGCTTTCACAAAAGCTAACTTGCTCCAAGAGTTTCATTCTCCTTTAATACCTTTATGAGCTAACGGACACAGACATCAAATATCAAATAATGTACTCATTGCGGCAACACGGTTCGAAATCCGACTATTTCATTGGTCAGTTTTGTGGGCGTTGTCGAGGGCTCGTCTCTGTCCTTCTCGTGTCATTCATCTCTCGTTCTTGTTTGGCACTCCGAGTGCTCGGTACGTACGTGTATTAGACTCTGGATGGGGTGTAGATCTAGCTTGATTCATTTCTCTTTTAAACAATGTATTTTGGCTGTCTTTATAATCCCCCAACATCTCTGTTCCCTTTTGGAAATATTGCACGAAATTCTCGCACATTTACATGCATGTTAACAAGACGATACTCTTTCACATGGACAAATCAAAACTTTTCTGCGCTGCCGTACCCCGGTGCCGTACTCTAATTGCATCGCTTCCACTGAACAGTTAAGAAACAAGAAAATGAAATCCAGAGTTCAATTTTTGTCAAATATTTTACTCGCGTGGTAATAGAAAAAATATCAAGCTGAAACTTGATTTTCATTTAAATTCACTTCATTATTAAAAGGATATATGACTTTTGGTGTCACTAATTATATATTTCTATCTGAAAACTGTATTAAGAGTGGATATTTAATCCAATTTCATTAATGTAAACTATGCACAAGGTCACAATGTTGGGGATTATTTTCGAATCGGCCCTACGGCCCCAATAGGAGAAATGTGACTGCAGTCATGTATGTAGAATGTCAAACTCTGCAGTTTTTAATTTTGTGCGAAAAAGGGACTCTACTCTGAACGGTGCCATATCAACAGGTTTTCGTAAGACTTTCGGGCGATCAGATCCGAACGCCAGCGAAGCTATCTTCCAAAATGGCTTTCTGAACAAGTTTTGACTGCACCTAGTCTTAGTACTGTAATGAGAACGAGGTGCATGTTTACAGAATATGAAATCTAGTATAAACAGGCGCGTATCTTGTACATATGCCCAAGTCTGGCCAAGTAAAATCTTGAGTTCTCGTCGCGTTTCTCTCTCGATAAGCCGCGTTGCGAAGCGTCGGTGCCAATACTTTTTTCTTGGGTATTTATACCCACAGAGCATGCGTAGCGCGATTCCAGGAGGGAGGGAGTGTGAGTTAATGAACTTTTGAGAAAAGAAAGGGGCATTCTTCCAGACAGGTCTATCAAATGCCGATAGCAGGGGCGGATCCAGCCTTCACCATTTGCATGAATTCGGTCTATGTATAATATGACGTTACCACATTATGAAATGTGACAAAGCTTTTACTGATTAGTCTTCTAATAATTATATTTGTGATTGAGATTAATATAAATACAAAAAAAATCTAGGAACTGCTTTAATGATATTTATTTGTAATAAATAAATTGACTTATTTTCTTATTTTTACATTCAGTCGTTCAAGTGGTGCAAAAGTTCCTTGACTTTTCAAAATATTTGCTATTCCATTAGGAGAAAAAATGAAGTGATGATGCCATGACATCATCGATACTGAGGGAACGAGAAACGTGTTTTTATTTTTATTTTTTTCACTTAGCCCGGGATTTAGCCTAAACTGAATTGAGTGTAGACAAAGTTCATCTCCATGGTAACCCCATTTACTACATATCAGTGCACACATGTCTCCTAGAATGTTTAATGTTATGCGACTTGATTCAGAGCTAGAGCTAGATAGAGAGACGACAGAGCTTTTCATGGTACTAAACTACTAACATGCTGCACATATTTTGTAAAGGGGTCTTTTGAGTACTAGTATTCAACTTTTATAGATCTTGGCCTAATATTACTATTACAACACTTCTTCATTTCCACAACCACATACATGGAAGACTTTGATATTAGTTTAAGGATTTTCTTCATTTACGAATTTGACGAACAAAGTGTTTCATGCAGGTTTTATGCTAGCAACAAGTGATCACATTGTCGGTCTAACGTTAGCTGTAGCTGTTACTGACTTAGTCTAGATCTAAGCCTAGACCACATCTTCCTGAAATACTGGGTTTGGGCCTAGGGGTGGGAGTGAGCTAGTCTTGTCTACCATGGCCATGGATTCGTATTGGAGTTCATTGCAGACACTAGACAGTCCGTCACAAAATGGAATTTGAAATTGGAAAGAACAGGTAGATTTGGACCTTAGGCTCTCGTACATATGTCTAACATGGCCATGGATTCGTATTGGAGTTCAATGCAGACACTAGACAGTCCGTCACAAAATGGAATTTGAAATTGGAAAGAACAGGTAGATTTGGACCTTAGAGGCCGTTCTCATTACGCTTTCTAAAACTAGTTTACTGGAAACCGATTCAGGAAACCACTTTGGAAGATCGCTTTGCTAGCGTTCCCACTTGATCACACGAAAGTGGTTTTCAAAATCACTTCACGTAAAGCGCTCTTGTTGCTGTGGAAACGCTCTCAGTGGGGTGACACGTTTCGTGCGAAATCCGAAACCGCAGCATAGGCATTCTACACCTGTCGTGTGGAGTGGCGCGCTAAAAATGTGCGAAGATCGCTTCCCGAAGAACGGTTGTGTCCTCACTTACGCTAAAACCAGTTTAACGAGGCAAAGCGATCTTGAAAACTACATCGCGAGGTGGTTTTCCAAACTGGTTTGGAAGATCGCTTCCAAGACCGCTTTGACCGTTCTCACTACGCGTTAAACTAGTTTCCACTAAACTAGTTTCCAGTAAACTAGTTTTAGGAACATAGTGAGAACAGCCTCCTAGGCTCTCGTACATAGATGACAGTTGGACCACCTGTTATCCAATGGAGCGTCATAAATTGGATTAAATACGCCTATAGTGGAATAGTGACAAGACCTGGTTGTACCTCGTGGCACGTGTTCCTCTTTTGAACGGTTGTCAGGACTTGGTAAGTTTCTTTGTAGTTTTCCTTTTAAAGGACAAGTCCACCCCAACAAAAAAATATTTCAATAAAAAGAGAAAAATCAAACAAGCATAACACTGAAAATTCTTATTTTACATCCGATTTTGATGAAATTTTCAGTGTTTTGCTTCTTGTATTTTTCTCTTTTTATTCAACTTTTGGTTGGACTGGAATTGTCCTTTAGGGTAAGAGGGGGGGGGGGGTAATTCAAGCTGGATAATTAAGTGATATCAAGTATAGGCTCTCAATCAGTGTTTTGTTAGGTACAGTTATTAAAGGTTAAGTCCATCTCAGAAAAATGTTGATTTAAATCAATAGAGAAAAAATCAGAGAAGTATAATGCTGAAAATTTCATCAAATTTGCATGTAAAATAAGAAAATAATGACACTTTAAAATTTTGTTTTTTTACATTATGTAGTCACATGCAACTGAGAGAATCAATTATGTCACTTACTATTTCCTTTTTTTTTTTTTTTTTTTTTTTTACAAAATTTCATTTTTTACAGATTTGACAATAGGGACCAACTTGCATGACAGAACTATAAAATGTTACACGGTAATTCCACATGTTCAGGTGTTCAGGGAGAAATGAAACTTTGCTTCACAGGAAAATTGGGAGAAAATTCGAATATTTCTTATTTCATATTATAAAATACAAAAGAAATAGTGAGTGTGTGATGTCATCAATTCCCTCATTTGCATACCGACCAGGATGTGCATATAACTGTTTTGTGAAATTAAGTGAAATTTAAAAAATGTCATGACTTTTCAGCATGAAATTTTCAGCATTATACTTGTTGGATTTTTCGCTTTTTATTAAAATCAACTTGTTGTTGGGTAGACTTGTCCTTTAATGAATAGTGTCTCGACTTAATGTTCAATTGCTAATAATTACATATATAAAAAAGGCCTTAAGGTGTTGTTGAAGTGTGGTTTGAGTCCGTACGACAACAAAAAAAATATACTTGTGTAGAAAATTTCCTCTCATTTTGAAAGTATAACTGGGTCAGGTAACATTATTAAGACTAGTTTACAAAGTCCAACATTTCTACGACAAATTTACCATCAACATCGGATCGAAGGACTTAAAGGCCAAGTCTGCCCAGAAAATGTTGATTTGAATAAAGAGAGATAAATCAAACCAACATATAATGACAATGTCATCAAAATCGGATGTCTAATAAGAAGATTTTGACATTTTAAAGATTTGCTTAGCTTTCACAAAACTATGCACAACTCAGTGAGATGCAAATGAGACAGTCTATGATGTCCCTTTTTTGTTTTTCTTGTTGCTATTTCAGAATAATTTGCTCTGACCCATGACATGTACTATTTCACTATACGTTTGATTTCTGTTGAGTATAATCTATTGTTATTCCGTGTAATTACCAGAAGATTCATCATATTTTTTGGTTTTGCTTTAATTCAATATTATTTACCATTATGTACGTTCTGTTACTTATTCTATATATGATTTGCTTTATTTGTTTTGTTAAGCAACTAAAACTGAAGAAAGCCAGGGCCGAAAGCTTTACAAAATAGCGTATACATGTTTCATCCTTGATTCTACCCTTCAAATATATTATTATTCTGAACCGTGATCAGAGCGATTTGTACAAATATTCACGCCTCTCTCTCTCGTTATACAGTGCGACCCACAAAAAAGGGAATCCCTTTTTCAGATATAGATTTCACAATTATTTGTTTCTACTATAAATTTGATACTCATGCGAAGAGTGGAATCTCATCTCTAATTTGAAACCAACAGGTTAGCAAGTCGTTCTAGAATGGCAAATTACAAACAATATAATAAGGCATATCAGAAAAGATTTGCGCAGAAACGTATGCGTGAATCTGCATCCTCTCTCATTTCAGGGATCAGTGAGAGAAGCTACAAAAGAAATGCTAATGAGCCAATCGTCGAATTAGCACGGTATCATAAACACATCTTGTCCAATTTTTCTGCACAACTTGATTTCGACGTTAAAAATTTAAACTCGTCTTGCTCATTACTGCGTAAAGTGTTCGTCACATATTAGGCACCAAAATGTAGAGAAATAATTGAATTTTATCATGATGCAAATTAAATATCACTAATTTGCCATTGGAAAAAAAATATGTGGAAATCCCAGTTTCCTCTTTTCTAGGACGCACTGGATATTAACAAAAAATGGACGTTGCCATGTAATATTTAAATCTAATACTATTCGTATGTATTTATCAGTTCACTGAATTTGAAATGTGCACAAAAAATGTTACAATTCAAAATAGAATACACACGATACCAACGTTGGAGGGGAAAATATTACTCTAGGCAGTCGTGATTTATTCAGGAGCGTTGTGGCCCAGTGGATAAGTCTCCTGACTTTGAAACAGAGGGTCGTGGGTTCGAATCCCAGCCATAGCGTAATTTCCTTCAGCAAGAAATTTATCCACATTGTGCTGCACTTGACCCAGGTGAGGTGAATGGGTACCCGGCAGGATTAATTCCTTGAATGCACGAGCGCTGAAAGGCAGATCGAGCTAAAGCCGGGGTAATAATAATAACAACGCGCCTCGGAATAGAATATTTCTAGATAGATGGCGCTATATAAATGCCTATTACTATTATTATTCACAAAGATGAAGATAATTCCCATCACCATCCATTTGTAATGCATGAAAGATGATTTGTCCACCCCCCCCCCTTCCCAACAACGCACTTTATAAGGGAGAGAGACAGAAAGGGAGAGGCGTGTTAAATTTACCCTGAGGCTAAAAATTTGGAAATTACGTCAAAAGATGTCTTGGAATGAGAATAACACCAAAAATATTCATTCAATCTCAGGGCTTTTTAGAACGAATTCAGCTAAAAGAGAGGAAGAAAAGAGAACTTAGTAGATGAACCTTTTAGGGGGCTATTATTAAAGAGACAGAGCCATAAGAGAGAGGGGGGGGGAAAGAATGTTGGCAACAGCTCCCCCGGCCCTCTCCCTTCTGCAGTTAAGACATACTGCAAACAACCTCTAACCATGACGCTCACTCACCGCGAAATGTGAGAGCACATGGTCGTCATCATTTGATCACCCTGTAAGCGTTGTATGGACCTACGACTAGTGCGACTCTGTCAGAGTAGCAGGTCCATGCTCTATTCGAAATTCGTGGTGTGATGGAGAGTTTTCTTCTCGTATATTTTTTTGGTTATGTTTTATATTTTTTTCATATATATATATATTTGCTCTTGCGGCTGAGGGGTGAAAATTCGAGCTGGATAATTAAGTGATAACATGTACAGGAACTCAATCGGCTGACTTTTTTAGTGTTTTCTTAGGTAGCTGTTAACAGGTAACTGTTTTTAAATACACTGATTAATCAATAAATATAAACGTCTAGAATAATTGTGACGTCTTTCTCTGAATACAGGTTATGGTTTTGTAGGATGCACTGTATAGAGTACATTATTAAATTACGTTAGGCCTAGATCTTAATATTTGTAGTGAACAATTACACTCTAACGTTACATTGAAGTTGTAGTGAATAATTACACTCTAACGTTACATTGAAGTTCTCTGTAACGTTACACCCCTCCCCTTTCCTTTCACTTTCCAAGAAGCAAGCCTTTAACGTTAGAAATGTCTTGTAGTTCTAAAACAAGATTTGAATCACTACTAAAAATGAATTAAAATCACTTACTGAGGTTTGGATGTTGCTCTTTCAACCCTGGAACAGTATCAAGGAGATGACTCCTGATACCCCCCAGGGTTGTCCCACAAGCTATGCCGACCACCGAGTGTCTCCTTCTGCGGGCTTTAAACCCACTTGCCGTGATGAAATCGCGGGCAGTGTCGACTGCATTTGGAAAACCATCCTTAACGTATGGTCTTCCACGACGTAGTCTTTTGACTTTTATTTCCTTTTCAACTTTGCACTTCTTCGGGCTAGGTTGATCTAGCCATGCCAGTAGTGTTGCCATGATGAAGTGTAATCTGGCTGGTCTTGCTGCTGTATCTCCAGGCACTTTTGCATGCGCTGTGACTTGGTGCTATTCCACTTCGTTCCGCCGATGACAAGCCTATATTCCGCTTCGTTCCACCGATCCTAGCGTTCCGCCGTCAAGTTCATTGCCACGCCCACAAATCGTCGGAACCCGTTCTTGATACTGTCCAGTGTTCTCGTGCAAGCGAACGGACCTCAATAATAAAAATACGGTCCCTAAGAAATGTGTCAATATTTTTGCGGCCGATCAGCAATTCGCAAAATCCGTGAAAATAAAACCCCCACGAAAATAACAGCTTATACAGTATTCTGAGCTGCATTGTTTATCATTATTATTTCCCTAGCTTTAGCTTGAGCTGCCTCTCAGCGCTCAAAGCATTCAAGGAATTCATCCTGCCGGGTAACCATTCACCTCACCTGGGTCGAGTGCAGCACAATGAGAATAAATTTCTTGCTGAAGGAAATTACGCCATGGCAGGGATTCGAACACACGACCCTCTGTTTCAAAGTCAGAAGACTAATCCTCTGGGCCACAACGCTCCAAGGAAGGAACGAAAGGAAGAATGGAAGAACAGAGTAGATGCAATGCCCCCAAAAATTAATTTTACATATAACCAATACAACATATTAAAAAACCTTTAAAGATACTAAAGACAGAATTGCATCCCTTACTTCTATCATATTTCACTTTAATCGTGTCAATGGGATTGCACTTCGAACAAACCAAGCGCAAGATTTTGCATGTGTTAAGTGTATGTGTACATCGTGCACATGAACATGGTGTGCACTTGCACAGTAACAATGTAAGTCTCAATTACCTAGCCAGGAGTACTCCATCAAATTCATGACTAACCTGAAATAAGGAGCGCCGACAGGGATAACGGGCATATAAATTGCAACAAATAATAGCTGGAATTTCACATCATACAGTTTTTAGATAACATTGGCTTGCGTTAATTTCAATTCAATTCGATTTCATTTTATTGTCCACATGGAAATTCATTTTGCTCACATTATAAACATTTGTAATAAAACATTACATATATCACATGCATAGATACAATTATACAAGACTACACCAGAAGGCGTCAAATACAAGGAAAATTCTCCAGGATAATCTTAATGTTAATTTTGTGAAATACCAAATCATATTTCTTGGTAGACCCATAATAGCCTCGTCCAGACTCAGGCAGATATAATTCTCTTGTGGGCAATGTATTTGATATTCCCCTCAAAGCCAGTCAATATTAAAGCAATATTGACTGGCCTCGGGGCGATACGACTTATATCGCCGAAACTCTATCTATATCGCCCGAGTTGTAGACGAGGGTGATATCAATTTAGTGAGGGCAATACATGTCCTTTCGCCCCCAGGCCAGTCAAATTATTAACCAAATCAGACATCTAGAGAAAAATCGTGAAAATTTAGATATTTTACAGTTTAAGAATGGGAATCTTTTTTTTATCATGTTTAGCAGACTGGGCCTCTGAACTTCACCAGTTTGAATTGATAACATGACGCGGCCATGGCCTGGGGACGCAGTAGCCAGCATTGTCTCAACTTGACGTATAGCAATGCGCGCGTAGAATACCAGGAAGTTAGCTCTGCCTTATTGCCCGCTACATTTCCACGCATTTTCTCATAGACTTTCCTGAGCGGGCAATAAATTTGTCCATGGTTAAAGGAATGGAAACTTATTGACCGACCACTTGATCCCAGTCTTAAGCAGGCAATAGTGTATTAAAGTTACCCTGCTCAGATGTCTGATACGGTTAATATTATATAATTATATTCAAGGATAAATGTTATTAGATATTCCCCTCAAAGCCAGTCAATATTATATAACTATTAAACTTACTTGTGTTGTTCCTCTTAATCCCTGAGAGACGCATAACTTGAATGAACTCTTGAAATCTTGTACATCAGCTGATAACCTAAACAATACATAATAATAATAAAAATCTGGTTATAATGCGCTAAATAGCATAAACATGATGAATACACACAAAGCCATCACCGTACCTCAATTCAACAAAGCGAACTCAGTATCGTTTTCTATTCTTTATATTCTAAAGAGCCTTGAGACATAGCTATAATGTGATATGCGCTATATAAAATCTTTATTATTATCACGATTAACATTATTATATGTATTAATATCATTATAATTCTACTCAGCATGTTCTCACCACTAATCCCTGATTTCAACATAGACAAGGCAATGCGGCTGTGAGAACAGGGTCCTGATGCAGAAAGAGTTGCGCTTAAACACAAGTCAAAATATCGGTTACACTTCGTAATTCCGAAGGTTCTTTATTCCGAAGGTTCGTAATTCCGAAACACGTAAATTGCCTATACCTCAATGTTCGTTAATACGAAATCGAAAAAGGGTTCGTTAATCCGAACATTTGTGGCGTTATTCCGAAGGTTCGTAACTCCGAAGGTTCGATAATCCGAAAACGAAATAAGGTTCGATGTTCCAAAGGTTCGTTAATCCGAAAACAAATAAGGTTCGTTGTTCCGAACGTTCGTTAATCCGAAAACAAAATAAGGTTCGTTGTTCTGAAGGTTCGTTAGTCCGAAAACGAAATAAGGTTCGTTAATCATTTCGTTTTCGGACTAACAAACCTTCGGAATTACGAACCTCATTTTGTTTTCGGATTAATGAACCTTCGGAATTACGAACCTCATTTCATTTTCGGACTAAAGAACCTTCGGAATTACGAACCTTATTTCGTTTTCGGATTAACGAACCTCCGGAATTACGAACCTTCGGAATTACGAACCTTCGGAAAAACGAACCTTCGGAATAACCGAACCTTCGGAATAACGAAGCTTCGGAATTACGAATGTATGCGAAAATATCAAGCGCTAGTCCCGAATACAGGTGCTTCATTGGCTGAAAATCAAGTTGCACAAGATTTGTTTAGTTGCGTTTGATCGCAACTCTTTCTGCAACGGGCCCCTGCACTGTGAAAGATGCTGAGCACATTTTAGTGGGATTCAAAGGCCCTCTTTTACAGCACCTAAATTTCTCAGCTTTGATAAAAGATCAGACCTGCCAACCTTCTACAACCAAAATAAGTATTCTTATAAGGAAAAAAAAACAATTTTTTTGACAAAAAAGAGAGTATTTTTAAAAATTTGTCTCAATGTAACAATCGCCAGCCAGTTTTGGTGAGAACATGTGATAATTCACCCTTTTAAAAATGTGCTTGTAGGCAAGAATTTACTTGTTCTTTTCATGCAACAAGTTACTGGCCCGACAATGATTTTTACCAGACTGGGACTGTCGGACCGGCGCTAGTGTCACGTGCTGTGTATATTACATACTCCAAGATCAGATTTTTTTTTTTAAAGTAACAAGTATTGGGGTATTTATAGCAAAAAAGAGGAACAAATACTCTAAAAAGGGGACGGTTGGCATGTGTGAAAGATGCAGCTCTGACTACAGTGAAGGTGCCACAACAAAGAGTGTCTTTTTGCTTTAATTGCACTCAGCGCGTTTTCTCTGGTTATTCCTCAGTTTCGTTACAAGGCACTATGGCTACAGGAACGGTGCTGTGGAAAATGTGCAGCGTCTCTATACGTGTGGTCCGGTGGTTAGAGCATTGGACTCATAATCGCAAGGTTGTGAGTTCGAATCCCCACTCTGCCATTGTCTCCACTTTAATAAAAGGGCCCGAGAGTAATATCTGTCGTCTAGAAGGTCAGCCACTGTGACTGATTAACCTAGACGTAAAATATTTCGTAGGTAATTGGTTATATACCAAGTTGGCATTTACCAGCAAAATGCTGTCCTGCCGAGTTCCTACGGGAGTTACCATAAAACAGAAAAACAGATATAGTGTGATTAAAAGAGCTGATTTTTGCAAAGGTGAGTCTAAAAGTGTCAGAGAAAGGTGCTTAGAGGTATTCCTGCTAAAGACACAGATCCATCTATTGTAAAAAAGATCTTCAAAAATACGTCTTTTGGCAGGCATTTGTATAATCAAAGTGTTTTAAAAGACCATTTGATGCGGCACCTGTTTTAGTCAGAGCTGTGCCTTTTAGCACATCCTGCATCCCCTCACTGAAATCTAATTTGGTGCGTGCTACCTTTACCTGTTCACTAATTCACCCGTATGATGTACGTCGAAGAAGGCTATGTCTTGTTTGAGGAGAGAGCTAAAGAGAGCTGTTCGGAGCCTGGATGCCAACCTTTCTCCGACGGAGGAGAGGATAGCAATGTAACTACAGGTACATACTGCCTACACAAAATGAAGCAAACCAAAAAGAAAAGGGAGGAAAAGAAGTAAGAAAAGGAGAAAAGGAAGAAAAGTATGAGAAATATAAGTTCAAGGGATTCGAACACACGACCCTCTGATTTCATGGAGAGAGTAATATAGTGTATACAAGAGGCTTACTATAATCCGGGGGCATATTAGTGTTATCCTGATTCAAATAGGGTTGGTATAATTCCATTGTTTGTTTGGACATGAATTTTAAATCCATTGTAATGATTAAAAATACTCAATTCCCAAAACACTTTTTTTAAATTAAAAAAAGCAATTCATGACAACCCGTGAACTCAAATTCAAACCTGGATGCCATAAGCTGACGTAAGACGGAGGGCTGGCCGAGCAACGGCTTCTAGATAGTTCCCAGCATGCTCTCTGCCAGTGAACTCTGACACCACCTGCACGAGGTCACCAAGAAGCAAGGGAATCTGAACGTTGATGAAGGCAGCTAACATAGCGCTCTGTGATCAGAGGGAATAATGAGAACAGGGATATCCGGATTTAGAAGCAGTACCAATAGTCTCGCTCTGATATGCGAGACAAAAATAATAGATAACCTAATTATAGATAAATTTAATCAAAATAACCCAAAGAAGTACTTGCTTGAATGCAGACAAAACTAATTGAGAGCTTCAAAAAAGGGAAAATATCTTTTGAAGTTTGGGATTCACTCAAACATGACTACGTGGACATGGAGCAGTTTCTGTCAAACTTCAAGACAGTTCCCCAAACCTTGTGTCAAAATTTTTTTTATCCTGGTTTCTAATTAACATTAAATTTTGACATAAAAATGAAGAGTTAATAAGGGCCACATTTCATAAGGCTTGTTAGAATAACAAATTTTTATAACACTGAAATCCTTCAATATGATTGGCTGATGGTAAATTTGTTATAGAAATTTTGCTTTTTGTTATTATAACAAGTCTTCATGAAACAGGAAAAAAGTATCTTTTTAAATTTTTGCTTTATGAAGACCCAAAATTACTAATTTTGGCTATTTACAGAGAGCTTTTCCTGGCGACTTTTTGTTGGTTTTGGGGTGCCTGGTCACATATAAACCAAGAGTTTATTTCCAAAAGAACGAAACGATATCAACTTGAAGACAAAAATAATGAAAAGAATAAAACTTTTTGATAAACGGAACATGGTTCAAGGTTTACACCTCATCATCAGCCTAAAATAAAAAACAGTCATTGGTATTTATACATTTTGGATATCAATGTAATTAGAAGAATGTAAACTTGTAAGTTTACAAGAATACAATGGTATTCAACCCCACCCCTACTGACCTATCACCCACATAGTTTTACTTTAACTCTTTCTTTTATATTAACCTTGTTCCACATACCTTTGTATTCATTTAACTACAATAAGAAAATATTTCCAGATATCCAAAATGTATATATACCAGTGACTCTATTTTTTAATTTTAGGCTGATTATGAAGTGCGAACCTTGAAACATGTTCCATTTATTAAAATGTTATGTACAGTACTCTTCGTTATTTCTGTCTTCAAACCAAGAGTTCTGGCGCAACCAATCGGACACTTACTGCAACAGCTAACAGGAGATACAGGACGTCTTCCCTCAAGAACTTGAGGACCTCCCAGAAGTGCTCCCCGCCGTTGGTCTCCAGGCCGGATCCGTTGGTCTCCTTCTCCAGGAGCCTTGTGGCTCCAGTTGCTTTAAATGTACATTCTGCCCGATGTATTCTGGAACCGGTATGCAGAGCTACCCCGGCTCCGACCCCGAAGGCCAGCGTCCGAGAAGGCGTCCATGTCCCTGTTCAGATAACAAAATAAATTGAAGAACAGGTTATTTGCTATCAACCAAAGTCAAACAGAATTGCATACTTGCCAAGCCTGATAACCAAGAACCAGCCAGCATGCAGAGCTACCCCGGCTCTGGCCCTAAATGCTTACGCCCAAGAAGGCGTCCATATCCCTGTACAGATCATGAAAACAAATTGAGGAACAAGTGTGCGGGTGAATCAAACCTCCCCCCCTTAACTTTCTGCAAATTTTCCCCAGCGCAAAATTTTTCAACAACGCCGCTCGCTGACTTTTACTCTCAAGTCCTGCACATCCTTCAAGACCAAATATGCAACACGGGGGGTTCATAGTTATGTAATATTAAGTATAAGTAAGAGCACATTAGACCCAAAATTGCTCCAAAGCATGATTTCATGAACAAAGTCAATGCAAATTCAATTCTACTCATCTTATTCATAAAGATATGATTATTTCTACTTCCGTCAGCCAGGTGAAATTAATTAATTTTAGCATGATTGTGCTTAAAAATGGTTCTGCAATAAATCTAGAGAAACAAAGATAAACAATTCATATTAGGAAATCAAAACTTTTTTTCAAACACAATTTTAAGGAATGCCACAAAGAATAAACATCAAAAAATTATGGAACATTTATTTCGCAAATATGAATTTTTATCCATAATTTATCCATAAATTAGTTCAATTCAATTCAGGTTTATTGCAAAAAACAAAAAACATGATTGGCAGTCACAGACTGAATTGTACATGCTTACACAATACCCATATGAAAATAATCAAAATTAGTAAGATTAACAATGAATATACATGTGCAGTTAAAAATGGAGTTAAAATGGATAAGTTGAAACAAATCAACAAAAGTCGAGCAAACAGTTTATCAATATCAGAGCTCATAAAGATAGGTGGTCTGACTGTTAAATATGGCGCCTAGCAGAATGAATGCATATCAATTAATAAAAATCTACTTCTTTCTAAAAAAATTTCCACACACTACTATTGTGCCCATTTTTGCGGAGCTTGCACAATTGTTAGTTGAGATCCCCCCCCCCCCCCTGGCCAAGAAACAGTTGAAAAAATGTCCAGCCTGGCTTATAGGGTTAACTCATGTTAACTCATGGTCTTGCTAACCTTTAATTCCTCTCTCGCCCTTCAAGATAGACCCTTGACCCTGAATCCTGCGCACGCAATGTCTTAAGAGATGGCGGAAGGAGGGCGGTGTCGATCGAGCAGGCAGCGCCCTGAATTGGTGAAGGAGTGAAAACCTAAGCCTTGAGAGAAATCAAAGAGAGAGAATAACAGAATTATCATATGTTAAAGACATTTCAAAATGATACTGCATTGCCATTCTCAAAATCGTTTTACTTTAATAATAAAAATATTTTTCAGATAACCCAGCTAGATGAAAGAAATTCCACAAATGCATCTGCCAATAAGCACATTCGTATTCAATTGACCAAGTAACTTTACCTTTTGTTACACATATTTAATATTTTAGAGAGAGAACACTGGGGATGAAAATAATAAAATGTGATAACTTTTTTTTTAAGGGGCCCGCAACACAAAGTCTAGTAATGATTGCAGAACAAAGCACAAATTTGTCCATTGTTCAGTTGGTTTAACCTAACACGGATCAAGGGGGGGCAGAGGGACCCCCCCCCCAAAAAAAAAGGGAGACAAACACTTCTTTTGAAAAAGAGGAAATAGTGGAAAGAGCAAAAGTAAAGATAGAAACAGATCCATGGGGCTTGAAGGGCATCCCCACCCAAAGGAGGGGAAGGGAGGGGGAGGAAAAGATGAAAAGGAAAAGAAAGATGGAGAAAAGAAAGAACAGATAGAGAAATGGATCCAGGCAGACCAGAGGGGCCTCACCCCCCCCCCTTTCAAAAAGCCAGAAAAGGAGAAAATTAAGAAAATGAGAGGGAAGAAGAAATTAAGGGAAAGGGGAGAGGAAAATAAGAATACTAAAGGTAGAAAAATGGATCAAGGGGGCCGAAGGGGCTATGCTCCCCCCCCCAAAAAAAAAAAAGAGACATACTGATGGAAAGGGGAACAAAAGGGGGAGAAAGAGAGAGAATAAGAAACATAAAGGAAAGGGGGAGAGATGAGGAACATCATTAAAGTTAGAGAAACAGATCCAGATGCCGGATGGCTAAAGGACCCCCCCCCCCCATCTTAAATTCTGTTATTTCTTCTCTCCCCTCTTTTTTTTGGGGGGAGTGGGGACAAGGCCCCACCAGCCTTCTGGATCTGATTTCCATCTTTCATCCTGTTCCTTCCTCTTCTATCTCCATTTCCTTTATTTATTTTTTACTTTTCTTCTTTTTTCTGTCTTTTCCCCCTTTTTTCTGGGGGGGGGGGCAGCCAGGCCAAGGCCCCTCTGACCCCTGGATCAATTTCTCTATCTGTTCTTTCTTCCCTCCCATCTTTCTTTTCCTCTTCCCCTTCTTTTCTTGTCATCTGTCTGCCATTTTGTTTTCAATATTGACAGGAGAAAGAACGAGACAGAACTTTTCCTTTTTTTGAGGGTCCAGTTTGTGCCTCGATGTCAGGATTCTGTGTCATGATAGACCTTTATCCATATAATCGTGGTAAGTGCATAATTTATTTCCCCCCCCTTTTATTTGGAGTGCTATTGCGACCCCATTCTACCCCATTTTGGAGAGTATATGTTTGACTAGTATTACACGGATGAGTCCTGGGCTCAGGCACGCAAAGCGGGCCAGAGCTCCCTAGGTTACTTAAACCAGGGCTCGAAATTAGCAGTGGCCCAGGGGGGGTATTCTGAAAAGTCTCATAAGTTTCCTCATAAGTTTCCACTTAAGTATCCTCATAAGTTACCCAATTAATAGAGCGCTAATGTACCTCCAAATTCGTATTCTGAAAACTCTATTAGCGCTCAATTAACTCCCTTTAGGACACTCCCCTACTGAGCCGAATTAGCCAATCAAATGCGCTCTTACAACATAAAATTTTCTACTAGCGCGCAGTGTTTCTTCACTTTGCTGGCTTGCAGCGCAGCGCCCAGCTGCTGCAGGTGCACTGCGCCATGATCTTAATACAAAGAATCTTTGCTAAAAAATAATGCTAAAAGTATTTGCATCGGAGACTAGAGGTTCGTCATGTTGTTGAAGTTTACTCTTGTCTTGTCCCGTTCTCTCTCATTTATTGTACCTTTGTGCTTTTCTCTTTTTTTTCGAATGCATTCTGATTTGCACATCCAACTATGAATCCATTTGTAGCTTTCTTTGTTTTTTTTTACAATATTTTATTTGCCTCTGTCTCGGGCCCTGATGGGGGGACTTCTTTAACTTAATTCCTACTCATTTAAAAAAATAACATACTTTTCATTAATATGAGAAATCTTCTCCAAAAAAATGCTGATTCGAATAAAAAGATTTTAAAAATCAAACAAGCATAATTAAAAAAAACACGAAATTTTAATAAAATAGGATGTATGTACAAATGTTATGACATTTAAAATTTTATAGGTGGGGAAAACGATGGCATCGCCCACTTTTTTTTTTTTTTTTTGTATATTATTCTATGAGAGAATATTAATTTAAATACTAAAGGGGTCTATGCTTATTTGTTTTATTGTCGGAAACATGGTTTGATTCACCCCTGAACATTGCTGCACCTACCGTGATTTGGCAATCTCATTATTGTCAAAATAATGTGCAAAAACAAAACACTTTATGATGTTAATATAGAACAAAATAATAGTCATATTACCCCTATAAGTACACAATTAATTTCTGTTTCCTTTTTCCCTCTTTTCTAATTTCTTTGTTACCAAAATTAATATAGGCCTATTCCTTACTTTACTTGTTTTTATATACCACCTTCTTTCTCTTTATTCTATTCCCTTTTTATACATTTCTCTTTTATTCTCTTCCTTCCTCCTAATTTTGGTCGCAGTATTAAACAAATTTGATGATATTTATAGGAAATGAAAGCCACATTTAGCAAGAGATGATGAGACTTAATGGACCTCTTATCGCTATTATCTTTCCCCACTGGAAAGTCCGCTAATTGAGCGCTATGTCATGAGACTTTTCAGAATACCAAGTCTTGTAACTACTCAATTTAGTCTTCGCGCGGTCATAATGCGTACTATTGCAGGTGCGTGCAGCGCAACTCAACCCTGCCAAATACGGAAAGGGGCACTTAAGTGACTTTTCAGAATACCAAAATGCTAATTGAGTACTAATTTAGCTTTCAGAATACCGCCCCAGGGCAACCAAAAATGAGAGTCGGGCCACCAAAGATTTTAATAAATTGTAATGTTTCTATTGTTTTAGGGCCACCAAAAATATGATATTTATGATTTTGGTGGACAGATTGGGCCACCAAGAAAAAGTTAGTGTGAAGCGATGCTTACAGTTACACGGCCGTTTAATTTTTTCCCACATGGACCCATGCGGCATTACCCATAGATATTTACCAGAAAATTACAGGCCAGGCTTCTAGCTTACTCAGCCTTTTATTAATCAAGCCTGGCCTTATCGGGAATTAGTCACCTCTCTTCTCGTGTGTGTGCACTCGTTGTGTACAAAGACGTTAATGACAATGTTATATCATAACCTAGTACCTACCTCGGGCGAAGTTCGTGCAGGCTCCACTCCACTTCACTACCGCTACACTACGCTCCACCTACCCAAACTTCGGGACGGTGAACCTATGCGATCCGTCACCAATCAGTCGCATTCGCATGCGTTGTTTTGAAATCGGCTGTGAATAATACGTGTGAGGAAAAGATACTGGCCCAAAATCACAAATTTTTAGGATAATCGGAGGATGGACACGGAGTGAAATACGGGTGTAGAGTAAGAATAAGATATTAAGTCATTCATCTTTCTCGTTATATTTTTTTTCTTTAATTTTTACGATAAACATGATTGCCATCCCACCTTTGTGACTCGGTATATCCGAATTGGTTCACCGTCCCGAAGTTCGGGTAGGTGGAGCGTAGTGTAGCGGTAGTGAAGTGGAGCCTGCACGATCTTCGCCCGAGGTAATCGATAACCTTGTTCGTTGAATGAGTGAATGTTATAATATGGGAGTGGAAAGAAGTCACCAGTGCTGCCGAATTAAACGGCAGTGAATGGACTGGTCACTGCCATGGCATGGTGTTGGTGACTTAAGTTAAACCAGGATAATACTGCTACATGCCCTTTTTATTTCATACCGAAAGATAAATTAAAAAGGCCGAAAGATAGATTTTAAAAAAGGCCGCCCAGGGACAGGGTAATCAACAACCGTTCACTATAGGCTGTACTGGCGTAAATGCACCTCCGCATCGCCCGACGAAACTATGGTCACATCCCGCTCGCCTACCCGGCTGGCGCTGGCGCTGGGCACGTTCAGCTCTACGTGATCAGACGTGAGGATGCGAAAACGAATGAAGGTTCGTGCAGTGACTGACTTACATGGTAAAGTTTTTGTTGTTCTGTCCAATATCCAAGCCACAGAATTGCCTACTTTTTGGTAAATCTGTCATCCAGTTCCATCCTGCCCTAAATTTTCTCGGTATTACCGATGACGGCTTGAGTTTTCCGGCAAAGTACAGCATATTATTCGCTCTAAATGCCGCAGTCGTCGGCATTAACTCAGATGTATGGAGCGCCAAATTTTACTCGATTAATTATTGATTCAGCTCAGTCTATATCTAGTCAAAAACGATATCATCGTGTGAAAAAGGTGATACAAGACTAAATTTTGTTACAAAATACATTTTGTCATTAAAAAATAAATGCATAATTTTCTGAAAAATCTCCCATATTAGTTATGTAAGAGAATTTTACTGTACGTACAAGATAGATTAAAGAAGGCCTCAATTTAGTCAAACCATGACCTGAACAGAAATATTTCATTAAAAATTATTTTACTCATCATTTTATAACAAGAAGCACTCTGTTGAAAAATAATCATAACCAAAAGAATCACATTTTGTAACCATTCTTTTATGTAATGACGCCAACAACAAAATTAATATTGTCTCCATTTCTTTTTGTATTTTGCAAGGAATCTTGGATGCTAAATCAGCCCTGATATTTGCAAATTAATAATCAAAACTTTCACTTTGCTCATCATTATGTTCTTTGTGAGTAACCCGAGGGTTAGTAAAAAGACATAGTTGGTTTTCTCAGAAGATAATAATGATTTCATTGTAGTCCATATATTGGACTTTTATGAAATAACAAGTAAAGGCATTAATAAGTAAGTAGGGCCTAAGTAAGTAAGTAAGTAGGTAAGTAAGAAAATAAGTAAGTAAGTCAGTAAGTAAGTAATTAGTAAGTAAATAAGTCAGTCAGTAAGTAAAAAAGTAAGTAAGAAAGTTAAGTAAGTAAGAAAGTAAGTATTTCAGTAAGTAAGTAATTAATTAAGTAAGTAAGTAAGTAAGTAAGTAATATCGGTCCACATCAAAGAAGCGTTGCATGAAGAATCAAACCGATATTGGTTTATTCAAGGGTGTTAGACCTCTATGCCAAATTGGTGTTAGCCTAACGCCACACTGTTGTTTTGAACAACAGCTTTCTGGTGTGGACCGGTAAAGATACACCAGGCTGGTGTTAAGTTATCACCGGCGTTCGAGTATTCCACGCAGTCCTACTTCTGATAGGCATATGGCTAGTCAACAGCTGTCATTAACAGCGCTTCCCATTTGATAAATGCTTCATTTATATTATAATAAAGTATCTCGTGCCAAGACTGATTATTTAATCTTTCCAATTCTTTTTTACTGGGGATGCTGATTTGACAAGCAAAAGATAAAACTAAAAATATTGTCACTACAAAATCAAAGGTCATTTGGTTACATTTCTATATTTGTTTCCACATATTCCAGAATTCCAGGAGGTGTTGCCCTGCCTTTGCACCCCCGCTCAGGGGCCGCGGAAGCGGGGGGGGGGGGGGGCAGGAGGGCTTTAGCCCCCTCCCCCCACACTTTTTTCCAAAAATGTGTACAGAAACGTAAAACTGACCATATGATTTTGATTTTTGGCTCAGCCCGGCCCCCCCCCCCACCTGCCACTTTCCAGAGCCATGTACGCTTCCACATCAATACCAGATAGTTTTCTGTAGTTTATCATTCGAGAAGCTAGCGTCTTTATGTTTGGATTTCCATAACTCATGAGTGGTCACTGATATACCGAATCACAACATATTTATATTTTAAAGCGAATATAAGTAATGATATGATGTTAAAGTGTCAGGGATGTGACCCTTGTGTAGTCGGAGTTTGTTCTAAAGAGTATAACATATCTCCATAGTAAAAATATATATCACAACGTTTACAAACATTGAATGTAAAAATACATTTAATACAATTGCATATTCAAAAGCAATGTATAACCGAGATAAGTATATTGTTTTGAAGAAAAAAATTGGTGAATCAATAATAGTAAATATTAAAAAAAATACTATTAATAATAATAATAATAATAATTTTGTATATAATATATATATATATATATACGATGAAATAACGAAGTATGTCCCTGTCACGGAAAGAAAATAATAATTGAGATGCGTTGCTACGCAACGCATCTCATCCGTATACTATATGACATGCTTAGTATATGGCGCTAGAGCGCAATTTTTGTATGAATTTGTTGTGAATCAATATTTCACTTTCTGAAGAATTAAAGACGAAACTGGTTAAAGTGGAATATTTGAGCATTCTTTGACTATTCTTCATTTAGTTTGATTATTATATATATATTTCAATTTCAATTTTTCAATTTCAATTTATTTCATTCATAAAAACACATAAATATACATAGTAATAAACAAAATATCAATATAAGAATGTGGAGACAGCTTAGAAGAACCAAGTCTTATACAGTGCTGCCACCAAAATGTAAGCACAAACAAACAAATATATAAATAAATATATAAATAAATTTGATTTGATTTGATTTATTGTTTTCTTCTGCATCCATAACATTCGTATTATACATTTTTCATAACATAATAAACATAATATGCTAGCATTTTTTGCATGAATCATTAATAAAGAGTATTAAAAAGATAATTTCAGACAAAAATTATTAACTATATGATATTCACAATTGCAGGAGAAGGATTGTCATCATAAGCAGATTGCTTGAAAAAAATGACAATCCCAAACTTATACTAATAGAATTAATTAATACATTTATAAAGCAGAATGGGCATACATTTTCAAATACGAAACATGAATTCATGCAATTTTATAGTATGAAGATGAAGATGATAAAGCTAAGGGTGACGGTGATATGGTGTTGATGATGATGATGATGATGATGATGATGAAGGCCATGGAGATGATGCTGGTCATGATGAAGATATTGGTAATGACTAAATCGAAGGAGGAATAAATTCACGATAAAAAGGATACGACACAGAAATTTTACTTCAAATATTCTGATAATAACATAGATTTAACGTTTGCCTTAAATGAGTGAAGAGACGAAGATTGTTTTACAGGCTCTGGTAGAGAGTTCCACAAATCTGGACCATGGTGTCTTATGGATCTCTGCGCAATAAGCAATTTAGGGTTGATTAAATGGAAATTTGAAGAGTTACGGGTAGGGTAAGAATGAATAGATGTATTCAGAGTATAAAAATTGTGGAATGAAGGTGGGAGCATGTTATTTACGTACTTAAACATAAGTAGTAAACTTTGAAGAGTATTTATAACAAATACTGTTAGAGTCTTTAGTTTATGGAATAATGGATTTGTGTGTGATAAATATTGGGAATCAGTACAGATTCGAATTGCTTTTTTCTGTAATAAGTATATTGTATTAATTTTAGTTTTTGCACATGTTGCCCAAACTATGTTGCAATATGATATATAAGGCAATATTAATGAATTGTAGAGTATGACAAGAGTTGTATGTGGAATTATGTTTTTCATTTTGTAAAGTATACCAACGTTTCTAAAAATACTAGTAGTTATACAACGTACATGTTCATTCCAATTTAAATTTTCATCTATTGTGACACCTAAAAACTTTGTTTCTCTTTTCCTTTTGAGAGGATTATTGTCTATATTTATATTGTAAGGAAATTCGTTATCATGTGAGTGTGTATGCTTGAAATATATAAAGTTTGTTTTATCTATATTGAGTGAAAGCTTATTACACTTAAACCACAAAGATAGTTTTGGTAATTCACGGTTAATTATATCTACTAAAGTTTCTAAGCTATTATGTGAACAAAAAATGTTGGTGTCATCTGCAAATAATACATATGATAATAAAGGTGTTACAGAAGTCAAATCATTGATATATATTAAAAAAAGTAAGGGGCCTAGGATTGATCCTTGTGGAACTCCGCATTGTATTAACTGAAAATCAGAAGGAATATTATTGTGAATTACATATTGTTTTCTATTGGACAAATAACTCTTAAACCAAGATAGTGTAATTCCGCGAATTCCAAAATTTTCAAGTTTTTAAAGTAATATCTGGTGGTCAAGAGTGTCAAAGGCTTTGCTTAAGTCCATGAATACGCCTATTATATGTTCTTTTTTTGCCATTGCATTTGTAATTTTATCGTATATTTGTATTAACGCCTGATCAGTCGAATGTCCTTTCCTGAATCCATATTGGTTAGAATTTAGAAAATGAAAAGTATCTAGAAACTTATAAAGTCTATTGTAAATAATCTTCTCTAATATTTTGGAAATGCTGGGAAGAATAGAAATAGGCCTGTAATTTGTTATTTCATGCGGATTGTCTTTTTTTAAAACAGGATTTACCTTTGCAATTTTTAGGGAATCAGGACATATTCCGGTGCTAATCGACAGATTAAAAATATGACACAAAGGAGAGGCAATATAGTGTATGATCTGCTTAAGAAGGAAAGTACTAATTCTATCAATTCCCTGTGATTTGCTTGATTTGAGATTTTTTTGTTATTTCAATTAATTCCTGAACATTTGTTGGGTTAAAGAATAAAGAAGAGTTAATGGGTGTGGGAAGAAATTTTCCAAAATTTTCATCAGTTCTGTCAAGTTTGTTTGCCAATGAGGGTCCTAAGTTAACAAAAAAGGAATTAAAGGTATCAGCTACATCTTCTGAATTTATCGCAACATCATGAGCTGTGAAATTATCTTTGGGTAATATTTTGGGTTTCTTGCCAATCAAATCATTTATAATCTCCCATGTTGCTTTCATGTTTGATTTGACTTTGTAAAGCTTCTCGGAATAAAATAATTTGCGAGAAGCTCGAATTGTATTAGTTAGTCTATTTCTATAAGTTTTGTATTTATTTTTGTTTTGAATAGAAGGGTTCTTTAAAAATGCCTTGTAAAGTTTATTACGGGTACGTATGGATCTTAAAATTGCTTTAGAAATCCATTGCATTTTTGCCTTCTTTCTTTTGACCAGTGGTATCAGAGGAAAATTTTTCTCGTAAAATGTCTGCAATTTATTGTTAAAATTTGTGTATGCAATGTTTGAATTAGACTCATGAAATACATCCAACCATTCTTCAATAGCAAGATCCCTTTTAAACGATTCAATGTTATTTTGAGATTCTTTTCTATACATTGTCGATTTGAGTATATTTTCTTTTGGAATATCATTATCGCAAAATGAAAAAACCGGCAAATGATCCGATATATCAGATATTAACAATCCGCTGGTAATATCTCTGTTTAATATATTTGAAAAAATGTTGTCGATAAGTGTTGATGAATGGCTATCAATTCTAGTCGGTTTATCTATATGGGGATAATAGCCAAATGAATGCATTGTGTGTAGGAATAAATCATGTTCATTATTTTGGGATAACAGGTTGATGTTAAAATCACCCATTAAATATATTTGTTTCTCTTCTTTTCTAATAGTATGAAGGCACGTTTCAAGGTCTTCACAAAATAAATTTACTTTATCATGAGGGGGTCTATAAATCAATCCAATAATTATATTTTTGCTTTTTGGCTTCGTGATTTCTATGAATAAAGTTTCACTCTGTTTTAATGATATTTCTTTCCTTACTTTGAATTGTAAATGTTCACTGATGTAAAATGCTACACCTCCTCCTCTTTGATCTTCCCGGTCACGCCTAATGAGATTATAGTTTTCCAAACTGAATATGTTAGGTGAAGTATTGTGAAGCCATGTTTCCGTGACACCAATAATGGAAAATTTGAAATTGTTTAAAGTGAAAAGTAATGATTCCAATGACTCAAAATTTTTGTTCAAACTACGAGCATTAATATGAAGCAAACTAAATTTATGTTCCATGTCTCTAAATCTAGAAGTAAAATCTTCGGTTGAGTAATAGTTATTATCAGATGATATATTGTTTGTATTGAAAATAGAAAAAATGTCCATGTCATTACTCAGGAGGATAATTTGATATTACCAAAAACTTAAGATTATTGGTATGATATGTGATTTGTGTGTAAATTTTCTGTGTCATAACAGCAAGATGGTGGTAGTAATGGTGATGAGATGAAGAGAGGATGAAGTTGAAAAAAACTAATAAAGGATGAATGTGAAATCGAATTTGCTGTTGATGATTATGATGATGATGATGATGATGATGATGAAAATGATGACAATGATGACAATGATGATGGAGGTGATGATTGGAGAATTGTAATCCTACAACCAGAACCTGATAATGAATATTCATAATCGAAATGTAATGAACACTCTCATTTCTGAGTGTCTCAGCCATGATTTGTATGCGAAGGAACCTTTTAAACACGAAGTATCAGTGGCACTGTAATAATAAAGATACAAAATAAAGGTTCGATCCTATCGAATAAAAATATACATTTATATATATATTGATATAATTGGTCATCGACATCACGAAGTGTCTCAGAGGTCAGAGTCAATACAGAATCAAAGAATGATTTTAATTTGTTAATTTCTAATGAGATGTCAATTGTTGAATATCTCGTAAAATTTCAGTCTTTTATTTTTCTTGATCGATCACTTGTGTTGGTATTCAAAAATAAAAAAAGTAAATTCTAAAAGCTAGAAATTAAACACAAGTTTCTCAAAATTGGTTCATGACCTCTGAAAACATAAGGATGGTTCGTGAAAAGGATGATAAATTAGCACATAATGTCATGTACAACCAAAGGGTGGTGCCATAATGGATATACTGCATGCGTGCTGGTATAATCACATAATGCATGGTTGCATAGGGCCTATACACATAATGGCTGCATACAGGTTGATTCAGCAAAAGCTGGTGGATGTAAGAAAGGGAAAATTTCACAATGTCCAATAAATTTGCTACTATTGTCAATAAATGTCTGGACGATCAAATGATTATTATAAAAACTGCCCTGACCTGGCAACGGGTAATACATGGACAACGTGATGAGTTTATTCACCGATTAATAACAATGGAACACCCCGTCACGTCACATGGCCACCGAGATAACAAGAAACATGTATAAATAGGTACGGTCCAGTAAACCGCCATAGGCACAGTTGATATTATCCGGGGACAAAGCAATGAGGTGTCCCTAAACTCACTCATATAGTGAATTGCAGCAATCAGGAAGTTGATTACATAAAACATTTTTTTTTTTTTTTTTTTTCGTATTTCCCTTCCCTTTGTTTATCGATTTAGTCTAATTTTTCACTTGAGGCGCCAAAAACAAGATAAAATAAAATGTAACAATTCGAGCCTTCCAATTTAGAGTTCACTTTTCCCGTAAAAGATTGATATCAGCTCACGGTGAATAAACTACATCCGCGTGTGCACCTTCACATTCTAGTTCTACAGCAATAATAAAAAATAAAAAAAACGAGATCCACAAAATACATCCACATGTCTTCATATTAGAGTCTCACAATATGTGATGAAATATGAAGTATACTAATGGTAGTCACTTCTTTAACAATTTCTGCAGAAATTTCGCATCTCCAATGCAGTATGAAAAAAAGAAAGATTCACATAGAGCTAGATTTAGCGTACACTTTCACAACTAGCTAAATGAATCCCATGATATATTGAAATTGAAATTTAATTGTGGTGTTTACAAAGACAATATAATATATTCAATATTTTCCTTCTAGATAATCTAGAAATTATCGCATTTAACTGAAGCTCTATAAAGACTTACAGGTAGTTGTTTTCCCTCGAACAAAACACAACCACTGCATATTTTCATATTTTGTTGATTGAATCTAATAATGTATATTGAAACATAATTTGTATATTGAGGATAATCTTATATGTTTAATAAAAAATATCTGCAGAAAATGACAAATTTCAAATATTAGATCCACATAGAATTAGATAGATGAAATACACACTGTATCTTCAATTCATTCAAATTGATTTGTTTACAAAATGTTTTTTCTCCATATTCTTCCATTATACTATCTATATGAATTGTGACATTTAAAGTTTTTCTTTTCCCCAAACAACAAAACCACATAATATCAGCACATCTGGCTGAATGGATATCATAAGTGCATAGTAAGGTATGAAGATAATATTATGTTTAGCAATCTCTGTAGAAATTGACAGGTTTTAAATAAAAGATTCACATACTAGTACAAGTCCTCACATTTTGGCGAATGCATCTCACAATATATATTTTTTGTTTACTAATCATTGCAGAGATTTTTTTTTTAATTTGCTATAGGTGAAGGACTTATGAAGATTTGGATGTTGTTGTTTTGGTTTGTTTGGGGGATAAATTACAACCTTTACATTATAGCTGAGTGTATGAATATTAAAATGTGTTTCGTTTACTAAACGATTTGGAAACAATGTTTATGTCAAAATATGGATTATATACTACCAGGCCTATAAGAATTCGATATTACAGATATTTGGTAGAGACACTAACACAAGGTTAGCTTCTTGTAAGCAATTCAAACAGCATACACCTGTGTATAAAGTCTGTAGGCCTATGACCGTGTTGGTGAGCTTTGATCCAACTAAGGCGTTTTGATTTTTACATAGGATATGAGTTACTAGAATTTGAAGAACATTCCGGGAAAATTGTTTGTGCTTATCATTATATTATTATTTTAAGACAACTTTGCTCTAGTATTAGGTCAACAAGAATAATCGTGGGTTCTTACTCTTTATTCTTGGTAACGCTTCCATTCTGTTGATTCTTTTGATTTGGTGTACAGGATAACTTTTGTGCCGGCAACAACTATTTTGGTTGAAAGGTATATATATATATATATATATAGCGCAAAAACTATTTCTATAATTCTATTGCGCTCCAAGCTTCCCACTTGCTGTACATACTACTGAGATTGATATAGGTTTTTAATTTGAATTTGAATTTGTGTAAAGTTGTTGAATTCCTAATGTCGAGGGGAAGTTTGTACCATATAGTGTGCCTGATATAAGAAATGACCTATCTCCTATAACGTTCCTTTGTACGTCTTGTGTGGGGTATTAAATTGCAGTATGTATCTTGTGAGCTTTGAAGGTGATGGTCATGAGATCAGGGTTTTAATTTCAAGAGATCATGACCCCGTCTTACGAAGAGGTACGATTGATCCGATCAATCGCAACTATGGAAAGCCAGCAAAGTCAACATATAAAATGCATGCTTGTTAAAAATAATACTAGATATAGATTGTATATCCATAAATTAATTGATTTCTTGACAATTTGGTGTGATCTCCTTTGTTTACAAAGGACAGTTTGCAAATTTCCTGCAGAAAAAGTTATGACATTGATGTATTTCCATAGAGTTACGATTGATTGGATCAATTGGAACTTTTTGTAAAATGGGGCCCAGCTAGGGCCCGTCTTATGAAGAGTTGCGATTAATCTGATCAATCGCAACTAACGACGGCCAGCAACTTCAACATCTATATTGTGCATGTTTATTTAAAATATTTTGTAGCTATGATGTATATTCTCATGCATTCTTTGTTTTCTTGAAATTTTACTGTGCTTCTCTTTGTATAAAGGACATTGTGCACATTTCCTGTAGAAAAAAATTATGGCATGATGGATTTCCATATAGTAGAGTTTTGGATTGATTGGATCAATCGTAACTCTTTGTAAGACGGGCCCCTGAGATATAACCTGGGGCCTGACCATTACCGGGGGGGGGGGGGGAGTCAAATATATATTTGTACACATGCGTGACCAAAAAAGGGGGCGTTTATAAAGGGGTACTTGTTTTTTCCAGTTTTGGACGCGGGCCACGCGTATAAAAACACCACCGACTTTTTTCTTTAAAAAAGGCGGTTTTGAAAGACTGGTAAATGGTCAATCGCGGGGTCAAATTTAGGGTATGTTTTTTCCCCAAGCTTTTCCCCGGGGATTTTTCCTCCTCGTTTCTGTACATTGTATTCCGTTGTGGTATATTAACCCTAACTGCACTATAGGGGGCATGCAATACCCATGAATATAGTTTTGTATATTTAAGCTTATTGTTAACAATCTATAAGTAGACAAAAATTGTTTAGGGGGGCACATTCTGGTGGCAACTTGTTCAGCGGCCAAAATGTGTTGATGAAGCCCGCGAAAAACTTGTTTAAGGGGTTATTTTGCACACAGAGAAAAAAAAACTCGTTTGCGGGATGTTTGGAAATAATTTATAGTCACGCATGTGTACAGCAATACATTTGAATGCGCCCCCCCCCCCCCCCGGAACCATTAAGACCTTTTTTATTCTTTGCCGGACACTGTAACCAGTGTAATTCCCCTAATAATGCATGCATGGGGTGACTGGAGATAATTTAGAAAGACAATGATAAATACAATACAATGCAATGTAACGAAGATAAGTATTGTTTTGAAGAAAATATATGTGAATTAATACATATGAGGGTGTGTGTGTGTGCGTGTATGTGTAAATAAATTATGTAAAGCCCATATATAGAGATGGTTATCTATTAATCATATTAATCTATTTATCTATTAAAGCAGGTCTTTGCGCTCATCCACTTCTGGCTTCCTTGTTATTCCAAAAGTTTCAAAAACCTAGGGGGAAAGATCATTTGCTTTTGCTTGCCCCACTTTGTGGAATAGCCTTCCTGAAGACATAAAAAATGTACCTCTGTCGAAACTTTCAAAAATCTTCTAAAAACTTTTTTATTTAAATCTTAGCTCTTTACGCGCCTTGAGCACTCTACAGAGTGGATTTGGCGCATTATAAGTCACATTATTATTATTATTATTATTAATCTCTTGATAACTTGATATTTATCAATATTGATATGTCGGCTATATGCGAGTTGCAAATAAGGAAATGATAATGACAAAAGTAAAGAAAATATTGAATCATCATGATTGTAATTTCCACGACCTTTCAGCAGAACGTGCAGAGATGACGATAAGGTGTGAAAGACCCTGCATTTTAGAAAAATAAATATTTCGCACAAAAATATTGTTCTAACGGAAAAGCGGCGGATGTTTGTTATTGATTTTTTTTTCTTCTGTGTGTGTGTTTACAAAAATGATGACATTGCCCTGCTATTGTCTCAAATACCCGTCCTTCAGCGTTGACAAAACGATAGATTGAATGAGACACACACCCATAATAATTTTATTGTTGAAGTGTAATCATCGATAATTTGACGGGAAAATTCGTTGATCCAGTTTTGTCTTCCAAGAGAACAAAAGGATACGCCCCTTTCCCACGACACGCGAGTGTCGCTATAATCGAGTTGTTGATAAACTTCAGGATTGTTTAACTAATTTGTCACGATTTGCAATGCCCATCAACCCTATTACATTGCAATTATCGTTTCTTGTTTTTAGAAATTGGATCTATTTAATTATGATTTTCTTTACCCAGCAGACCTGTGATTACTGTTTGAAAGAAATCATCATGACCATTTCTAATTTTGAAAGTACTTTTCTCCTCTGTCCGTGAAAGGGGTTTATGTTACGTAACAGAAACGTATTAAGATCTTCAATTAAAATCTATTTTTCAATCTGTCCGGCATAGAAAAAATATTAAAATATATATAGATTTGGAAAAACATGGGATTAGGTCAGGAGCCCCTGCCATGCACTGTAAAAAAATGAAGTGCTAATTTAGCACTTAAAGTGCTTTTATAGTGACTGCACTACGAGTGCTGATTTTCTAATTTGAATTTGAACTAGAAACTCAGCACTCGTATGTGCAGTCACTGTACAAGCACTTCATTTTTTACAGTGTGGAAGTTTTAAGAAAAACGACCACTGGACGGTGTAACTATACATTTGAATGATCCGCGCCTTAAAATCCAAATAAACAGCAACAAATAAAGAGTATAGGTGTATGTGTCGATCTCTTGCACCATTTCAATGTGTGTGTGCGGGTGGGGGCATCACGTTTTTTTTTCAGACGGTTCAGAAATAAAAACCGTGATTAACATCCCTGCACACCCCCACACACATTGAAATGATGCAAGAGATCGACGTTTTTTTTTTTTTTTTTTTTTTTTTTGGGGGGGGGGGGCAAAGGACATCGAAGATTTGAGGTCAGATGTTGTTTATTTGGGTTTATTTACGTCACTCTGGGACTGACCCTTAACATCTGTCAGGAAGACGTGAGCAGCTATAGGACTCGAACCCCAGAGGTGTTGTGGCTTAGTGGATAAGTCTCCCAACTTTGAATCACAATTAGGTCCAGGGTAACCAGGCGTTATATCTACATTTGCCATGCACTCCCACCATGGCCTTGGATTCGAAGCCGTGGGATGCTAGCTGCGTGATGCATCACACCAAGCAACTCTGGAAGGTGTGACAAAATTGAGAAATGTAAAAAAAAAAAAAAAAGATATACATAATTATGATGTATAGAACCCTCCCCTCAGTGGCGTACCGTGGGTCACGGCATTGGGAGGGCACCATGCAGCAAAAACTTTGAGTCACTTAGTGAGCGCGCGAAGCGCGCTCAGTTGCTAGGTATACTGACCTAATAGAGACATTTTAGGTACAGTGCATTAAACGGATATGTATGTCACTGATCAAATAATGCGAGCGCGAAGTGCGAGCTGAAAATTTTTGATATTCAGACCCAAAAAGGGATATTATAAGCAAATATTTGTAATCATGATACGTACCTGTCTCACTGAACAAACAATGCGAGCGCGAAGTGCGAGCTGAAACTTTTGTATATTTTGACCCCAAACAGGGATATTTTAAGGACTATTTTTTAAGGAATCCATTAAGAGTATACATAGTCATCTTATGCGAGTGTCAAGCGCCTGTTGATTTTGTTTAAATTACATCTAAACACACGAAGCACTTTTGTAGTCGTAATCATGATTGTCATACGCATCTCACTATAATCAAATATTGCGAGCGCGAATCGCGAGCTGAATATTTAGGAAATTCAGATCTTAAGAGGGGCATTCTAAGGCTTGTTTGTAGGAATTTACTAAGACCATACGTATTTCACTGACCGAATGATGCGAGTGCGAAGCGCGAGCTGAATTTTTTTTATATTCAGATTTAACTTAGAAAAGGGGACATTTTAAGGACTGATATTAGAAATTCATGAAGAGCAGGCATATATCACCAATCCACTAATGCGAACGTAAGCACGGACAGGAAATGTTTTATATTAAGACCTTAAAATAGGGCAATCACTTTAAGTAGTCATGAAAAGCAGCATATGTCACTACATGAAACAATAATAACTCGAAATGCGAGGAAATATATTTGGTGTATATTGACTTGAAAACTGGAGGTTTTAGTACAGCAGGATAATATATCTCGTTAAACAGACTATGCGACCACCAGGAACAATGAAGACATAGGCCCTGAACAAATTATGTTTCATAAAGTTGTGAAAAATGTTTTGTATGCAATATTACATAATTAATATTATAATGAATAATTTCTTTTTTCCCGCTGCGTTTCTCTTCCTTTCTCCTTTTCCCCGGTTATTTCCCTTTTTTGGTCAGCCGATTGGGAGGCACGTGCCCCCCCCCCGTAGTTACGCCACTGCCTCCCCTTTTTTTGCTTGTCAAATTTCTCGGCACCGAAATGACATAGCTTGATTTTTACTTTGATTTTGTTGGAAATGAAATTAATGAAAACCCTTTTTTTTTTTTGGAGGGGGGGGGGGGGTTAATTGTCAAACTACATCAGCACCCCCAGCATGCCCAGTCAAAAAATCGTTCCTATGGCACTGACTCCCACCCAGGTGTAGTAAATGGGTACCCTACCCGGTAGGTATAGGAATTCCTTGAATGCTCGAGCATCCGATCAGTCAGGAAAGCCGTGCTACAGCCGGCGGGGGTAATATGCAGCGCTTAGAAACATTTGTATTAAGCGCTATCAGACGCGGCTCCAGGGAGGGGGGGGGGGGGGGTGGCTGACAGTGCACTAACCCCCTGGAGGATTTAAAAAAGAGAGAGGCGAATTGACCTTAGATATAGGTGAAAACCTTTTTTCTTTTTTTTTGCGTGTTAATTTTTCCAACTGTAAAATGTGCCACTCGTTTTTAAAAATCCTGGATCTTACGTATAGCATCAGTGGCGTGACTACGGGAGGGGGGGGGGACATAGGGGGGCACGTGCCCCCCCCCCCCCATCGGCTGACCAAAAAAAAAACCGGGGAAAAGGAGAAAAAGAGGGAGAAAGGAAGAGGAAAGAAGTGGAAAAGAAGAAATTATTCATTATAATGGTATATTATATTATAATCAAGTTATGTTATATCACATATATATTAAATAGGAAACATTTTTAACTTGATGAAAAATAATTTGCTCAGGGCCTATATGTCTTCATTGTTCCTGGTGCTCGCATTATCTGTTTAACGAGATATATAAACCTGTAGACGAAAACCTCCCATTTTCAAGTCAATACACACCAAATATATTATTTTTTGTGTAGTGACATATGCTTCTTTTTCATGACTACTTAAAGTGATTGACCCTTGATATAAAACATTTCATGTCCGTGATTACGTTCGCATCAGTGGATTGGTGAGATATGTCTGCTCTCCAAACAAGCTTTAAAATGCCACTCTTCAGGTCTGAATTTCCTAAATTTTCAGCTCGCGCTTCGCGCTCGCAATATTTGATTAGTGAGATGCGTATGTTATTCATGATTATAATGACTACAAGTGCTTCATAATGTGTTTAAATGTAATTCCAACAAAATCATCAAGCGCTTGGCACTCGCATTAGATGACTATGGTGAGATGACTATGGTGATATATACTAGTACATGATTAAGGGATTCCTAAAATATTATTTGATTACTGAGATGCGTATGTTATTCATGATTACAATGACTACAAGTGCTTCCTTAAAATGTCTCTTTTAGGTCAGTATACCTGACAACTGAGCGCGCTTTGCGCGCTCACTTAGTGACTCTAAATTTTTGCTGGTGCCCCCAATGCCGTGACCCACGGTACGCCACTGTATAGCATCCCGTAAAATTTCAACTCCAGCTGGGTCCGCGCCTGGCTATATAAAATGTTGCATAATATTAGCAGTGTAGTAAAATCACGCGAAATCGTCATTACGCAAACATGTAATAAAATGAGGTCACCACAGTGAATCGATAACAGCGAGAGCGCTGCACATTGCCAACGGTTCACAGAGATTTGCACGCAAACCTATGAAAAACAAGCGAGAGCGAACGATTCCACGAGCTCTTCCCCCCTCTTTCCCTTCCCGGCGATTTGTCCCAAAACATAAGGATTTCCGCAAACTACGATACTTTGTTTTTCAACTTTATTAGCATCCGATCTATCCATGCCGATTAGATTTTTACCGTGCCATTTTGTTATAAATTAGCAAAAGAACATGTACATCAGTTTTGCCAAGCTGAATAAAACGACTGGTAGGCGTTTATGACAGCCGTCATTCACGTAAACTTTTGTATCCGATATGTGAACTTTCATTCCACATGTAGTGTACTGGTATGCACACAACGTCGTACTACTACTACAGTGATATTGAAGGTTTTTGCGTTAGTATCAATATTCAGAGGTGATAGCAACGGGAGCATATAAGATTGACATGTACAATAAAAACCAGTAAAACTATATAAAAATGATGAGTCCTTGATGCAGTTCACTGACACAGTGAAGGAATTATCAGGATCATCACATCATCACTTATTACAAAACAGTTGAACATGATGAAATTATAACACTTACATGACTTGTCCAATATCACATGAATCATAATATCCCTTATTTTTCCTTTGGCTTTATAATGACTGTTGAGTGCAGAAAAGGGGAAAACGGTGACTATTTTAACTGGTACTGGCTGGTTGTTCCCGTAGTCAGTTAGCGTGCATGTATTAGGCCTACATTCACTATGCCTGGTCAGAGAACAATTTCCCTCAATTCTCTCTAATCATGCTTATCATTACATGTATCATGCATACCCAAGGAGTGTTGGAAGCTCCTTGGTATACCTGGGAGATGGGGTTTGGTGTGTGCAAGGAGCTACTAACTGGTGTGGGCATGCAAGGAAATATACCTGAGGTATAGGCCTTAGTTTGTGTGTAAGTTCATTGGGCATGTTGGGTCGGCTCTTTGGTCAAGTGCGCCGGTGCTGTGTGCATCATCGCACGGTGCAAGCTTCTGTGTCAAATACGCGCGAAACGACTAATAACAGGCTACAAAAATCACTCGACCATGCTGCCGCTATGCGAATTCGGTGTGCGAAGATTACGTAACTTTCACCAAAATTAACGCTAAACCGTAATGACGATTTCGTGTTATTTTACTACACTGATTAGGCCTATTATTACTCCCCAACCCCCAAGTATAGCTTGGATTCAGGTGAACGCCACAACGCCCAAATATTTATTTCCTTTCTTCTTCACTTAATTGATTCGAATATTAGTGCTAAAAAAGTGTTTAACGCAGGGCCGCAGAACGGTACACAAAATATGTGTGTGTTTGTGGAAAGGGGGGGGGGGGGGGGGGTGACCATACCAACAGAGTTACAATAAATTGTCATTTTCACGTTTCTGTAACACGGTTTTTAAAAAAAGTGGGGGCGGGGAGGAAGCATTTCGCCCCCCCCCCCTCCACTTAGCGTTTAATAATATTGGTACCCTAACCAATAGGGTATATTTTGTCAGACTAAACCCATAAATATTCATGACAGAATATAACGTTATTCCCACTCATCGACCAGATGTGGCGAGATTGGTAAAACGAAACGCTATAATAAGTCTACTACAGACTGGGGCCTGTTGCATAAACTTTTAACCTGAGAAAACTCTGGTAAAAACGGAAAACCAAGGTAAGTCTGATTTCTGCCATTGACTTTAACACAGGGCAAAAACTCCGGTAAAAGCAACCTGAGTTTTCTCAGGTAAAAGTTTTATGCACCGGGCCCCTGGTCAACCAAGAGAAGTCATTCGCATAAAAAAATAGCGCATTTTCGCAATGATCGACCACTACACAAACGTTTTCTACAACGCACAAATTCCTTTGATTGATAATGCAGGTCAAACCACAATGGACGGTTGAGAGGTTTTTGTGACGAAATTTGGTGGACCGGGACGCGGGTATGTGTTGAACTACCATCATAACTCCTGAAAGTGTATGGATCTGATTCATGAAACAACACCAGTTTCGTTTTAGTCTAACACCTGATAGGTGTTTAAAACAGCATCGGTTAGATTCCAGATCGCTCCCCCCCCCCCGGGATCGTCCGACGATTCTGACCTGACGAAAAATTGCAAATATATCGATTGTCCAAAATCCAGAACGACACAACTGTTTTGATCTCTGCGTTCTAGAATACGTCTACGTATATAGTTACTGCGAAAGTGTTCTAATTAGCTTTGATGCAGGGGCATGGGCGGAAATTTCCCCCCAAAGGTAGGGGGGGGGGACCAGGGGCGGATCCAGGATTTTCAGGCAAAAAAAGGTTATTACCCACAATGTACACTGCAAAAACTCTGGTGTTGATTTAACACCAGCCCAGAATCTAAATATGTCCATCACACCAGAGAAGTGTTAAACAACACCAGTTTGGTTTTGGTCTAACGCCAGAAAGGTGTTTATACAACACCAAATTGTATTAAAAATGAAAAAGGTTTGATTCCAAACTGGTGTTGTTTCAATACTTCTCTGGTGTGGACATATAGATGCCGGGCTGGTGGTAAATCAACACAGGAGTTTTTTTTGCAGTGTATAGTTATACTGCGAAAGTGTTCTAATTATCTTTGGCGCAGGGGCATGGGCGGAAATTTCTCCCCAAAGGTATATGGGGGACCAGTGGCGGATCCAGGATTTTCACCCTAAAAATTTGACAATAAAAAAACAAGGTTGTCACCCAATTGTACACTGCAAAATCTCCGGTGTTGATTAACACCAGCCCAGAATCTGAATATGTCCACACCAGAGAAGTATTGAAACAACACCAGTTTGGAATCAAACCGATGCTGTTTTAAACACCTATCTGGTGTTAGACTAAAACGAAACTGATGTTGTTTAACACTTGGTGTGGACATATATAGATTCCGGGCTGGTGTTAAATCAACACCGGAGTTTTTGCAGTGTAGGTCATTTCGTCATCTTTGAATGATGTACTTTGTTTTCCGTCATAAAAAGACTCTCAGTTTTTTAAATCAAGAATTTGTAGATTCAAAGGCCCGTATTCTGAAGTCAGGTTTAACTTATACCATGATCTAAGTCTGTGCTATGATTATGGGGGGCCAAAAATTCTAACATTCTGTTTATATTGTATGTTTCTTAAGTTTACTATTTTGTTTCCTTTTGCTTTCATAATGATGTAAAATACTTCAGTTATCATTCCCCATACAATTTGGGTGTCATTATGAGTTAATAATACCTCGGTCAGATTTGCTCTACTGCGGCCGTAGATCAAATGTGACCGAGATATAAATAGACCGCGGTTTACTAATGCCATAGTCTAATTCATTGATGTTTATTCCCTTGGGGCATAGTAACGAGTTATTCCATTAACCTGTACCTAACAATGGTATTTCAATACTTGGAATCCACTTTGCATATATTAGTTGTTGTTATGTAGGGCAAACCTCGGGCAAGCTTTCCGGTTGTTAGAGGCAACCTTTGTTAAACTGGTATGCATAAAATTTGAATATGTTAGTAAACCGGTCTATTGGATGTGTACTGTTAGGGATTTGTGCCCCAATTGGCTCTCCATAGTTAAACCAAAACTTTAAACCCGAGTTCAAAACACGGGCCATTGTCTCAAAAACAGATATCCCTTTTCGTAAAGTGGGAGGAAATACGCTTTCCGCACACCATTTCCCCAAGTCATACCCGCAGCTATTGGCTAAACCTGTCCCTGATCCAGCAAATCATGATCAGCTATTGGCTACACCTGGTCCCGAACCAGCCAATCGCGATCGACCGTGTGAACACTGATGGCAGTAACCCGCCAATCAGATGTCGAGTTAGCAAAAGTGGAGACACCTTTTCGCTTCCGTGGCATTGTTATATTATATACTACTTATCACGGAATCTTTCAGTACACTGTTATCATCCTGAGAAACAACAGTGATAGATTGAAGCTGACTTTTCAAGTTCAGGAGTGAATCTCTCCGGATCAAAACGAGTATGTGGAAGCTTGTTGGGCTTCTTGCCCTTGCGGCCGTGTTCGTCAACACGAATGCCAATATAATCAATATCGGTAAGTAGTTTTTTTTAATCTAGATATCTTTATAAAAAAAAGTTTTCATCATGTCAAAAGTTAAAGTCATGGATTTTGCCTAGTATATGGGACAAAATTTAACACAATTATTTGGTACCCTTTTTACCCAATTTTTTGTGCATGCCCAGCAGTGATAGTTATGTTCAAGTTTACTTTACAATCAAACGCTAAATGCCAATGACCAATTAACATCTTCGTTGCTGCCCACTTTGTTTAAAACACTGACCAGGAACCAATCAGAGGAGTTGTTTGATATTTGCAATTCATCGAAATTGGAAAAAAGGGAGGGGGAAAAGGGGGACAAATTAAAAGGAGAGATGAAAAAAGAAGGAACTTGATGATCATTATTATCAACATTATTATTATCATTGTCTTTGTTATCATTATTATTACTATGATAATAATAAGATCATATTTGCCATAATAATTGTAATAGGATATGATGTTCGACCGTAAATTATTGGGGGAGATATTAAAACAGGCCATCCCCCACATGAAATAATGGAGGATAATAATACCCCCCCCCCCGAGATCGACACTCATGGAAGGAAGACGGAGAAGACTAGGAAAAAATAAGAATAAAGCACCGACTAATACTAAGAATTTATCATCAGTGCATTAATTCAAAAGTGCTATTGAATACATTCTTTAAAATGAAATTCTCTCAAGAAACCAAATTTTGTTCTGTATGCTTTACGCTTAAAGATTATTCCAATTTAAATTAATTACGCCTCGCATACATTTTGTAAATGTTTGTATTTGGACTTGTGGAACATAATGATTTGATTATTTTCTGTTTGTTGTAATTAGTTTGCGAGTTTGACTTTTTAAAAAGTATTTTCTAACATGTTTTTTATGAATATTTTAAAGTTGTGACAACATCTCTGCCTCTTATACACAAACATTTGTATAAATGGTAGTTACTTACTAACCTTTGATAATAACGTTATACTTAAAACTACAATTCCATAATTATAGTGTTGATCCTCTTGCTTACATTTTTCAAATTGTCTTTAGCTCATGGACAGGACTGTAATACAGTTTCCTTATTCCATGAAAATTGCAAGAGTCATTCCTATTTTTAAGACAGGAGTTAGATTGAATAATAACAATTATTGACCCATATCCCTACTAACATGTCTTTCTAGAATTCTGGGGAAAACTCGTTTATAGCTGAACAATTATTTTTTTGTGTGATAATAACATTTTTTCAAATTTTTGATTTTTAATTTAGAAAAAATCCAGTACAATTCATGCCTTATCCTTTGTTGAAAAATTGGTCATGCTGTCGATAAATCTTCACATTATGGTGGGTATTTTACTGGACTTCTCCAAGGCATTCGAAACTATTAATCATGACATGCTACTCCATAAATTATCGCATTATGGCAAACGTGGAAAGGCCTTTGGAGTGGTTCAGGAATTACCTCTCTAACAGAAAACATTTTGTTTCTCGAAATAACAATTCCTCCGATTTATCTTATATTAATTGTGGTGTGCCGCAAGGAAGTATCCTGGGACCCTTTCGTTTATTTCATGTATAAATTATATTAAAAAAGCATCAAATATTTTATCTTTCATTTCTTTTGCTGATGACACCAATCTATGTTTCTCTCACAATGATCTTCTTACACAGTCTTGTAAAAATAATAAACTCCGAATTAACTAAAATTTTGAATTGGATCAGAGCTTACAAATTATCAATTAACCTTCATAAAACTAAATACATATTATATAGTAATACTATAGATTCGTTGCCTTTTGACATTTGTATTGAAGATTTAAGTGTGTCGTCAATAAAATTTTGAGTGTTCATGTCGATAACAAACTCTCCCGGAAATGCGATATTGATAATTAATTGCAAAACAATATTTCGTAATTCAGGAATCATAAACAGATTAAAAACATTTATTTCTGTTGCTTCTCTACTTAAATTTATATTCTCTTAAATTACCACGTATCATCTATGGGATATTGTTTGGGGGCAGTACCCACCAAAATTTACTGAACAAAATATTATTACAAAAGGAAGCTCTATTATTTCATTCTCACATCCCCGTTCTCACACTTATCCGCTTTTCCTTGATTATAAAAAAACAAGACTATTATACCAATTCCAGCTCTTATGTACATGGATAAGAATTACACTGTAAAAACTGTGGTGTTAAAACTGACACCAGTTGGTGTTAATGGAGGACCACACCCTGAGGCCGGTGTTAAAATTACACCCTAGAGATTGAACATAACACCAAAGAGTGTAAATGTAACAACCAAAGGTGTTGTAATAACACATATGGGTGTAAAATTAACACCACTAATTTAATACCGGTGTAAAACGACTGGTGTGGTCCTCTATGTACACCGATTAACACCACATTTTTTGCTGTGATTCCTTTTGCATTTCATGATATGTTTTTTTCCTTCAAAATAACAATTATCATATAGGTATCGGCTGCGAGACACGCCGATAACTTTCATCAGGCTATGCTAAGAACTCGTTTTGCTCAAAGTACTTATATTTTCACCGGCCAAGAATTTTGGAATCCCCCATAAAGATATTCAACAGGCCCCCTCCATCAACTCATGAAGAGAAAGCCAAAACAATATTTGTGTTACTGTCTTACCGAATTAATTAGTTTGTATGTTTTTGTATCATCTAAGCAATCTATGAGCCACACTCTCAGTCTTTTATCCACGCGTTGCACTCGCCGTGTTCCCCCTCTCCAGTAGCGTACCTAGGATTTTCCACAGGGGGGGGGGCAAATTCGCCCGCCAAAAAATTTGACAAGCAAAAAAAAAGGTCCTCAACAGGATATAAAGGACATTTCGCACCAGAAAAAATTTGACAAGCAAAAAAAAAAAGGTCTTCAATCTCAAACTCGTCATCAGGGGGCAGTCCCCCCCCCCCCCCGTTGGTACGCTATAGTGCCCCTCTCTATTTCTCACCCTTTCTCTGTACATATTGCCGTTCTCTCCCCCCCCTCTGTCTGATCTCGCTCAGGCTTATCTTTGCCGACTCACTCTTTTCCTCTTGCCCCCCCCCCCCCTCCCTCCCCTGTCATGCATGTATTCTTCGTCATATCTTTGTTTTCTTGATGTAGGTCTATCATATGTTTGATTTGTATTTGTTGATGGAATGAAGATAACAGGGCTCTTGAACTTTCATGCAAAAAAATACATGTACTTTTATCACGGTCAAACTGTGTAGGGCCTATATGACATTCAGAAATAAATAGATAAATAAATAAATGGATAAATAAAAATATTTCATGTCACTTTAAAGACTACACTGGGTGATTTCAAGTTCGGTGTTGAAATCTGGTGTTGGTGTTGGGACAACACCAACACCAGCTACAACACCGTACTTGAAATCACGCTGGTGTTGGGATTGACCTCGGAAAATATGACGTATTTCCGGCAGTTTGTGTTGAGCTCTGGTGTTGAATGTCGTCTGCTGAACCGAGCATTACAGCTGGTGTTGGGGCTCAGCAGCCTTTTCAAGCTCTCAACACCAACATCAAACACCGTACTTGAAATCACCCATTGTATTGCCTGTTTAATGAGATGCATATCTTGCTCAAGATGCTTATAATGGAGGTCAAAACATTCAGTTTAGAAGTCAATATACAAATCACATTTCAGCTCGGATGTCGAACCTTCATTATTTTGATTGATTTTAAAAAAGTGCTCAGTTAATGTCCCTTTCATACGTGACAATATCAACAATTTTCAACTCGCATAATATAAAATAGGAACTTAATTATCAGTGGCGGATCCAGGGAGGTGGCGCAGGGGGCGCGCGCCCCCCTAATATTTGAGCGGCGCCGAAGGCGCCGCTCAAAAAAAAAAAAAAAAGTAAAAGAAAGAAAAGGCGCTGCTTGAAAAAATAAAGGAAAGAAAAGAAAAGGCGCCGCTTAAAAAAATTATACACTGATATAATATTAGCAACAGTAAGGAAAGACTATCCCCCAGCAAAGCACAATCATATCATCTTCCTTATCTTTTCTTTTAACTACCCTTTTCCCAACAACTCCGCCGGTTAATAATCAGCAATGCGCTGACTGCGTAATAACTGGCGCCAATCAAGAATAATCAGCGCCACCTTAATCTAAATCGGCGCCGGACAAGAATAATCAGCGCCATTTGGTTATAAATCGGCGCCAGTCGAGAAAAATCGGCACTACCAGAGTCTTAACCGGCGCCGATCAAGGATAATCTGCACCACCTAAATCTAAATCGGCACCAGATAAAAATAATCGGCGCCATCTGGTTATAAATCGGCGCCGGTACAGAAAAATCGACGCTGCTTGAGTTCGTAACCGGCGCCGATCAAGGATAATCAGCGCCACCTATATCTAAATCGGGTTGGACAAGAATAATCAGCGCCATCTGGTTATAAATCGGCGCTGCCAGAGTCTTAAAGGGATGGTCCGGGCTGAAAATATTTATATCTTGATACATAGAGTAGAATTCACTGAGCAAAATGCCGAAAATTTCATCAAAATCGGATAACAAATGATAAAGTTATCGAAGTTTAAAGTTTAGCAATATTTTGTGAAAACAGTCGTCATGAATATTCATTAGGTGGGCTGATGATGTCACATCCCCACTTTCCGTTTTCTTATGTTATTACATAAAATCATATTTTTTCATTATTTCATACTTGTGTGAATAATATGTCTCCCTTATAATGAAATAAGTTGCAGCAATAAATATCTAATGCACTAAATCAGTTGTCAATCCCATTTTTCTAGCTCTTGGAGGAAAACATTTGAATAAACCTAATTTCATATAATAAAATACAAAAGAATAAGTGGGGATGTGACATCATCAGCCCACCTAATGAATATTCATGACCACTGTTTTCACAAAATATTGCTACACTTTAAAATTCAATAACTTTGTTATTTGTTATCCGATTTTGATGAAATTTTCGACATTTTGCTCAGTGAATTCTACTCTATTTATTAAGCTATAAATACTTTCAGCCTGGACCATCCCTTTAACCGGCGCCGATCAAGAATAATCAGCTCCACCTAACTCTAAATCGGCGCCGGGCAAGAATAAACGGCGCCATCTGGTTATAAATCGGCGCCGGTTAAGAAAAAATCGGCGCTGCCTGAGTTCGTAACCGGCACCGTTCAAGGATAATCAGCGCCATAGCTATATCTAAATCGGGGCTGGTCAAGAATAATCAGCGCCATCTGGTTATAAATCGGCGCTGCCTGAGTCTTAACCGGCGCCGATCAAGAATAATCAGCTCCACCTAAATCTAAATCGGCGCCGGACAAGAATAATCAGCACCACCTGGTTAAAAATCGGCGCCAGTCAAGAATAATCGGCGCCTCCTGGTTCGAAATCGGCGCCAGTCAATTATGAATTATTGTCGCTGCCTGAATCTTACGTGACGTCGGTAAAAATAATCAGCACTACTTGTTCTAAATCGGCGCCGGTCAAGAATAATCAGCGTCCCCTGGTTCCAATAAATAGGCGACGGTAGAATAATGAAGAAGGGCCTATTGCCAACCAAATCTAGATCGGCGCCGGTCAAGAATGATCAGCGGCACCTAGCTGGTTATACATTTTATTGTTGAATGGTCATAACAAAGCTTATCGCATGCCCTTACAGAGTGGACTGGGGCGGGGCAGTTGCCCACAGAATGACAGATGTCATGAAATCTTTAATTTATTTTAAAAATCCCAGAATCATACAAAAGCGTAGAGCAAATCCTTTAATTTTGATCTTATTTTCCAATGCTTTAATAAAAAGAAAGTCAGTCACTTTTCTTCTTTACACATTCCACATTGTGCCACCTCTATGGCCTTTAGTTTAAGACAGCTTCTATATAGTGTTTTATGAAGATGATTCGATATTTTAGCCCAAAACTTTGCTAAAACCCGTTGCTAGTACCGGGAGTGTATAATTACGCAACCAGTCGTATATTGAGATTGAGCTACACAACTCGTTCTTTATTTAAAATCGTGCTTAAATTATCCGCTTCTCAGATTGGAATATAAAAATTTTCAGCTCGCGCTTCGCGCTCGCATCATTTCTGTAGCAAAACCCCATGCTTTTCATGATTAAATAGGTGAATAGAATGTCCCTTTTTCAGGACTAAACGTCAAAAGAACTCCCGCTTCGATTTGCAATAATCTTTTGCTGGATATAATCTTGTTCTTTATTACAAACGTCCATTAAACTGTCATTTTTTTTCAGATCGAAATATCAAAATTTTAAGCTCGCGCTTCGCGCTCGCATCTATCGTTTTTTTTAGATACCCATCTTAATCATTGGTACCAAAATTGCATAGAATATCAAGCTTTCTGGTCAGAATATAAAGAAATTTTAGCTCGGCACTCGCATTATCTGTGTAGTGAGATATGTATCCTCCTCATGAGTTACTACAAACAGTCCTTAACAGGCACCTTTTTCCTGTTTTCAGGTCAGTATACTAAAAAAATTCAGCTCGCGCTTCGCGCTCACATTAATTTGTTGATGAGATATGTGTTTCTATCTTATGAGTCATATAAATATATATATATATATATATATGTGTATGCATATGTGTGTGTGTGTGTTTGTGTGAGTTTGTTTGTTTTGTGTGATATCGAGCGCCTTTGGAAAGTTGATTCATGATTTTGCCCCCCAAATCTTAAAAAAAGGATCGACGCCCCTGTGTATATATAAATATACATATAGTAAAAAAAAACTTGTATCTCTATTAATATACAAAAGTATTGGCCTCATCGCAATAAAAGGGTTAACACACGATATTTTGAAATCGCTCATAACATGCATAATTTTGTGTTACTTTTTGCTTGTTTCTTTCTTTAATAAGTTTTTCAATCTCTCTCTATATATGTTTTAGAAAGGTTATATGTTTAAATTGATGTATATTTTCTGTTATAATGAGATACGAAGTGGACTTCAGGGAATGGTCGTACGCAGCAAGGGGGGGGGAGGGGGGGGGGCACATTCGCGGTCTGCTGTTGTGAAAAACATTTTTTTTCCTTAACATTTCATGAAAACTATGAAAAATGTACAAATGTGAGATGTGCACCAAATTTTCGAGACTTGCCCCCCCCCCGGAAATATTATCTGCGTGTGGTCATGCAAAATGGCATGACTGGAAATCCTACATTTTGAAAAGAGCATTTGACAGGTGTCACGCGCGTAAAGGCGACCGCACACCTTACGACTGGTCTGCGACCCGATTTTGGAACAAATCGCATTTTGCTCATTTTCTGAAGATGTGAATGGAACATATCATTTATTTGAGGTTAAAATTAATTGAAATAATAATATTATAACAATTTTGAATGATTGCAAGCCCTTGTTTTGGAGTAAAGTCCAAATTAGTTTCAAATCGTAGCCAATCGTAAGACTGCTATGACGTCATTACGACTAGATATTAAATTCGCTTTTATTCTAAGAAGGATGATAGCATAGTCACAAATTTGATCATAGGTATTCGTACGATGATTTCAAACATTACACAGTAAGATATTCCAAGTCTCAATATTAGCATCAAATTTTATTACATTTTATTCTGAAATCGGGTCGCAGACCAGTCGTAAGGTGTGCGGTCGCCTTAAAACATTCCCCATAGACTTGTGTCTTAAAATGGCACTTTTGAAAAATTCATAAAAAATAAATGTGAAATTAGAGGGTGGAATGTTTACTACCTTTGGATAGGATATATATCTGACATTCCATATCTGACCAGAGAAGGGTATCGTAGCCAGCTCATTTTAAAAATAAATCGCCATCTATGAAGATAACTATGATGGGATCAAATTCATCAACTGAAACAGTAAAATAGCCCCAATTCTTCCGCCAGTCAAAAAATAGTTCCAAATCATTGCTATATCTTCCCAATTTGGGCAAAGGAAGTTCAGTAGTTACCATTTCTAGAATCAGTGTTAGATTTTGAATCATATTCATACACTTTGTCAATCAGCAATATCAAATTGAAAACATTCGAATGGGTTGGGTCGAACGAATATCTTTAGCCCTCCTGATGTAATTAGGCTCATGGCGCCTGACAGGGTCAGACTTTACCCCTTTTTCAACATTTTCTTTTATGGCGCCGGTGAAGTGCAAAAATATGTGCGCCGCTCGGTAGTGCGCCCCCCCCCCCTTTCACCAAAAGCTGGATCCGCCTATGATTATTACCCATGCATCCTTTTTATGATGACAAAATGTACTAGAAATGTCCTCTCTTCGTCACTATATATGCAATAAACGAGCTGATAATGTCATATCTCTTCCCATAATTATATTTTGATATTTTTATTACCCACTACATATGATTTTTATAATTCATCAAATTATCCGTCATTTATTTTGTTACATTATAGCCCAAATGGATAAATGGCATTTTCTTGTATTAGATAAGATATATTACTATACCCAAATTTAGAGGAATAATTACAAAGCAATATAGTGATATGAAGATGATTGCTATATATCTGTACAGTATATAGCAATCATCTCAATATCGCTCCATATACTGTGCAGCTGGTATCGTCTAATATCCAAGAAGACGATGAAATTAATTTACTTTTTGGCTGATAAAAAGGCTCTTGGTATATTTATAGGACAAGTCCACCCCAACGAAAAGTTGATTCGAATAAAAAGAGAAAAATCCAAGAAACATAACTCTGAAAATTTCATCAAAATCGGAAAATTATGACATTTTAAATTTTCGCTTAATTTCACAAAACAGTTATATGCACATCCTGATCGGTATGCAAATGAGGAAACTGATGACGTCACCCACTCACTATTTCTTTTGTATTTTATTATATGAAATATGAAATATTCTAATTTTCTCCTCATTGTCAAGTGAAACAACGATTAGTTCCTCCCTGAACATGTGGAATTAGCATTGTTTAATACTGTGTGGTTTAGTCAAGTTGGTCCTTATTGTCAAATCTGTAAAAAAAAAACACGAAATATTGTATAATTCAAACAATACAAAACAAAATAAATAGTGAGAGAGGGACATCATCGATTGTCTCATTTGCACGTGACCAAATTGTGCATATAACTATTTTGTGAAAAATAAGCGAAACTTAAAAATGTCATAACTTTCTTATTTTACATCCAATTTTGTTGAAATTTTCAGCTTTATGCTTCCATGATTTTTCTCTATTGATTCATATCTACATTTTTTCCCTGCCAGCCCCACTTTGTGGAATAGCCTTCATGAAGACATAAAAAATGTACCTCTGTCGAAACTTTAATAATAATAATAATAATAATAGTACTACTACTACTCAGGGGCCGCGGAACCGGGGGGGCTTCAGCCCCCCCATTTTTTTCCAAAACCGTGTACAAAAACGTAAAAATGACCATATGATTGTGATTTTTAGCATGGTCAGCCCCCCCACTTTTGGCTCAGCCCCCCCCCCCCCCCACTTTGAAAACCGTTCCGCGGCCCCTGCGTATATACTACTAATAATAATGATACTGATAATAATAATAATAATAATAATGATGATAATAATAATAATAATAATAATAATAATAAGAAGAAGAAGAAGAGATAAAGATATGAATGTCATGGAATGTTATTATGAGAGCAGACCTGACCAGGAAAGAGGCTACATCAAGAGAATGTACAAGATCTGGCAAGAGAAGGGTCTTTTCCCAACATCAGAGCAAAGACTTGCAGATCAGGTACGTGTGATCAAAAGGAATGAGTTACTGACTGAAGTTGAGAGGGAAGGGATCAGACGAAATGTGTATGAACCTGTGAGAGATGAGCAGGAGGAAGTACTCAGACCGGGAAGAGAAGAGCAGACAGACGCAACAGCTCAATTTCAAACAGAATTGGATCCAACCACTAACAGATTGGATGAAGAGCAGGAAGAGATAAAGATGATATTATTGGAGATAAAAGAGGGGTTAACACAAGGAGAGCGCCCCACCCCTCCTAATCTGAAGGGAATACCAAGAGAGAAACTGCTGATAGAAACTCAGAAAGTCAACGATGTTATGAAGTTTATCAGCTCAGACAGTATTGAGGATACCAACAATCTCATATATGCTGGAGCAGTTCTCGTAACAGAGAGGTTAGGTGTAAGAAAACAGGAGAACACAAGGAAGCACTGCCTACCACCATGGAAAAGGAGACTTGATAATCAGATAAAGGGATGGAGGACAGACCTATCAAGACTGACAGAGATAAACCTTGGCAAAGCAGATATCAATGATTTTAAGTACCTTGAGGAGAAGTACAGTATTAGAAGGAAAGGAAGGAAGATCGTCGTGGAGGAACTAAAACAAAGAATAACAAGCACTACAGCAAAAGTAAAGAGGTACACCGATCGAGTGTCACAGTATAGACAGAATTCCTTGTTTGAGAACAACCAGAAGAGGTTCTACCAAGAAATAAATGGAAAGATGAAAGACGAAGTTCCACCACCAGATCCAGCTGCAGCAATTGCCTTCTGGAGCAACATTTGGAGCCAACCACACAATCACAACCAAGAAGCTTTGTGGTTGAAAACGAAAGAGGAATGTGCAACTATAGTTGCACAGGATGATCTGACGATCAACAAAAGCAAGCTAGAAAAGATCATTCGGAAAATGGCGCCATGGAAAGCTGCCGGTCCAGACGGTGTGCAAGCTTTCTGGGTTAAAAGGTTCACAAATCTTCATGAAAGGGTGAGCATGCAAATGAACGAGATTGTCGTGAATGGTAACCCCCCTGATTGGATGACAAAAGGAAGAACGGTTCTCATCCCAAAGGATCCTACCAAAGGCAACATCCCGTCAAACTACCGTCCAATTACCTGCTTGCCGATTCTCTGGAAGGTACTGACTGGCATAATATCAGAAGAAATACATCAACACCTGGACGATCAAGACATACTACCATGGGAACAGAAGGGATCTAGAAAAGGAAGTAGAGGAACAAAAGAACAACTATGCATCGACAAAGGAATTATGAAAGACAGCAAGAAAAGAAAAACGAACCTCGCAATGGCATGGATTGACTACAAGAAAGCATACGACATGGTTCCGCACTCTTGGATCATCGAGTCTATGGAAATGTTAGGGGTAGCAGACAATATCAGAAGGTTCCTCATTACAAGTATGACGAGATGGAGAACTAAGTTGGAAAGTAATGGTGAAGTGCTTGGAGAGGTTGGTATCAAGAGAGGAATCTTTCAGGGAGATAGTCTATCTCCATTGCTGTTTGTGATGGCAATGACACCATTAACTAAGGTACTCAGAAGATCCAGGCTAGGATATGAGTTCAAGAGCAAGGCAAAAATCAACCATCTATTATACATGGACGATTTGAAGCTGTTTGGTAAGACACGAAGTGACTTGGAGTCTCTCATCAACACTGTGCGGATCTTCAGCGAAGACATCGGTATGCAGTTTGGGTTGGATAAATGTGCAATGATTACTCTCATGAGAGGTAAGCCAGCCAATGACAACAACTTCCAGATGCCGAACGGAGAAGAGATCAGATCAATCGAAGACGGTGGTAGCTAGAAATATCTCGGAATATTAGAGGCAGATCAGTTGAAACATCAAGAAATGAAGAAGAAGATTGAGGCAGAGTATATCAGGAGAATTCGGAAGGTGCTCAAATCCAAACTAAATGCTGGAAACATGGTGAAGGCTGTTAACACTTGGGCAGTAGCCCTAGTGAGATATGCTGCTGGCATAGTTGAATGGAACAAGCTTGAACTCGAAACCCTGGACAGGAAGACAAGGAAGTTGCTAACTATGCATGGGATGTTTCACCCAAAGTCTGATGTAGATAGACATATGTGTCAAGAGAGAAGGGAGGACGTGGTCTGGCTGGAATAGAGGAGACTGTAAGATATGAGGAACAAAGCCTATACTGCTATATTGAAGGCCAGATGGATACCATCATGACGGCAGTCAAAGAGTCGATGAGGAAAGGAAAGGATGTGACAGCGAAACAGCTGAAGGCTGATCAAAGGAAAATGAGACTGGAAGGATGGAAAGAGAAGGTGATGCACGGGCAGCATTTAAGACAGACAGAGGAGTTTGCTGGCCCAGAGAGTTGGCAGTGGCTGAAACGAGGAAGTTTAAAGAAGGAGACGGAAAGTATGCTAGTTGCTGCTCAGGACCAAGCAATTAGAACAAATTACCGAAGAGCCAAAGTTGAAAAGGAGCATACATCTCCCTCATGTAGAATGTGTCATGACAAAGACGAAACGGTGTCTCATCTGGTGAGTGAATGCAGCAAAATGGCACAGACAGAGTACAAAGGAAGGCACGACAGAGTAGCAGCTGCAGTTCATTGGGGTCTAGCCAAGAAGTACCATTTACCCCATGCGGAAAAATGGTACGAACATCGGGCAGAGCCTGTAGTAGAGAACGACGATGTAAAACTTTTATGGGATTTTAATATCCAGACAGACAAGGTCATTGAAGCTAGACGACCAGACATCGTTCTCTTAAAGAAGAAGGAAAAGGAATGTCTCATCATAGATATTGCGATTCCGGGAGACTGCAGAGCTTGGCGTAAAGAGGAGGAAAAGATACAGAAGTATGACGATCTGGCATGGGAGCTGAGAAGGATATGGAAGGTGAAGACGAAGGTGGTACCAATAGTCATCGGAGCCTTAGGAACCGTGACAACAAGACACAGAAGCTTTCTGGCTGTTCTAGGAGTCGAGGTGTCCTTTGAAACGATACAGAAGGCAAGCTTGCTTGGAACAGCTCATATCTTACGGAAGGTCTTGAATTAGAAAGAGAAGTGAACAATGAGAAGAGGACCCATTTGATAGAATATAGAACAATAACCCTAGATTTCTGGAAGAAGTCCGGTTGCTGTTTAATATACCAACATAACATCAAGTTGTGGACAATGGAAATAATAATAATAATAATAATAATGTGACTTATAAAGCGCCAAATCCACTCTGTAGAGTGCTCAAGGCGCATAAAGAGCTAAGAGTAAAATAAGAAAGTTTTTAGAAGATTTTTGAAAGTTTCGACAGAGGTACATTTTTTATGTCTTCAGGAAGGCTATTCCACAAAGTGGGGCATGCGAAAGCAAATGATCTTTCACCCCAGGTTTTTGAAACTTTTGGAATAACAAGGAAGCCAGAAGCGGATGAGCGCAAAGACCTGCTTGGTCTGTAGTAATTGAAAAATGAAAGACTGTATTGTGGTGCTGATCCAAGAATACTATATATGAAAAGGGTGACCAGAGAAAAAGGACCATCAAATAAATAAAAATGTGATTTTGGGTTTGGGCGGCCATTTTTTGGATTTTGGCCCGGCACACTTTTTTTTTCTCGGACAAAAAATATTGTCATTTCATGTTGAGATAAGCCAAAGGTAAAAGGAACACACTACAACCAAAAGCCCACTCCTAGTGCATGCTAGCTAGACGCGATTGGTCGCTATGCGCATTTAAAGGGATGGTCCGGGCTGAAAATATTTATATCTCAATAAATAGAGTAAAATTCACAAAGCAAAATGCTGAAAATTTCATCAAAATCGGATAACAAATAACAAAGTTATTGAATTTTAAAGCTTATCGTATTTTGTGAAAACAGTTATATGCACATCGTCATGAATATTCATTATAGGTGGGCTAATGATGTCACTTTCCGTTTTCTTATGTTATTACATAAAATCATAAATGTTTCATTTTTTCATACATGCGTAAATGATGTGTCACCATTATGATGAAATAAGTTGCGACAATGAATAACTAATGCACTTAATCAGTTCTCAATTAGTTGGTAATTTTTTTTTTTAATAAACCTATATAATTTCATATAATAAAATACAAAAGAACAAGTGGAGATATGTCATCATCAGCCCACCTACTGAATATTCATAAAGACATGCCTAGAACTGTTTCACCGGAATAATGCACTTCTTCAATAACTTTGTTATTTGTTATCCGATTTTGATCAAATTTTCAGCATTTTGCTCTGTGAATTTTACTCTATTTATTATGCTATAATATTTCCAGCCTGGACCATCCACTTAAAGATACCATACGGTACCGGCATACGCGGTTTATCTGAAACTAAAATCCCTAAAATGTACTTATAATAATGGAGATCGGATCCGCGGAACGTTGAACAAGCCAACGCGAAACGGTTTCGAATAGTGGCATTGCGGATGGCAGAACTCAAAAGAGCATTTTTGAAGTGGGAAGTGACATTTTAGGTGAAAAATTTAAACCGAGCCCGAGGCCGAGGCGAGGCAGTCGGTCGACGACAGTCACCGGGGACATGCACCGGCTGCCAGTGAGTAGAACCATACTACCGGTACATGGTATACCCAGTGGTTGTGTGTCCGGACGGGTTGGGTGTCCGGACACATGACTTTTACTCTCAATTTTGAAAAGTTTACAAGCAATGTCTTTAATTCTTTTTAGCACAGAATATAAGAAAATATTATAAAGAACAAATATTGATGGTGAAAAAAAACTATTCAACCTATATTTTTGGTTTATTCCCGAGATAAAAACGAGGCTTCATTTCTGTTATGTTAGTGTTACGTGTCCGGACACCCAACCCCCCATCCTACTATTATGAAGCTACGGCTACGGTAACCCAGGAAGCTTACCGTGTATTTGACCATAGTCACCGGACTAGGGTGATTTATGGTCTAAATATTTCTCCAAATGAATTGTGAAAACAGAAAGTATACAATTACCACGATTATATGGATGAAGGTCTAACGAGTGGCAGTTTCCTGACATCTGGGCACAAACTGGAACCTCAAAAAAACAAAAAGTTCTCTCCTTCTACCCCCGTCTCGATCGGCCATTTTTGTTAAAAATCGTAACAAAATGGCCGATCGAGACTGGGGTAGAGGAGAGAACTTTTCGTTTTTTTGAGGTTCCAGTCTGTGCCCAGATGTCAGGAAACTGCCACTCGTTAGACCTTCATCCATATAATCGTGGTAATTGTATACTTTCTGTTTTCACAATTCATTTGGAGAAATATTTAGACCATAAATCACCCTAGTCCGGTGACTATGGTCAAATACACGGTAAGCTCCTGGGCTCCCGCCCGCTGCGCAGGCGGGAGCTCCCTGGGTTACGGCTACCGTCGAGTTTTTCGTTGACCCACACATAATTGCATAAACATTCATGTCATTGCCAGTGCAGTAATGAGGAGGTTGATAAAATGGACCTTGTCTTTCAAGTTTGACATGTTTGAGAAATATGTACGTGCTGTAGTGTAAGTTAATGTTTTGTTAGGCCTACCACGGGCGAAGTTCGTGCAGGCTCCACTTCACTACCGCTCCACTACGCTCCACCTATACCCAGTTGTTGTGAGTCCGGACAGGTTGTGTGTCCGGACGATCAATTTTAGAAAGTCATTTGGAAAAATTTACAAGCGAAGTTTCATCAATTTTTAGTACAGAATGTTAGGAAATATTATAGAGGACAAAATAGAAGATGATTACAACTATTGAATTCATATTTTTTGTGTAGGCCTAATCCAAAGAAAAAAAAGAAGGTTTCAAAAATATAATTAAAGTGTCCGGACACCGGACCCCCCATCCTAAAATTGGTGATTTTGGGCCAGTATCAATTTCCTCACACGTATTGCGGCCGATTTCAAAACATCGCATGCGATCGGCAATTGCAGGCAGCGAGCGATCGCATGCGATGTTTTTAAATCGGCTGTGAGTATTACGTGTGAGGAAATTGATACTGGCCCAAAATCACCAATTTTGAGGATAATCAGAGGATGGAAACGGAGTGAAATACGGGTGTAGAGTAAGATATTAAGCCATTCATCTTAATCCTTATATTTTTTTTCTATAATTTTGGCGATAAACATGATTTCCATCCCACCTTTGTGACTCTGTATATCTGAAATGGTTCACGGTCCCAAAGTTCGGGTAGGTGGAGCGTAGTGTAGCGGTAGTGAAGTGGAGTGGAGCCTGCACGAACTTCGCCCGAGGTAATGTTAGGCCTAGATCTATACAGTGCGTCCCAGAAAAAACGAAACCGAGATTTATCGATGATTTATCATAACTTAAACACAAATACAATAGACAAGTGACCTACCATTGTAAAGCTTAGAATCTCCTCTTTCATCTGAAATTACTTAAATAATTTTTCATTCACGCATGAGTGAGCAAAAACAATTTGAAGAAAGGATACCAAAAACTCATTTGGCGGGGGGTATTTGAATTTCAAAAAGAAAATCACATGCCTAAAAAGTTCAATATCTGCTCTTTTATTTGATACCTTAATCACAGAAAATGGTCAAGAGGTAAAAAAGTTATGTCCCCTCGAAACAATGCTTGTATTTCCATAATTTCATTAAATAAACGTGTTTTCACCAGTTTCCCACAGAAGCTATCGCATGGTAACAAAAGACTTAATGCATGGCTGATCGTCAACAAAACTGAGTGTCGAGGAGTTTGAACGCTAGCCTGTAAAACCTCTTCATTTTATGAAATTATTGAAATTCAAGCCTTATTTCAATTAACCAAAACTTTATTATTTCTTGACCATTTTCTGTAATTGAGGTATCAAATTAAAGAGCAGATATTGAACTTTTTAAAAAGGTGGTTTTCTTTTTGAAACCCAGATACAGCCCGCCAAGCGACTTTTTGGTATCCCCTCTTCAAATTGTTTTTGCTCACTCATGCATGAATGAGAAACAATGTAAGTAGTATCAGATGAAAGAGGAGATTCTAAGCTTTACAATGGTAGGTCACTTATCTAATTTATTTGTGATTAAGTTATGATAAATCATCGATAAATCTCGGTTTCGTTTTTTCTGGGACGCACTGTATAGACCCTAAATAGTATTTTATCTATGAAAATGGAGAATCGAATGCAGGGCTGCATTCTCCATTTTCACAGATAAAAATTATTATAAGTCTAATAAGTCTAACATATTAACTCTATTAATTAAAATAAGGACAGTCCACAGTACCACACACTAATTTTTTGTTTTTTACTCGCACCTAGCCAGGAGGCTCCTAGAGAGTAAAAATCATTTACCCTCATATGTTTACTCTCCACGGAGCCAGGGATTGCGTCCCATTCATGTGCGTGTTTACCACGAAAAAAACAAATTTTCGCCCCTGAGATTTCTACTTCTAAAACTAAGAAAAAGATCTAGCCCTATACCTAAATCATGTCAATGGGATACAACTTCATTTCCGACTTTTCTATGATATTGATTTTTTATTTAAAAAAAAACAATTTATTAAAAAAACTAGAAAAATATTATGAAAAGATGGGGAAAACTTGCCACTGATTTCTTGATCTTGATCTTGATCTTGATTTCTCTGTCTTTCGCCAAGGCTACAGCAGGCATATCGCCCGCCAAAGCAACACAAAAATACATATACATTCGCATAAAGTAACATGAGCAGAGCTTTCGAATCCAATTTGAAGATTGGGAATGGCCCACAGAGATCGCCTCATTAATCATTGATATGTCCTATCAGTACATGTAATTTTGATGTGCTATTTTTTATTCTAATTTTATTCCTATGCTTCTTCAAAGTCAGAATATATGAGTAGGCCCTATTGACACAGATTTCAATAACTCCTTTTCTGAAGAATTTCATATTATATCAAAACAAAATTTCATAAATAAAAGGATATGAGAGATTATGAGATACATATAGTTGAATTTGTCCAATTTATATTCCTTCTCGATCAAGTGAACTATCATGACGATCAGAGATTGTCGCTTGAACAAGTTTGATCGCCCCTCACACACAGCAAGCGAGCATGTTTCGTTTACATGTTGCTTCTCAAATATTTGTCCCATCGTAAATATTGCCACCTTTTTTATTTTTTCAAAATATATATTTTGAAAAATATTTTCAATCTCATCATAGAGACAAATCAGTATGTCTCAGCCATGTGGCGATGATGACTTTTAAAGATTTTATTCTCAGCTGCGATGTTGATTTTTTTTTCAAAAATATTTTTAATCTCGTACAGCTCCAGTCTGTCCCACGCTGTCACACGACGATCAGTTTTACTACATCCTTGATGCATCCAAAGGATTCTACCCTGTCACATTGACACAATGGGAGGGACTTCAGGATATTGACGTCACATTGGAATGCAACATCGAAAACCGTGCTGGAGACACGCTTAAACTCACCCCTGGGCCTTGCATTATTACCTGTAGTGTGTCAGAATGTGACGAAGAGTTTAAGTATACCATAACGGTTATTGGTAAGTATACTGTGAAACGAAACGGCATGTCCGATTCTGTAAATTACAGGATAATCAGTCTTGACGTTTCGACGAGTGTGTTCTTGTCGTCTTTAGGAGGATGAGCAAAAGTTGTGCACCTCGACAGAGTGGCCTGCTTTTACAACTCTTGCTCATTCTCTGAAGACAATAAGAACACACCTGTTGAAACGTCAAGTTTGGGTTGTTCTTAAAAGAATACATGGTCCCTGTACATGGTGGTTAAGATTCATTTATTTCACATCTCTTTAAAGATAAACCAAAATACAAACAGAACAGATATTAAAGGGGAATGAAACCTTTGGAACAAGTAGGCTTGTGTCAAAGCAGAAAAAATCAAAGAATAAGAACAAAGAAAGTTTGAGAAAAATCTGACAAATGAGAAAGTTATGAGCATTTGAATATTGCAATCACTAATACTATGGAGATCCTCCCATTGGCAATGTGACAGGGTTGTGTGACGTCACATGTGAACAACTTTCCGTGATGGACTATAAAATACCCCCCAAATGTCTCTTTTTGCCTTTTCTTATGGTATTCCAAACTCTTTATCCATGATGTATTCTTTGAAAATCTGTATTACATGCCCTCCTATAGAAAGAATACATGATCTACTGATAGATGTGATAAAAAGAGGCAATTAAAAGTGATATATATATACTAAAGTAATGAAGAGAGTTGTTCACAAGTGACATCACACATCTTTGTCGCATTGCCAATGTGAGGATCTCCATAGCATTAGTGATTGCAATATTCAAATGCTCATGACTTTCTCATTATTTGTCCGAATTTTCTCAAACTTTCGTCGATCTGTTTCTTTGATTTTTCTGTTTTCACACTAGCTATCTTGTTCCAAAGGTTTCATTCTCCTTTAAATGTTTAAAGTATATGGTATAAAGACTTACATGTATTCTTGCAGCCTGCTACATAGGGTTGAACTTTTTTAATTCTTAAAAATGTATTTCTCAGTTTCATGAAATTTCCTTCTTTAGTATTCTTCTCGAGTCATATATTTGAGTCCACTGAATCTATTGTTTTCTGGTTTTGAGAGTAAATAGTGAGTCAAAGAATTGTGACTGGTAGTGCATTTTTGGAATGTATTTTCTTAGATTTGCAATTATGACAAAAATAATTGTATACTAGTACTACATGTACCATTTGGGGTGGCCATTGGTTTTCTAAGTAGGCCTATATACCAGAAATTTTGTACTGATAAAAAAAAAATACTTCACCCTTGATATCAACTTGGGCTGTTAGTGTCACCACAAATACAAATAGGCCTACATGATACCATTTTAGACTTTTGTAGTACTTAATTAATTTGTCACCCTGTACCATGTTATAACAGACATGCCAACCGTTCCCTTTTTGTCTCACCTGCATAGCAGTGTGAGACTATAGGCGCCACTTTTCCGACGGCGGCGGCGTCAACACCAAATCTTAACCGAAGGTTAAGTTTTTGAAATGACAGCATAACTTAGAAAGTATATGGACCTAGTTCATGAAACTTGGCCATAAGGTTAATCAAGTATTACTGAACATCCTGCCTGAGTTTCATGTCACATGGCCAAGGTCAAAGGTCATTTAGGGTCAATGAACTTAGACCATGTTGGGGGAATCAACATCAAAATCTTAACCTAAGGTTAAGTTTTTTAAATGTCATCATAACTTAGAAAATATGTGGACTTAGTTCATGAAACTTGGACGAAAGGTTAGTCAAGTATCACTGAACATACTGCATGAGTTTCAGGTCACATGATCAAGGTCAAAGGTTATTTAGGGTCAATGAACTTTGGCTGAATTTAGGGTTTCTGTTGAATTACCATCATAACTTTGAAAGTTTATGGATCTAGTTCATGAAACTTGGACATAAGAGTAATCAAGTATCACTGAACATCCTGTGCACATTTCAGGTCACATGACCAAGGTCAAAGGTCAATGAACTTTGGCGGAATTGGGGGTATCTGTTGAATTACCATCATAACTTTGAAAGTTTATGGATCTGATTCATGAAACTTAGACATAAGAGTAATCAAGTATCACTGAACATCCTGTGCGAGTTTCAGGTCACATGATCAAGGTCAAAGGTCATGTAAGGTCAATGAACTTTGGCCATGTTGGGGGTATTTGTTGAATTACCATCATATATATATTGGTTCTTGTTCATAAAACATGGACATAAGAGTAATACTAGAATAGTACATCAGGGATAAAGTTTGGAAATCTGTTTTATTGTCTGCATTTGACTATTGTTTAGGCTACTGTCAAATACCAGTGATTATGAAGGCTCTATTAATCTTCAGCTTGGATGTGATAAAATGAATATTTTAAAAGGAATACATGAATAATCATCAAATCACAAATGCCTATGTTAGTGAATTTGAAAGCCACCTTCATGGTTTATCTCAAATGACCTTTTTCTGCTCGTGCGCAGTTTACAACCGCGAACAGGCTTATAATGTTGACAAAAGGGCATATGGCAGCCATTTTGAATGTTGAAATACAGTATTTATCACCTAAATTACATAAGATATGATATATTTTGTTATAAATCATGTTTTCAGACAATATTTCACTCATGAAATACATCACCATTTGGCCAAGCAAAGCCAACTTCTGTTGAAATGATTTGTTCCCATTCACATTGTGCATAATACCGTAAGGGCCTGTAGCGGCCATTTTGACTTTCAAATAACAGTATTTATCACCTACATGTAACTGGCAGAATAAATGGTATATCTTAATAGAAATTATGCTTTCAGACAATATTTTACTCATATATCACTATTACATGCATTTATGGTGCTCACTCCTGTGAATATTGGTTTCCCACTTTGCATTGTACATAATACAGTTAATGTCTATGGCGACCATTTTGAAAGTCAAAATACAGTATCAAACTTGAAACCTGAATGATATATTTCGTTAGAAAATACGTTTTTAGACAGTATCCCATTAATTTATCACATATGCATTTTAGTGCTCTTGTGATTTCTTTGCTCCTCTTTCTCATTGCGCATAATACTTTTAGGGCCTTTGGCAGCCATTTTGAATATCAGTATTCAGTATTCCACTCATTTAATCTTAATAATATGCATTTTAGTGATCACACTTGCAAATTTTTTGGCCCCCATTGCCATTTTACACAATACTGTTTGGGCCAGTGGTGGCTATTTTAGATATCAAAATACAGCAATGTTCGCATATATGACATAATAAATGATATATCTCGTAAATGATGATGATTTGCACATATTACTTCGTTCATACATCTTGATTTTTTGCAGTTTAGTGCTCATTTTTGTGAAAATTGGTTTTCCCTATTCATATTGTACATAATAGAGTATACAAAGGCCTATGGCGGCCATTTTGAATATCAGGAAAATAAATATTTTGTCAAAAAAAAAATTTTCAGAGTATTTCAAACAATTTCATACTAGCCAATGTGCGAAAAATTTTATGATTTTCTTGGGTAATTTGCATATTTTGGCGGCCATATTGGATTTTGCCAATTTGCGGAAAATGCTCAAGGTTACACGAGTGGCATCATTCAGATTGTATGGAGGCTAATTCCATTTTACTAATTTTCCTGTATATTATATGCCTTGTGGTTCTGATAAGAAGTGCTTATAGTTATACCTATCATTATCATTAGGTGTGGAAGCGTTGTGGTGTAGCGGTTCTGACTCTCGCCTTGTAATCAGACGGTCATGTGTTAGAATCCCACCATGGCCTAGCGTTCTTTGGCATGGGGTTAATCCACACTTTGTCACTCTCCACCCAGGTGTTAAATGGGTACCCGGTAGGATGCGAAAGCCTATGTAGTATGCCTAGCAATTGAGTCTTGGAACTCTTGTTGGAAAGCTCCCCAGGGAGTGGAGAAGGGTATACATTGTATTTCGGCATGCAAGGATCCGATGACCGGGGTAATAATATGTCGTTCCGATGTATTAAGCGCTATATAAATGCAGAATATTATCATTATTATCTCCAGATAAGACTTCTTGCAACGTCCCTGCTGAAGTCGCAAATGGCCAGGTGGACGGAGCTTCAACCGTCGTCCCCGTCGGCACTGAGGTTACTGTCAGTTGCAACACGAATTACGCACCGTCGGGAGGACCTGGTGTATGTACAAGAAGTGAAGTCTTCGCTGATAACCAAGGCGGGAGCACGGAAGTGGGTACCGATGAGCCGAGTGTGGTCGGACTTGCAGAATGTAACGGTAAGTATAGTCAGAGATTCCCGGACACTTTGGCGATTTTTCAAAATGCTCCATTTTGCTCGTGGGGAAGGGCATCCAACAGGGTTGAGTAAGCGTACATTGGCATATGTGTATTACGTATGGAGAAAATACTAGGGGATTTGGGATAGGGCACAAGGACAGCGCATGAAAATAGTTCCACCTTTGCCTAAACCGGAAACCTATAAAGTATATTAATTTCTGTTTTTGACCCCCCAATAATTGAAGAAAATAAAAATTTAAATGTAAAAATTGTCTATTTCTCCACCGATTCCCACATATGTTTTGTACACAACCAAAAATGGCGATACGCGAAGATTTGCTTACTCACCGCTGTAGGGCGCTTTTCCCGAGCGTTTCATTACGCGCTCTATGTACTGTCCAGTCTTCTCCTTTGGTATAGTGAATACCAGTTTGCCATGTATTCCCGAACGGGCATTTACGCATCAGAAAATAATTTCAATTATGCTTTAAACTTTGCAACATTCTTCCAAATGGAATTATGATGATTGTTATTTGTGCTACATTTTATTTATCATGATTATTATTACATGTATTATCTCTACTGTCATTTTTGTTGGTATTTTAATTTTTACAATTTTTATCATTTTTGCTTTAATATTCTTTATTTTTAATCAAATACCATTTTTGTGTGATTATCATCATCATTCTTTATTACCATTACTGTAGTCATTTACCATCATCATTATTATAGTACTTATATTGTTGATATCATTACCATCATCATTATTATCTAGTACTTATGTAGTTTATATCATTACCATCATCATTATTATAGTACTTATGTAGTTGATATCATTACCATCATCATTATTAAAGTAATTATATCATTGGTATAATTACCATCATCATTATTATCTAGTACTTATGTAGTTGATATCATTACCATCATTATTATTATAGTACCTATGTAGTTGATATCATTACCATCATCATTATTACAGTACTTATGTAGTTGATATCATTACCATCATCATTATTATTATTGTACTTATGTAGTTGATATCATTACCATCATCATTATTATCTAGTACTTATATCATTGGTATAATTACCATCATCATTATTATATATCGTTGATATCATTATTATAGTACTTATATCATTGGTATAATTACCATCATCATTATTATATATCGTTGATATCATTATTATTGTACTTATATCGTTAATATCATTACCATCATCATTATTATAGTACTTATGTAGTTGATTTCGTCACCATCATTACTGTAGTTCATATCACACCCGAATGAATATGCTATACTTTTCTCACATTGTTCAGAACTCAAATGTGGAAAGCCTGCAGAGGGCACGAACACAGTAGAAGTTTCCATCACTGAAGGGGCATTAAATGAAGATTACTTCTATGAGTGCCTTCCTAACTATATTGCGGATGGATCATTAGCAGCGTGGTGCAAGTTGAATGCAAATGATGAAGCTGAATGGATCCCATCGCCTGCTCCTTCATGCAGTGGTAAGGCAGGGCTCCACTCTAACCCTTTTTTTCCCCTACTGGTCCAAACTGTTTTTCCATTTTTTACTGGTTTGAACCTAAAATTTACTGGTCCCCAAATAAAAGAAAAACATGAAAAAAAACTAAGTTTATTGAATCCCCCGAACAGAGTTCATTTAGGATTTGTCACACTATTGATGATTGAAGTCTGTGTTCCTTTAAAAAGCTAATTTACGTTTGAAAACTCAACCTTCAGTTAATTAAAGGAGAATGAAACTCTTGGAGCAAGTTAGCTTTTGTGAAAGCAGAAAAATCAAAGAATAAGATCAACAAAAGTTTGAGTAAAATAGAACAAGCAATAGAAGAGTTATGAGCATTTGAATGTCGAGATCACTAAAGCTATGGAGATCCTCCCATTGGCAATGCGACCAAGATCTATGATGTCACAGATGAACAACTCTCCCCTTTTGGACACTGAAAATATACCCCGAAACATCTCTTTTTGCTCATTCTAATCATATGACAAACGATTCATCAATGATATAATGTTGTGAAACCTCTGTACTTGTCCTCTCATAAAGAGAACACCTCACCTTGTGACAGACTCTATAAAAGTGAGAATATAAGTGAAATAAGTACTAAAGTAATGAGGGAGTTGTACGTGTGTGACATCACAGATCTTGGTTGCATTGCCAATTGGAGGAACTACATGGCATTAGTGATCTCAATGTTAAAATGCTCATAACTTTCTTATTATTCATTCAATCTTCCTAAAACTTTCAACAATATGTTTCTTCGATTTTTCTCTTTGATATGGATTCAGCTGGTTTCAAGGGTTTCATTCTCCTTTAAGAATTCAATACTTACCACAGCAATACAGCATGGTCAAAGTTTATCGAGCCTGTATAGGGCGATTCCACACTAGAACTTCAAAAATATCATAAATTTCAACATGCTTTCAATAAGTCATGAATGGTGAAATATTTTACTATAATACCTAAATGTTATGAAAATTATGAGTTTTAACCAAAAGTGAAGTCAGATATAGTTGTTTTTGGGGGGAAACAATGGAATTTTCAATATTCAATAATTTTGCTGATTAAATAGTCAAGTACAAACACTGCCTGAAACCATTATTGGAAAAACACGAGAAGATTGAAAATATTGCAGGTCAATGGAATAATGTATCATTAATAATTCCAAATAATATCTACAACCTTTTCATGATCCATAATAGGGGCTTCCTGATTTTTTTCCGAACCTATTTTTGGCAATGTCCCCTACGACACATGAAAAATGCAAAAGTTTTTCTTACAATTTCTCTATCTTTTACCCATGGATGATCGATTTATCCTATAAGGATCTAATTACTGTTCTTCATTTTTCAATAATTGTCCTATTAAAAGTTGTCCCTTACGACTCACAATATAGACTGCATTTCATTGCAGGATTTGGATTCAGAAACTATAAACAGTAGGCCTATTATGATCTAAGTAATTGATTTGACATTAAGTGAACTGAATAGGTACTTTTTTTTTATCTCTATAGAACATGAAATAGGTGATTCTAACCATTTTAATTGACTTCATGTAGGCATATTCTTTTGTGAATCCCTTTAGCTATACTGGTGATTTTGTGAAATGCTATTGTGAAATTATTATAAGATGTTAAAAAAAATATTTACATATCAGTTATCTATTTGGACCTCCCTTGATGATCACTATTTTTCTTATATGCAGTATTGAAACTCCTTACTTTTCTCAAGTCGTTAAAAAAAATCTGGAAAATAAGACAAACCATGTTGTTCCAAAAAAATCTGGCCAAGACAAACCATATAGTTTCATGAAATGCAGAAAAGTTTGAAAAAGTAGAATCGCATTACTTTAGAATTTTTTTTTTTTGGTGGAATTACAAGTGACAGTTGTGACATATATCATCTATATATACATGTACATTTTATATGAAAAATCATAACATTTTAGCCCCATAATTTACATAAACACAGTTTCATTCATTCATTGTTTAAATAGTGTATTGTAAACCATCACTTAATTTACTAAAATATAACTTCACACAAAACCTCAAGTTTTTTAGCTCGTAAAAATGCTGTGAACCATTGTACATTTCCCATCATAAAAAATGATGATATATTGCTCCTGATTGTATGTATATATATAACGGATAGATTTGGTTACTTAAATATATTGTCCTGAATTACTACGTAAGGCTTTTCATTAAAAAGGAAGAATCTAAGGGCAATGCTCCCCTTCTGATTGATAAAAAGTTAATTGTTTTATTCAGGCTGTCCAGTACAACGCGCAAGTGCCTGTTCAACACACAGTGTCCCGTACGACACATTATTTTGTTTATGATATATTGACAGAAATATTCAGCCGATAGCGGTTTCTAACATAATGAATGTCTTTAGTTTGATAGGATTATCATTATCATCAGCCAAATAAAGTGATTGAAGAAGTCAAAGAGACATAAAATAAGAAAGTTTGGCTTCAATTTAGAGATGTCCCGTACAACACATTTTGAGTGTCCCGTACGCCACAATGTTCTCGAAAATTTTAATTTGCTTTATTTATTCATAAATGTTCATTTTGCTTTCTTTCAGACATGTGTTTGTTCTTAGGTAATTCAATATCAATTTGAGTTCAGTTTTTATGAAAATTATCTGTCCAACTCACAGACTCTATAGTACAAACTTGAGGTTTCTAAAAATGCCACTTTTTCTGCGTCCCGTACGACACATTACTATTTTAACCCTAAATCTCCCGGGGTATTTTGATTCTTGTCATTCCCGGGGGGGGGGGGGGGGGCCATTATGTCCCCCTCTTAAAATCTCGGCCGCGGATTGCGTGATCACAACGAAAATCTGCATAATGGTAGAGAATGACGTAATCTACGCAATTGCATTGGTAAATTTCACTGAATTCATATATTTTTATTTTATATGAATTAATTATGCTAATTTATTCATGAAATCATACTTTATGCTCTGATTCACTAAATAAAGCTCCTAGAATGCTATATTTTGGTGAAGCATTCCTAACAATTATGAATGAAAAAAATTCTGGTACCAAGACAGATTTCTTATGTATTTTATTGTTTTTTTAATTTCTTATGTATTTCTTAGTTTTTTACTTTTTGTTTTTTTTATATTTTTTTCGATGGAAATTGTTCCAGACTTAATTCTGATCATAAACAAGGCAAAATTAGTTAAGTTTAATCAGTAAAAGTAGAAATAATGATACATTTATGAATTTTGGCTAAATACACAATTTGCATTGGATTTGTACACGTTTATCACATTTATGAGCAATTTTGGGTCTGACATACACTTTCATAATGTTGCATAATGTCGTAACCACGTACCCGGGCGTCACAAATTTGGTCTCAAAATTTGCGCGAGACTTAAAAGTAAAAAGACAGTGAGCGGCGAGGTCAAAAATTTTGTGCAGCAGATATATCGCGAAAATTGTCGAGGGGGGGGCATTATGGCCCCCCCCCCCCCCCCCCCGGGAGAATTAGGGTTAAATCTGTATTATACAGGATGTGAATTCAAGTCACGTTAAGTATTGGTTTTCCCAACACTCTGGTAGTACTTGATGATGACCTTAAGTTACTGGAATATTTTTTTGTTTTTCTTGTCGAAAAACTGTCAAATGTTCTCTAAATGTCCCGTACCACACGTATGGAATCACCCAATATTACATTTGTCCTTGCATGATCATATTTACTTGAAACTCATACAAAATAACTGGTGATACATGATTATTTTTATATCAAAGTTTCATGATATAAATCTGTAGATCCATACTTTCAAAGTTATGCATTTCCCCGTGCATTTCAAAAATGTAACTTTGGTTAAGATTTCAAATTGATACCACAAGGTCCACAACATGGTCAAAGTTCATTGACTGACCATTTGACCTCGATCATGTGAATCAAAGTACATGGTAATGATGAATGAAAACATTTACGACATCCTGGTGTAACATTAACCTTACTGAAAAGCAAAGTTTGGGCCAAATCATTTGCAAAAAATAATCTGAAATTTAAAATAAGTTTGAGTCAGGTATTTGTAGAAAAGACATAATATTGAATATAAATGATATTTTTCTTTAAAAAATGTTGATTCTTTCGATACCACTGGATTCTTTGACCTCAGAAATGGAGGTTTAGGTGCAAAACTTATGATTCTAGGGCATTGAGAAGCCGAGATATTGCAAAAAAAAAACCTTTCACGGCGGCCATCTTGAAAAATTGAAGATGGCATCCATAGGGGTCGGTGCAAATGAAAACATTGTTTATCTGATAGCTCATACCATGATGTTTCAAAAAATGTTTAGTTTTCAATTTAGTTTTCAATTTATTATATTAATAATTATCATTGTCTTTATTGTTGATATCATTTTCATTATCAAATTATCTTCATACCCGATCGCATTTGCTTTATTTTTTAAATCGTGCAGAAATCAAATGCGGTGCGCCCTCATCTGTTGCAAACGCAGGAGATGTTACCATCGATGAAGGATCAATCGCTGACACTTACTCCCATTCGTGTAATGCTGGTTTTGCTGCGGATGGTGACTTGACTACCACCTGTAATCTTGATGATGGAGGAGACACAGCAAGCTGGTCTCCTGTGGGCAGTTGCGTCGGTAAGGATTTGTCACATTATCTTTCAAATTCAGAGGTTTGCTTTTTAAATTCTGTTTTGCGTTCCAAGTAAACATCATGCGTCAAAGAAACAGAAAAACAAAGAGAACATTTGTTGTGCGTACCATGTACATTAGTGATGTGTTTTTTGACATTAGGGGTGTTGCAAGAAAATATTTTCAATCAGTTGCAAATTTTCTGTTGCAATTTTACTATCAATGGGTCAATTTTATCTGTTGGAAATAACTGAGATTACATTCCTTGTTGCAAGAGGCACTTCAGAAATCAATCAGAAATTTACATGACATACGATCGATTTAGGGACCACAAGTAAACTCGCAATTGATCCCAAGTTTCTTGCAATACCCCGATGGAAATAGATACATCATAACTCTTCTCTCTCTCTTTCACTCCCTTGCCTTGAAATAGCACTTGAATCCCTCAAAGTAGCTCTTCGGCTTCCTGAACACTTTTTGAATCACAGAACTTAAAGGTCAAGTCCACCTCATTAAAATGTTGCTTTGGATCAAAAGAGAAAAATCAGACAAGAATAATGATGAAAATGGAAATGGAGGTTTAGGTGAAAAACTTATGATTCTAGGGCAGCCATTCTCATTTACTTTTTTTGAAGCTCCACATTTCTTGTTGAGAATCTGTAATGCTCCACTATCCATTACGCGAACCAGCAATGTATCAGCGGAGGGGGTCCAGAGGCCCCTGGTGGGGGTCGAGGGGGCAGAGCCCCCAGAAGTTTTGGAATATGAGGCCTTTTAAATTGCCCAGAGGGGCTCTAATTAATATCAACAGAAGAAATACAAATGCCAACAAACTACACAATATTAATATTCAAAGAAAAATGACTAGTGACTTTTTCACATCATACCAATTATTACCATTAGTTCAGACTGTTCTGCACCAGATCCATTGGCTGAAGCAAGTGGCGTAATGAGTAAAAAAAAAATGAGGGGGATAGATATGGCAGCTGAAGCAAAATTGTTGAACTTTTCAATACAAAAATCTATATTTTCACATAATATAAGAAAGTAATACAATATTCCACTCTTTCCCTTTCTTTTTCTCCTTTTTTTTCTTGGCCGTGAAACACTTGGGGGGCCCCAAACTCCACCCCCATCTGTACGCCAGTGGCTGAAGTTACGTTCCCCGATTTTGCAAGGGCTGAAAATTAGGCGTTGCACGCCCCAAACTGCCCCTCTCTCTCTACAACTCGCGTGCAGTATCATTCATTCAGTTCGTGTTAAGCAAGAGTGCATGCAGGCAATCACGGCAGGCAATACATCTGAGCATATTTCACTTTTACAACTTCGGATTTTAATCGGCTTTGGAGACAAGGTTTCTGCTTGTTATGTCCCAAATTCATAATCTTTTATGATCAGGATGTTCTTTGAATATCATATTATTTGATGTTTAACTCTAATAACCAAAACGTATACTCAGGAAATGCAAAATTTCTCGCCGTTGAAACAGAAATCCTACAAACAAGGCTTTCAAATCACTTGTGTGGCACATAAACTATGTACAGCATAGAATAAATAAAAAGGAGAACACCATCGATCCTCCATAATAGGGGTTATCGAGTGCTAAATTGGACAAAATTTGAGGAAATCAATTAGCAATTAAGTGTCAAGTAAAGATTTTTGTTTTCTCTTTGCATTAAAATGATCACCAAATCCTTATTTCCAGGTTACTGGTAGTTACATTTTTTCTCCCCAATTTTTCCTTATTTTTACTTTTTTTTATACCGGCTCCCAAGCGCCACTCAGCAAGGGTCGGTGCGCCACAAGTGGCGCGTGCACCACCATTTGAGAATCCTTGTTCTAGGGTATTTAGAAGCCAAGATATTGCAAAAAAAAACCTTTCACGGCGGCCATCTTGAAAAATCCAAGATGGCAGCTATGTAGGGGTCGGTGCAAATGAAGACATTGTTTATCTGATAGCTCATACCATGACGTTTCCAAAAATGTCTAGTTTTCAATTTCTCCAAAAACATCCAGTTAAATTACATAGTGAAACCTACTACATGTTTAACAGAGAACCTTCCCTGGTAATTTAATGGTGGTTTTGGGGTGGTTGGTCACATTTGGTGTACACATACTTTGTGTAATCATCAAAAAGACTACAACCTGTTTGACCTACAGCATCAGTGGTACTTTGTCTAATATCCTTTCAGTCCTTCCATTTCGTCTAATTCCAAGACGTTGTAATGGAACCGAATTTACGTTACAGCGATTTATCCAAACTTTATCATTACCATCATCATTATAGTACTTATATCGTTGATATCATTACCATCATCATCATTATAGTACTTATATCGTTGATATCATTACCATCATCATTATTAAAGTACTTATGTAGTTGATATCATTACCATCATCATTATTATAGTACTTATGTAGTTGATATCATTACCATCATCATTATTATAGTATTTATATCGTTGATTTTCGTCACCATCATCACTGTAGTTCATATCACACCCGAATGAATATGCTATACTTTTCTCACATTGTTCAGAACTCAAATGTGGAAAGCCCGCAGAGGGCACGAACACAGTAGAAGTTTCCATCACTGAAGGGGCATTAAATGAAGATTTCTTCTACGAGTGCCTTCCTAACTATATTGCGGATGGATCATTAGCAGCGTGGTGCAAGTTGAATGCAAATGATGAAGCTGAATGGATCCCATCGCCTGCTCCTTCATGCAGTGGTAAGGCAGGGCTCCACTCTAACCCTTTTTTCCCCTACTGGTCCAAACTGTTTTTCCATTTTTTACTGGTTTGAACCTAAAATAAACTGGTCCCCAAATAAAAGAAAAACATGAAAAAAACTAAGTTTATTGTATCCCCCGAATTTTGAATTTTGAAGAATGGTAGAGGGCAATAGTAGCCGCCCCCCCACCCAACCCGGCTTGGATAGGGTTAAATTTTACTAGCCTCAACAAAATGAACTCACCAACACTTCTCTTCCTCTTCTTTGTGTTTTCAAATGCATAGAGACTTTATTTGTAATGTGTTATGCGCTATACAAAAACTGACCATTGTTATTATAGTTCATTGTATCATTGTCTTTAACATTATTGATATTTTGTGATTATTGGCATTGCCATCATCCCTTATTATAATAATTTTCATTATTTTATTGATTTTCATTATTACTATTTTTATTGTTAATTTCATTTTCATTGTTTTTCCTGATTGCATTTGGTGTATTTTTCACATTGTGCAGAAATCACATGCAGCAATCCCCCATCTGTTGAAAACGCAGACCTTGATTCCACTCCAGCAGGAACAATTGGTGAAGTTTTAAGTTATTCGTGTAACGATGGCTTCATTCCGGACGGTGACTTGTCTACGACCTGTAATCGTGATGATGGAGGAGACACAGCAAGCTATTCTTCTGTGCCAGGCAAATGCGTCGGTAAGGATTTGTCACATTATCTTTCAGATTGAGAGGTTTGCTTTTTAAATTCTGATTCGTGTTACAAGTAAAAATCATGCGTAAAACAAACAAAAAACATGAACCATGTACATCAGTGGTCTGTTAATTGACATAGAAATAGATACATTTTAACTCCTCTCTCTCTCTCTCATTCTTTCTCTTGCTTTGAAATAACACTTGAATCCCCCAAATTGTATCAAATGAAGAGGAGTTGCAAACTATATGTATATAGCTCTCAGTCTTATACCCTGTTTAGATCTGTCTCTCTCTCGCGTCACACTAAACAATCGTCTGGAACGAACACGGCATAAAATCAATTGTGAAACATTTCTGTTTTTTCATCTTTTCCAACAACTTTGTATTTTTCTAGTTTTATTTTTATCTTTTTTTGTCATAAATTTTCAATGTATCTCCTAGTTTATACATTTTCATCTTTCATTAATTCTTATGTGTATTTTGTTCTCTCCTTCCATTTTCATCTTGAAGATTTGTAACATATTTCTTTAATATGCTTTAACTCCCAAACAAACTCCCAAATTCCCTGGAAAAAAATCGATTCAGATACATGTAACAAAGTCAAAACAGCTCTTAAAACATACTTATTTAAATTGTACCTAGCCTCAACATAATGAACTCACCAACACTTCTCTTCCTTTCCTTTGTTTTCTCAAGTGCATAGAGACTTATTTGTTCTGTGATATGCGCAATACAAAAACTGACCATTATTATTATTATTATTATTATTAGTTGAATTTTGAAGAATGGGAGAGGGCAAGAGTAGTTCCCTTTCATGTAAATGTAAAATTAGAATGATTATTGTTATTTGTGCTACATTGTATTTATTATGATTATTATTATTATCTCTACTCTAATTATCATTGGTATTATAATTTCACTATTTTGATAATTTTTTGCTAAAACTTTATTTTTAATCATTACCATTATTGTGTGATTATCATCATCATCCTTTATTATCATCATTATTGTAGTCATTTTATCATTACCAGCATCATTATTATAGTACTTGGGGCGTTGTGGTCTAGTGGTTAAGACTCTCGTCTTTCAATCTGAAGGACGTGGGTTCGATTCCAAGCTATGGCGTGTTTTCCTTCAGCAAGAAATTTATCCACATTGTGCTGCACTCAACCCAGGGTACCGGCAGGAAGCAATTCCTGAAAAAGCAGTGAGCACCGGAATCAGTAGACTATATGTAGCTTAGCCGGGGTGATATAGGAGCGCCTAGAGCACTTAGGAAGGTGGATATGTGCACTAAACAAATCCTATATTATTATTTATTTATAATTTTATTACTTATATCGTTGATATCATTTTCGTCATCATAATCATTGTAGTTCATATCACACCCGAATGAATATGCTATGCTTTTTTTCACATTGTGCAGAACCCACATGCAGCAATCCCCCATCTGTTGAAAACGCAGACCTTGATTCCACTCCAGCAGGAACAATTGGTGAAGTTTTAAGTTATTCGTGTAACGATGGCTTCATTTCGGACGGTGACTTGTCTACGACCTGTAATCGTGATGATGGAGGAGACACAGCAAGCTATTCTTCTGTGCCAGGCAAATGCGTCGGTAAGGATTTGTCACATTATCTTTCAGATTGAGAGGTTTGCTTTTTAAATTCTGATTCGTGTTACAAGTAAAAATCATGCGTAAAACAAACAAAAAAACGTGAACCATGTACATCAGTGGTCTGTTAATTGACATACTGTAGAAATAGATACATTTTAACTCCTCTCTCTCTCATTCTTTCTTTCTCTTGCTTTGAAATAACACTTGAATCCCCCAAATTGTATCAAATGAAGAGGAGTTGCAAGCTACATGTATATAGCTCTCAGTCTTATACCCTGTTTAGATCTGTCTCTCTCTCGCGTCACACTAAACAATCGTCTGGAACGAACACGGCATAAAATCAATTGTGAAACATTTCTGTTTTTTCATCTTTTCCAACAACTTTGTATTTTTCTAGTTTTTATTTTTATCTTTTTTTGTCATAAATTTTCAATGTATCTCCTAGTTTATACATTTTCATCTTTTATTAATTCTTATGTGTATTTTGTTCTCTCCTTCCATTTTCATCTTGAAGATTTGTAACATATTTCTTTAATATGCTTTAACTCCCAAACAAACTCCCAAATTCCCTGGAAAAAAATCGATTCAGATACATGTAACAAAGTCAAAACAGCTCTTAAAACATACTTATTTAAATTGTACCTAGCCTCAACATAATGAACTCACCAACACTTCTCTTCCTTTCCTTTGTTTTCTCAAGTGCATAGAGACTTATTTGTTCTGTGATATGCGCAATACAAAAACTGACCATTATTATTATTATTATTATTATTATTATTAGTTGAATTTTGAAGAATGGGAGAGGGCAAGAGTAGTTCCCTTTCATGTAAATGTAAAATTAGAATGATTATTGTTATTTGTGCTACATTGTATTTATTATGATTATTATTATTATCTCTACTCTAATTATCATTGGTATTATAATTTCACTATTTTGATAATTTTTTGCTAAAACTTTATTTTTAATCATTACCATTATTGTGTGATTATCATCATCATCCTTTATTATCATCATTATTGTAGTCATTTTATCATTACCAGCATCATTATTATAGTACTTGGGGCGTTGTGGTCTAGTGGTTAAGACTCTCGTCTTTCAATCTGAAGGACGTGGGTTCGATTCCAAGCTATGGCGTGTTTTCCTTCAGCAAGAAATTTATCCACATTGTGCTGCACTCAACCCAGGGTACCGGCAGGAAGCAATTCCTGAAAAAGCAGTGAGCACCGGAATCAGTAGACTATATGTAGCTTAGCCGGGGTGATATAGGAGCGCCTAGAGCACTTAGGAAGGTGGATATGTGCACTATACAAATCCTATATTATTATTTATTTATAATTTTATTACTTATATCGTTGATATCATTTTCGTCATCATAATCATTGTAGTTCATATCACACCCGAATGAATATGCTATGCTTTTTTTTCACATTGTGCAGAACCCACATGCAGCAATCCCCCATCTGTTGAAAACGCAGACCTTGATTCCACTCCAGCAGGAACAATTGGTGAAGTTTTAAGTTATTCGTGTAACGATGGCTTCATTCCGGACGGTGACTTGTCTACGACCTGTAATCGTGATGATGGAGGAGACACAGCAAGCTATTCTTCTGTGCCAGGCAAATGCGTCGGTAAGGATTTGTCACATTATCTTTCAGATTGAGAGGTTTGCTTTTTAAATTCTGATTCGTGTTACAAGTAAAAATCATGCGTAAAACAAACAAAAAACATGAACCATGTACATCAGTGGTCTGTTAATTGACATACTGTAGAAATAGATACATTTTAACTCCTCTCTCTCTCTCTCATCCTTTCTCTTGCTTTGAAATAACACTTGAATCCCCCAAATTGTATCAAATGAAGAGGAGTTGCAAACTATATGTATATAGCTCTCAGTCTTATACCCTGTTTAGATCTGTCTCTCTCTTGCGTCACACTAAACAATCATCTGGAACGAACACGGCATAAAATCAATTGTGAAACATTTCTGTTTTTTCATCTTTTCCAACAACTTTGTATTTTTCTAGTTTTATTTTTATCTTTTTTTGTCATAAATTTTCAATGTATCTCCTAGTTTATACATTTTCATCTTTCATTAATTCTTATGTGTATTTTGTTCTCTCCTTCCATTTTCATCTTGAAGATTTGTAACATATTTCTTTAATATGCTTTAACTCCCAAACAAACTCCCAAATTCCCTGGAAAAAAATCGATTCAGATACATGTAACAAAGTCAAAACAGCTCTTAAAACATACTTATTTAAATTGTACCTAGCCTCAACATAATGAACTCACCAACACTTCTCTTCCTTTCCTTTGTTTTCTCAAGTGCATAGAGACTTATTTGTTCTGTGATATGCGCAATACAAAAACTGACCATTATTATTATTATTATTATTATTATTATTAGTTGAATTTTGAAGAATGGGAGAGGGCAAGAGTAGTTCCCTTTCATGTAAATGTAAAATTAGAATGATTATTGTTATTTGTGCTACATTGTATTTATTATGATTATTATTATTATCTCTACTCTAATTATCATTGGTATTATAATTTCACTATTTTTATAATTTTTTGCTAAAACTTTATTTTTAATCATTACCATTATTGTGTGATTATCATCATCATCCTTTATTATCATCATTATTGTAGTCATTTTATCATTACCAGCATCATTATTATAGTATTTGGGGCGTTGTAGTCTAGTGGTTAAGACTCTCGTCTTTCAATCTGAAGGACGTGGGTTCGATTCCAAGCCATTGCATGTTTTCCTTCAGCAAGAAATTTATCCACATTGTGCTACACTCAACCCAGGGTACCGGCAGGAAGCAATTCCTGAAAAAGCAGTGAGCACCGGAATCAGTAGACTATATGTAGCTTAGCCGGGGTGATATAGGAGCGCCTAGAGCACTTACATGTAGGAAGGTGGATATGTGCACTATACAAGTCCTATATTATTATTTATTTATCATTTTATTACTTGTATCGTTGATATCATTTTCGTCATCATAATCATTGTAGTTCATATCACACCCGAATGAATATCATATGCTATGCTTTTATTCACATTGTGCAGAACCCACATGCAGCAATCCCCCATCTGTTGAAAACGCAGCCCTTGATTCCACTCTAGCAGGAACAATTGGTGAAGTTTTAAGTTATTCGTGTAACGATGGCTTCATTCCGGACGGTGACTTGTCTACGACCTGTAATCGTGATGATGGAGGAGACACAGCAAGCTATTCTTCTGTGCCAGGCAAATGCGTCGGTAAGGATTTGTCACATTATCTTTCAGATTGAGAGGTTTGCTTTTTAAATTCTGATTCGTGTTACAAGTAAAAATCATGCGTAAAAAAAACAAAAAAACGTGAACCATGTACATCAGTGGTCTGTTAATTGACATACTGTAGAAATAGATACATTTTAACTCCTCTCTCTCTCTCTCTCTCTCTTTCTTTCTCTTGCTTTGAAATAACACTTGAATCCCCCAAATTGTATCAAATGAAGAGGAGTTGCAAGCTACATGTTTATAGCTCTCAGTCTTATACCCCGTTTAGATCTGTCTCTCTCTCGCGTCACACTAAACAATCATCTGGAACGAACATGGCATGAAATCAATTGTGAAACATTTCTGTTTTTTCATCTTTTCCAACAACTATGTATTTTTCTAGTTTTATTTTTATCTTTTTTTGTCTTAAATTTTCACTGTATCTCCTAGTTTATACATTTTCATCTTTTATTAATTCTTATGTGTATTTTGTTCTCTCATTCTGTTTTCATCTTGAAGATTTCTAACATATTTCTTTAATATGCTTTAACTCCCAAACAAACTCCCAAAATCCCTGGAAAAAAATTGATTCAGATACATGTAACAAAGTCAAAACAGCTCTTAAAACATACTTATTTAAATTGTACCTAGCCTCAACATAATGAGCTCACCAACACTTCTCCTCCTTTCCTTTGTTTTCTCAAGTGCATAGAGACTTATTTGTTCTGTGATATGCGCAATACAAAAACTGACCATTTTTATTATTATTATTATTATTATTAGGTGAATTTTGAAGAATGGGAGAGGGCAATAGTAGTTCCCTTTCATGTAAATGTAAAATTAGAATGATTATTGTTATTTGTGCTACATTGTATTTATTATGATTATTATTATTATCTCTACTCTAATTATCATTGGTATTATAATTTCACTATTTTGATAATTTTTTGCTAAAACTTTATTTTTAATCATTACCATTATTGTGTGATTATCATCATCATCCTTTATTATCATCATTATTGTAGTCATTTTATCATTACCAGCATCATTATTATAGTATTTGGGGCGTTGTAGTCTAGTGGTTAAGACTCTCGTCTTTCAATCTGAAGGACGTGGGTTCGATTCCAAGCCATTGCATGTTTTCCTTCAGCAAGAAATTTATCCACATTGTGCTACACTCAACCCAGGGTACCGGCAGGAAGCAATTCCTGAAAAAGCAGTGAGCACCGGAATCAGTAGACTATATGTAGCTTAGCCGGGGTGATATAGGAGCGCCTAGAGCACTTAGGAAGGTGGATATGTGCACTATACAAGTCCTATATTATTATTTATTTATCATTTTATTACTTGTATCGTTGATATCATTTTCGTCATCATAATCATTGTAGTTCATATCACACCCGAATGAATATCATATGCTATGCTTTTATTCACATTGTGCAGAACCCACATGCAGCAATCCCCCATCTGTTGAAAACGCAGCCCTTGATTCCACTCCAGCAGGAACAATTGGTGAAGTTTTAAGTTATTCGTGTAACGATGGCTTCATTCCGGACGGTGACTTGACTACGACCTGTAATCGTGATGATGGAGGAGACACAGCAAGCTATTCTTCTGTGCCAGGCAAATGCGTCGGTAAGGATTTGTCACATTATCTTTCAGATTGAGAGGTTTTCTTTTTAAATTCTGATTCGTGTTACAAGTAAAAATCATGCGTAAAACAAACAAAAAAACGTGAACCATGTACATCAGTGGTCTGTTAATTGACATACTGTAGAAATAGATACATTTTAACTCCTCTCTCTCTCATTCTTTCTTTTTCTTGCTTTGAAATAACACTTGAATCCCCCAAATTGTATCAAATTAAGAGGAGTTGCAAGCTACATGTATATAGCTCTCAGTCTTATACCCCGTTTAGATCTGTCTCTCTCTCGCGTCACACTAAACAATCATCTGGAACGAACATGGCATAAAATCAATTGTGAAACATTTCTGTTTTTTCATCTTTTCCAACAACTATGTATTTTTCTAGTTTTATTTTTATATTTTTTTTTCATAAATTTTCAATTTATCTCCTAGTTTATACATTTTCATCTTTTATTAATTCTTATGTGTATTTTGTTCTCTCCTTCCGTTTTCATCTTGAAGATTTCTAACGTATTTCTATAATATGCTTTAACTCCCAAACAAACTCCCAAAATCCCTGGAAAAAAATTGATTCAGATACATGTAACAAAGTCAAAACAGCTCTTAAAACATACTTATTTAAATTGTACCTAGCCTCAACATAATGAGCTCACCAACACTTCTCTTCCTTTCCTTTGTTTTCTCAAGTGCATAGAGACTTATTTGTTCTGTAATATGCGCAATACAAAAACTGACCATTATTAGTATTTTTATTATTATTAGGTGAATTTTGAAGAATGGGAGAGGGCAAGAGTAGTTCCCTTTCATGTTAATGTAAAATTAGAATGATTATTGTTATTTGTGCTACATTGTATTTATTATGATTATTATTATTATCTCTACTCTAATTATCATTGGTATTATAATTTCACTATTTTTATAATTTTTAGCTAAAACTTTATTTTTAATCATTACCATTATTGTGTGATTATCATCATCATCCTTTATCATCATTATTGTAGTCATTTTATCATTACCAGCATCATTATCATAGTACTTGGGGCATTGTGGTCTAGTGGTTAAGACTCTCGTCTTTCAATCTGAAGGACGTGGGTTCGATTCCAAGCTATGGCGTGTTTTCCTTCAGCAAGAAATTTATCCACATTGTGCTGCACTCAACCCAGGGTACCGGCAGGAAGCAATTCCTGAAAAAGCAGTGAGCACTGGAATCAGTAGACTATATGTAGCTTTGCCGGGGTGATATAGGAGCGCCTAGAGCACTTAGGAAGGTGGATATGTGCACTATACAAATCCTATATTATTATTTATTTATCATTTTATTACTTATATCGTTGATATCATTTTCGTCATCATAATCATTGTAGTTCATATCACACCCGAATGAATATCATATGCTATGCTTTTATTCACATTGTGCAGAACCCACATGCAGCAATCCCCCATCTGTTGAAAACGCAGCCCTTGATTCCACTCCAGCAGGAACAATTGGTGAAGTTTTAAGTTATTCGTGTAACGATGGCTTCATTCCGGACGGTGACTTGACTACGACCTGTAATCGTGATGATGGAGGAGACACAGCAAGCTATTCTTCTGTGCCAGGCAAATGCGTCGGTAAGGATTTGTCACATTATCTTTCAGATTGAGAGGTTTGCTTTTTAAATTCTGATTCGTGTTACAAGTAAAAATCATGCGTAAAACAAACAAAAAAACGTGAACCATGTACATCAGTGGTCTGTTAATTGACATACTGTAGAAATAGATACATTTTAACTCCTCTCTCTCTCATTCTTTCTTTTTCTTGCTTTGAAATAACACTTGAATCCCCCAAATTGTATCAAATTAAGAGGAGTTGCAAGCTACATGTATATAGCTCTCAGTCTTATACCCCGTTTAGATCTGTCTCTCTCTCGCGTCACACTAAACAATCATCTGGAAAAAACATGGCATAAAATCAATTGTGAAACATTTCTGTTTTTTCATCTTTTCCAACAACTATGTATTTTTCTAGTTTTATTTTTATATTTTTTTTCATAAATTTTCAATTTATCTCCTAGTTTATACATTTTCATCTTTTATTAATTCTTATGTGTATTTTGTTCTCTCCTTCCGTTTTCATCTTGAAGATTTCTAACGTATTTCTATAATATGCTTTAACTCCCAAACAAACTCCCAAATTCCCTGGAAAAAAATTGATTCAGATACAATGTACATGTAACAAAGTCAAAACAGCTCTTAAAGCATACTTATTTAAATTGTACCTAGCCTCAACATAATGAACTCACCAACACTTCTCTTCCTTTCCTTTGTTTTCTCAAGTGCATAGAGACTTATTTGTTCTGTAATATGCGCAATACAAAAACTGACCATTATTAGTATTTTTATTATTATTAGGTGAATTTTGAAGAATGGGAGAGGGCAAGAGTAGTTCCCTTTCATGTTAATGTAAAATTAGAATGATTATTGTTATTTGTGCTACATTGTATTTATTATGATTATTATTATTATCTCTACTCTAATTATCATTGGTATTATAATTTCACTATTTTTATAATTTTTAGCTAAAACTTTATTTTTAATCATTACCATTATTGTGTGATTATCATCATCATCCTTTATCATCATTATTGTAGTCATTTTATCATTACCAGCATCATTATCATAGTACTTGGGGCATTGTGGTCTAGTGGTTAAGACTCTCGTCTTTCAATCTGAAGGACGTGGGTTCGATTCCAAGCTATGGCGTGTTTTCCTTCAGCAAGAAATTTATCCACATTGTGCTGCACTCAACCCAGGGTACCGGCAGGAAGCAATTCCTGAAAATGCAGTGAGCACTGGAATCAGTAGACTATATGTAGCTTAGCCGGGGTGATATAGGAGCGCCTAGAGCACTTAGGAAGGTGGATATGTGCACTATACAAATCCTATATTATTATTTATTTATCATTTTATTACTTATATCGTTGATATCATTTTCGTCATCATAATCATTGTAGTTCATATCACACCCGAATGAATATCATATGCTATGCTTTTATTCACATTGTGCAGAACCCACATGCAGCAATCCCCCATCTGTTGAAAACGCAGCCCTTGATTCCACTCCAGCAGGAACAATTGGTGAAGTTTTAAGTTATTCGTGTAACGATGGCTTCATTCCAGACGGTGACTTGACTACGACCTGTAATCGTGATGATGGAGGAGACACAGCAAGCTATTCTTCTGTGCCAGGCAAATGCGTCGGTAAGGATTTGTCACATTATCTTTCAGATTGAGAGGTTTGCTTTTTAAATTCTGATTCGTGTTACAAGTAAAAATCATGCGTAAAACAAACAAAAAAACGTGAACCATGTACATCAGTGGTCTGTTAATTGACATACTGTAGAAATAGATACATTTTAACTCCTCTCTCTCTCATTCTTTCTTTTTCTTGCTTTGAAATAACACTTGAATCCCCCAAATTGTATCAAATTAAGAGGAGTTGCAAGCTACATGTATATAGCTCTCAGTCTTATACCCCGTTTAGATCTGTCTCTCTCTCGCGTCACACTAAACAATCATCTGGAAAAAACATGGCATAAAATCAATTGTGAAACATTTCTGTTTTTTCATCTTTTCCAACAACTATGTATTTTTCTAGTTTTATTTTTATATTTTTTTTCATAAATTTTCAATTTATCTCCTAGTTTATACATTTTCATCTTTTATTAATTCTTATGTGTATTTTGTTCTCTCCTTCCGTTTTCATCTTGAAGATTTCTAACGTATTTCTATAATATGCTTTAACTCCCAAACAAACTCCCAAATTCCCTGGAAAAAAATTGATTCAGATACAATGTACATGTAACAAAGTCAAAACAGCTCTTAAAGCATACTTATTTAAATTGTACCTAGCCTCAACATAATGAACTCACCAACACTTCTCTTCCTTTCCTTTGTTTTCTCAAGTGCATAGAGACTTATTTGTTCTGTAATATGCGCAATACAAAAACTGACCATTATTAGTATTTTTATTATTATTAGGTGAATTTTGAAGAATGGGAGAGGGCAAGAGTAGTTCCCTTTCATGTTAATGTAAAATTAGAATGATTATTGTTATTTGTGCTACATTGTATTTATTATGATTATTATTATTATCTCTACTCTAATTATCATTGGTATTATAATTTCACTATTTTTATAATTTTTAGCTAAAACTTTATTTTTAATCATTACCATTATTGTGTGATTATCATCATCATCCTTTATCATCATTATTGTAGTCATTTTATCATTACCAGCATCATTATCATAGTACTTGGGGCATTGTGGTCTAGTGGTTAAGACTCTCGTCTTTCAATCTGAAGGACGTGGGTTCGATTCCAAGCTATGGCGTGTTTTCCTTCAGCAAGAAATTTATCCACATTGTGCTGCACTCAACCCAGGGTACCGGCAGGAAGCAATTCCTGAAAAAGCAGTGAGCACTGGAATCAGTAGACTATATGTAGCTTTGCCGGGGTGATATAGGAGCGCCTAGAGCACTTAGGAAGGTGGATATGTGCACTATACAAATCCTATATTATTATTTATTTATCATTTTATTACTTATATCGTTGATATCATTTTCGTCATCATAATCATTGTAGTTCATATCACACCCGAATGAATATCATATGCTATGCTTTTATTCACATTGTGCAGAACCCACATGCAGCAATCCCCCATCTGTTGAAAACGCAGCCCTTGATTCCACTCCAGCAGGAACAATTGGTGAAGTTTTAAGTTATTCGTGTAACGATGGCTTCATTCCGGACGGTGACTTGACTACGACCTGTAATCGTGATGATGGAGGAGACACAGCAAGCTATTCTTCTGTGCCAGGCAAATGCGTCGGTAAGGATTTGTCACATTATCTTTCAGATTGAGAGGTTTGCTTTTTAAATTCTGATTCGTGTTACAAGTAAAAATCATGCGTAAAACAAACAAAAAAACGTGAACCATGTACATCAGTGGTCTGTTAATTGACATACTGTAGAAATAGATACATTTTAACTCCTCTCTCTCTCATTCTTTCTTTTTCTTGCTTTGAAATAACACTTGAATCCCCCAAATTGTATCAAATTAAGAGGAGTTGCAAGCTACATGTATATAGCTCTCAGTCTTATACCCCGTTTAGATCTGTCTCTCTCTCGCGTCACACTAAACAATCATCTGGAAAAAACATGGCATAAAATCAATTGTGAAACATTTCTGTTTTTTCATCTTTTCCAACAACTATGTATTTTTCTAGTTTTATTTTTATATTTTTTTTCATAAATTTTCAATTTATCTCCTAGTTTATACATTTTCATCTTTTATTAATTCTTATGTGTATTTTGTTCTCTCCTTCCGTTTTCATCTTGAAGATTTCTAACGTATTTCTATAATATGCTTTAACTCCCAAACAAACTCCCAAATTCCCTGGAAAAAAATTGATTCAGATACAATGTACATGTAACAAAGTCAAAACAGCTCTTAAAGCATACTTATTTAAATTGTACCTAGCCTCAACATAATGAACTCACCAACACTTCTCTTCCTTTCCTTTGTTTTCTCAAGTGCATAGAGACTTATTTGTTCTGTAATATGCGCAATACAAAAACTGACCATTATTAGTATTTTTATTATTATTAGGTGAATTTTGAAGAATGGGAGAGGGCAAGAGTAGTTCCCTTTCATGTTAATGTAAAATTAGAATGATTATTGTTATTTGTGCTACATTGTATTTATTATGATTATTATTATTATCTCTACTCTAATTATCATTGGTATTATAATTTCACTATTTTTATAATTTTTAGCTAAAACTTTATTTTTAATCATTACCATTATTGTGTGATTATCATCATCATCCTTTATCATCATTATTGTAGTCATTTTATCATTACCAGCATCATTATCATAGTACTTGGGGCATTGTGGTCTAGTGGTTAAGACTCTCGTCTTTCAATCTGAAGGACGTGGGTTCGATTCCAAGCTATGGCGTGTTTTCCTTCAGCAAGAAATTTATCCACATTGTGCTGCACTCAACCCAGGGTACCGGCAGGAAGCAATTCCTGAAAATGCAGTGAGCACTGGAATCAGTAGACTATATGTAGCTTAGCCGGGGTGATATAGGAGCGCCTAGAGCACTTAGGAAGGTGGATATGTGCACTATACAAATCCTATATTATTATTTATTTATCATTTTATTACTTATATCGTTGATATCATTTTCGTCATCATAATCATTGTAGTTCATATCACACCCGAATGAATATCATATGCTATGCTTTTATTCACATTGTGCAGAACCCACATGCAGCAATCCCCCATCTGTTGAAAACGCAGCCCTTGATTCCACTCCAGCAGGAACAATTGGTGAAGTTTTAAGTTATTCGTGTAACGATGGCTTCATTCCAGACGGTGACTTGACTACGACCTGTAATCGTGATGATGGAGGAGACACAGCAAGCTATTCTTCTGTGCCAGGCAAATGCGTCGGTAAGGATTTGTCACATTATCTTTCAGATTGAGAGGTTTGCTTTTTAAATTCTGATTCGTGTTACAAGTAAAAATCATGCGTAAAACAAACAAAAAAACGTGAACCATGTACATCAGTGGTCTGTTAATTGACATACTGTAGAAATAGATACATTTTAACTCCTCTCTCTCTCATTCTTTCTTTTTCTTGCTTTGAAATAACACTTGAATCCCCCAAATTGTATCAAATTAAGAGGAGTTGCAAGCTACATGTATATAGCTCTCAGTCTTATACCCCGTTTAGATCTGTCTCTCTCTCGCGTCACACTAAACAATCATCTGGAAAAAACATGGCATAAAATCAATTGTGAAACATTTCTGTTTTTTCATCTTTTCCAACAACTATGTATTTTTCTAGTTTTATTTTTATATTTTTTTTCATAAATTTTCAATTTATCTCCTAGTTTATACATTTTCATCTTTTATTAATTCTTATGTGTATTTTGTTCTCTCCTTCCGTTTTCATCTTGAAGATTTCTAACGTATTTCTATAATATGCTTTAACTCCCAAACAAACTCCCAAATTCCCTGGAAAAAAATTGATTCAGATACAATGTACATGTAACAAAGTCAAAACAGCTCTTAAAGCATACTTATTTAAATTGTACCTAGCCTCAACATAATGAACTCACCAACACTTCTCTTCCTTTCCTTTGTTTTCTCAAGTGCATAGAGACTTATTTGTTCTGTAATATGCGCAATACAAAAACTGACCATTATTAGTATTTTTATTATTATTAGGTGAATTTTGAAGAATGGGAGAGGGCAAGAGTAGTTCCCTTTCATGTTAATGTAAAATTAGAATGATTATTGTTATTTGTGCTACATTGTATTTATTATGATTATTATTATTATCTCTACTCTAATTATCATTGGTATTATAATTTCACTATTTTTATAATTTTTAGCTAAAACTTTATTTTTAATCATTACCATTATTGTGTGATTATCATCATCATCCTTTATCATCATTATTGTAGTCATTTTATCATTACCAGCATCATTATCATAGTACTTGGGGCATTGTGGTCTAGTGGTTAAGACTCTCGTCTTTCAATCTGAAGGACGTGGGTTCGATTCCAAGCTATGGCGTGTTTTCCTTCAGCAAGAAATTTATCCACATTGTGCTACACTCAACCCAGGGTACCGGCAGGAAGCAATTCCTGAAAAAGCAGTGAGCACTGGAATCAGTAGACTATATGTAGCTTAGCCGGGGTGATATAGGAGCGCCTAGAGCACTTAGGAAGGTGGATATGTGCACTATACAAATCCTATATTAATTATTATTATTTATTTATCATTTTATTACTTATATCGTTGATATCATTTTCGTCATCATAATCATTGTAGTTCATATCACACCCGAATGAATATCATATGCTATGCTTTTATTCACATTGTGCAGAACCCACATGCAGCAATCCCCCATCTGTTGAAAACGCAGCCCTTGATTCCACTCCAGCAGGAACAATTGGTGAAGTTTTAAGTTATTCGTGTAACGATGGCTTCATTCCGGACGGTGACTTGACTACGACCTGTAATCGTGATGATGGAGGAGACACAGCAAGCTATTCTTCTGTGCCAGGCAAATGCGTCGGTAAGGATTTGTCACATTATCTTTCAGATTGAGAGGTTTGCTTTTTAAATTCTGATTCGTGTTACAAGTAAAAATCATGCGTAAAACAAACAAAAAAACGTGAACCATGTACATCAGTGGTCTGTTAATTGACATACTGTAGAAATAGATACATTTTAACTCCTCTCTCTCTCATTCTTTCTTTTTCTTGCTTTGAAATAACACTTGAATCCCCCAAATTGTATCAAATTAAGAGGAGTTGCAAGCTACATGTATATAGCTCTCAGTCTTATACCCCGTTTAGATCTGTCTCTCTCTCGCGTCACACTAAACAATCATCTGGAAAAAACATGGCATAAAATCAATTGTGAAACATTTCTGTTTTTTCATCTTTTCCAACAACTATGTATTTTTCTAGTTTTATTTTTATATTTTTTTTCATAAATTTTCAATTTATCTCCTAGTTTATACATTTTCATCTTTTATTAATTCTTATGTGTATTTTGTTCTCTCCTTCCGTTTTCATCTTGAAGATTTCTAACGTATTTCTATAATATGCTTTAACTCCCAAACAAACTCCCAAAATCCCTGGAAAAAAATTGATTCAGATACATGTAACAAAGTCAAAACAGCTCTTAAAACATACTTCTTTAAATTGTACCTAGGCTAGCCTCAACATAATGAGCTCACCAACACTTCTCTTCCTTTCCTTTGTTTTCTCAAGTGCATAGAGACTTATTTGTTCTGTGATATGCGCAATACAAAAACTGACCATTATTATTATTATTATTATTATTATTATTATTAGGTGAATTTTGAAGAATGGGAGAGGGCAATAGTAGTTCCCTTTCATGTAAATGTAAAATTAGAATGATTATTGTTATTTGTGCTACATTGTATTTATTATGATTATTATTATTATCTCTACTCTAATTATCATTGGTATTATAATTTCACTATTTTTATAATTTTTTGCTAAAACTTTATTTTTAATCATTACCATTATTGTGTGATTATCATCATCATCCTTTATTATCATCATTATTGTAGTCATTTTATCATTACCAGCATCATTATTATAGTATTTGGGGCGTTGTGGTCTAGTGGTTAAGACTCTCGTCTTTCAATCTGAAGGACGTGGGTTCGATTCCAAGCCATGGCATGTTTTCCTTCAGCAAGAAATTTATCCACATTGTGCTACACTCAACCCAGGGTACCGGCAGGAAGCAATTCCTGAAAAAGCAGTGAGCACCGGAATCAGTAGACTATATGTAGCTTAGCCGGGGTGATATAGGAGCGCCTAGAGCACTTAGGAAGGTGGATATGTGCACTATACAAATCCTATATTATTATTTATTTATCATTTTATTACTTATATCGTTGATATCATTTTCGTCATCATAATCATTGTAGTTCATATCACACCCGAATGAATATCATATGCTATGCTTTTATTCACATTGTGCAGAACCCACATGCAGCAATCCCCCATCTGTTGAAAACGCAGACCTTGATTCCACTCCAGCAGGAACAATTGGTGAAGTTTTAAGTTATTCGTGTAACGATGGCTTCATTCCGGACGGTGACTTGACTACGACCTGTAATCGTGATGATGGAGGAGACACAGCAAGCTATTCTTCTGTGCCAGGCAAATGCGTCGGTAAGGATTTGTCACATTATCTTTCAGATTGAGAGGTTTGCTTTTTAAATTCTGATTCGTGTTACAAGTAAAAATCATGCGTAAAACAAACAAAAAAACGTGAACCATGTACATCAGTGGTCTGTTAATTGACATACTGTAGAAATAGATACATTTTAACTCCTCTCTCTCTCATTCTTTCTTTTTCTTGCTTTGAAATAACACTTGAATCCCCCAAATTGTATCAAATTAAGAGGAGTTGCAAGCTACATGTATATAGCTCTCAGTCTTATACCCCGTTTAGATCTGTCTCTCTCTCGCGTCACACTAAACAATCATCTGGAACGAACATGGCATAAAATCAATTGTGAAACATTTCTGTTTTTTCATCTTTTCCAACAACTATGTATTTTTCTAGTTTTATTTTTATATTTTTTTTCATAAATTTTCAATTTATCTCCTAGTTTATACATTTTCATCTTTTATTAATTCTTATGTGTATTTTGTTCTCTCCTTCCGTTTTCATCTTGAAGATTTCTAACGTATTTCTATAATATGCTTTAACTCCCAAACAAACTCCCAAATTCCCTGGAAAAAAATCGATTCAGATACATGTAACAAAGTCAAAACAGCTCTTAAAGCATACTTATTTAAATTGTACCTAGCCTCAACATAATGAACTCACCAACACTTCTCTTCCTTTCCTTTGTTTTCTCAAGTGCATAGAGACTTATTTGTTCTGTAATATGCGCAATACAAAAACTGACCATTATTAGTATTTTTATTATTATTAGGTGAATTTTGAAGAATGGGAGAGGGCAAGAGTAGTTCCCTTTCATGTTAATGTAAAATTAGAATGATTATTGTTATATGTGCTACATTGTATTTATTATGATTATTATTATTATCTCTACTCTAATTATCATTGGTATTATAATTTCACTATTTTTATAATTTTTAGCTAAAACTTTATTTTTAATCATTACCATTATTGTGTGATTATCATCATCATCCTTTATCATCATTATTGTAGTCATTTTATCATTACCAGCATCATTATCATAGTACTTGGGGCATTGTGGTCTAGTGGTTAAGACTCTCGTCTTTCAATCTGAAGGACGTGGGTTCGATTCCAAGCTATGGCGTGTTTTCCTTCAGCAAGAAATTTATCCACATTGTGCTGCACTCAACCCAGGGTACCGGCAGGAAGCAATTCCTGAAAAAGCAGTGAGCACTGGAATCAGTAGACTATATGTAGCTTAGCCGGGGTGATATAGGAGCGCCTAGAGCACTTAGGAAGGTGGATATGTGCACTATACAAATCCTATATTATTATTTATTTATCATTTTATTACTTATATCGTTGATATCATTTTCGTCATCATAATCATTGTAGTTCATATCACACCCGAATGAATATCATATGCTATGCTTTTATTCACATTGTGCAGAACCCACATGCAGCAATCCCCCATCTGTTGAAAACGCAGCCCTTGATTCCACTCCAGCAGGAACAATTGGTGAAGTTTTAAGTTATTCGTGTAACGATGGCTTCATTCCGGACGGTGACTTGACTACGACCTGTAATCGTGATGATGGAGGAGACACAGCAAGCTATTCTTCTGTGCCAGGCAAATGCGTCGGTAAGGATTTGTCACATTATCTTTCAGATTGAGAGGTTTGCTTTTTAAATTCTGATTCGTGTTACAAGTAAAAATCATGCGTAAAACAAACAAAAAAACGTGAACCATGTACATCAGTGGTCTGTTAATTGACATACTGTAGAAATAGATACATTTTAACTCCTCTCTCTCTCATTCTTTCTTTCTCTTGCTTTGAAATAACACTTGAATCCCCCAAATTGTATCAAATGAAGAGGAGTTGCAAGCTACATGTATATAGCTCTCAGTCTTATACCCCGTTTAGATCTGTCTCTCTCTCGCGTCACACTAAACAATCATCTGGAACGAACACGGCATAAAATCAATTGTGAAACATTTCTGTTTTTTCATCTTTTCCAACAACTATGTATTTTTCTAGTTTTATTTTTATCTTTTTTTGTCATAAATTTTCAATGTATCTCCTAGTTTATACATTTTCATCTTTTATTAATTCTTATGTGCATTTTGTTCTCTCCTTCCGTTTTCATCTTGAAGATTTGTAACATATTTCTTTAATATGCTTTAACTCCCAAACAAACTCCCAAATTCCCTGGAAAAAAAATCGATTCAGATACATGTTACAAAGTCAAAACAGCTCTTAAAACATACTTCTTTAAATTGTACCTAGCCTCAACATAATGAACTCACCAACACTTCTCTTCCTTTCCTTTGTTTTCTCAAGTGCATAGAGACTTATTTGTTCTGTAATATGCGCAATACAAAAACTGACCATTATTATTATTATTATTACATGTAGGTGAATTTTGAAGAATGGGAGAGGGCAATAGTAGTTCCCTTTCATGTAAATGTAAAATTAGAATGATTATTGTTATTTGTGCTACATGCAGCTTAGCGAGGGTAATATAGGAGTGCCTTGAGCATGTACATGTAGCAAGTTGGATACGTGTGCTATACAAATCTTTCTTTGTGTTGTGAGCAAAAGGTTAAATTTTACTAGTACAAATCCTATATTTAGGGATAATTGGATGGCCTTGAGTGGGATGCGAAGAAATATTGTATGAGCTGAAGAACAAGATTGGATGAGTCGAAGATGAACCCAGAATTGTTCTTCAGCGAGTAACAATATTTCTACGCATCTCATGAAAATTGGTCATCCAACATTCTTATTATTTAGATATCCCCACAAACCTAAACATAAAGTAATAAAGCAAAAAAATATTGGTTTTAGTAACCATCATATGTGGCAATCCTGTAAATCATGAGCATGGCACCTGAGTATTGTTATTTTTTTAAAAGAAATCTCTGTAATAAAGTAAAGATGCGCTAGCGTGTAGTGCAAGCGCATTTGAATTCAATAAATTGACGCTCCTTTACCACACCTCCTGGCAACTAATATGCAATGCATTTTCATTGTGATGAAACTATAGCTTCATGTGCACAATCATTTATTAACCAATAATAATCTTGTGGGTGGGGCAAAATATTCATTTCGTCCAATATTTTCAATATTGGAAAGTTTTCATAGGCATGCACGTTAAAAATTCGTTTTAATATTTTGTCTCTCTGAAACAACCTCGCAAGACGTCAAAATATATCTGAGCCTCTAAACCCTACATCTAAATAATAATATTCATCATTACTAAAAAGATCAAGAGAAGAACATTCATTAATATTATCAGGAAATTTATTTATTTATTTATCAATCTATTTGTTTACTTATTCGTTTATTTGTTGATTGTTTTATTTTATTTATTTATTCATTTATTGCATTATTTCGGTGAATAGTTCTAGGCATTTCTTCATGAATATTCATTAGGTGGGCTGATGATGTCATTTCCCTACTTGTTCTTGTGTATTTTATTATATTACATTAGGTTTATTAAAAAAATTTCTACCAAAAACGTAAAACATTTCAATTGACAAGTAAATGAGTGCATTAGTTATTTCTTGCTGCAACATATTTCACCATAATGGAGACACATCATTTACACATTTATGAAAAAATAAAACAATTATGATTTCATGTAAAGGCATGAGAAAAGGGAAAGTGGGGATGTGGCATCATCAGCCCATCTAATGAATATTCATGACGATGTGCATATAACTGTTTTCACAAAATATTGATAAAACTTCGTTATTTGTTATCCGATTTTGATGAAATTTTCAGCATTTTGCTCAGTGAATTTAACTATTTATTTAGATATAAATATTTTCAGCCCGGATCATCCTTTTAATGAGGATTTGTTTTGCGACTATTTGAAATGCTAACTTTCATTTCTGACATGGCAATAAATGCCAAAGTTTATAACATATGTGTAATCCTTCTTTGTTTACTATTTATGAAAAAATGGTTAGCTTATTAAAGGTCAAGTCCACCCGAGAAAAACGTTGATTTGAATAAGTAGAGAAAAATCAAACTAGCATAACACTGAAAATGGTACAGTATCATCAGCCCATCTATTGAATATTTATGAAAAACTGTTTCACCATAATAATGCAATTCTTTAAAATTCAATAACTTTGTCATTTGTTATCCTGGACCATCCCTTTAATGATATATAACACACAGTAGTCAGTTTACTGCCAGTTGTGGAAATGATCTCAAAATGAATTCGAAAAGAATCCAATAAAATGACCACCCAAGTATTTCTATGTATGAATAAAAAAATATGTGGCAATTCGCTCTGGAAAAAAATGTTTGATTGCTGAGAAATGAGCAAAATAATCATGGAATTCCATTAATGTCGGGTATTTGTCCAAGCATTATTAATACACTGTTATCGGCAGAATCATCGGTTTTCAGCTAAAATGTCATGATTTCACATAGATGAGTTGATTCCAATGTACCAGACCTTGATCTGTGAGAATGTGATACCTTGATTATAAAGGCTTTCTCTTGAAATAATTGTTTGCTGCAATTTATTTTCTTTTATTATGTTTAAATACAACCTTTCCTTCTTTTGTTTTTCCTTTTTCAGAGCCTGAGCCTGAGGTCGTGTGTCCAGAAGGTTTTACCTTCCTAGCGGATAGGGAAACCGGACAATGTGTCAAATACCAACCTGATAATCTACCTTGGGAAATGCACGCAAGAGTGAGTATTAGTGAACATTGTGGGCGCCTCAAACGTTTGATTTTGTTTTAAAGGATTTTTCATTCGTGGGTTCTCACTCAATCGAGATCAGTGACACAAAAGCCCACATTTTATTTTAAATTTGAACGGTGGAACATCCTTTAAGGGATGGTCCAGGCTGGAAATATTTATAGCTCAATAAATAGAGTAAAATTCACAGAGCAAAATGCTGAGAATTTGATCAAAATCGGATCACAAATAACAAAGTTATTGAATTTTAAAGATTTGCATTATTCCGGTGAAACAGTTCTAGGCATGTCTTTATGAATATTCTTTAGGTGGGCTGATGATGTCATATCCCCTCTTGTCCTTTTGTATTTTATTATATGAAACTAGGTTTATTCAAAAAATTTCTACCAAGAACTAAAACAATTGGATTGGCAACTGATTAAGTGCATTAGTTATTATTGCCTCAATTTATTTCATCATAATGAGACACATTATTTACACATGTTAAAAAAAAATGGAACTTCTTCCTCATACATGTGTATACCACAAAAACATTGTTTGGTCTTGCACTGTGTTGCACCAGGGTAATTCCATAGGTTGGTGGACATGAGCTCAATGTGTCTTTGTACATACAGCCCATCTGAACCGTAACGTGAGTAACCACTTTATCTGCACCCCTAGTAAAAACCATGTGTTCTTTATTTTTTTAATTATATACAAATTTGTCTCCCTAATATACTTCTTTGAAATGGATATAATCAACTTTCCTAAACGCCTTGCATGAGGACACTTTTCACTTATGTCCACTTTTCATTTTATGCATGTCCAAATCATGTAACGTGAGTAACCGACACATTTCAAATATTTGCCAGGAGCATAATGAAATTTCCCAAGGTTTGTTTTTATACAAAGGATAGTCAGACTGCGTACTATGTTGTAATAAAGAGATTTTTAGTTCCTATCAATAATTATGGAGTTACAGCTCCAAGTATGAGTCAAGGTGTCTCCAAATGTAATGTGGGTAACCGTGGAATAGCCCACCATGTTTTTCTGTCATTGTAGCTATGCAAACAAAGTGGTGGGAGGCTTGTGGTCCCTGTGTCAGGAGCAGATCTCAAAGCTGTATTAGTGTACCAAGCTACTCAGACCAAGGAGGTTGTGTGGTATGGGCCTCAAGCCCTTGCTGGAGATGGAGTTTTCAGAGATTTCGACTACCAACGGTAAATAGCATATTATTATTTATTGGATATTAATAATAATAGTAATAATAGTTGATCCCCTCCCCCTTGACAAATTTTGTCACTATGCTGTGGCAGAAATTTTTGTTGCCGTGTTGTGGGTGGATTTTTACTCTTATGTCTTGCACATCTTTTGAGACCACATTTGCGGCGCACAGGTATGCAGTTCTGAAATGGCAGATCCAAAATTGCTCAAAAACTTGATTCCGTGTACAAAGTCATTGCAAAATGTGTTTTCATCCTGAAAATCATAGTTTTGTTGGTTTAAATGGATTTGTTTTATGCTATTTATGATTACAAAAGGGTCCCCAACAAAGTTCTTAAAAAAAAACAATAGAAAACAAAGGTTCTAAAAAACAATGAAATACATAAGAATTAAACAAACATTAAAAGACATAGGAAATTTATTATGTTTTGGCAATTTTTTTGTAGATATTTGTGAGAAATGTAATGACTGATATTTTCACCAAAAATTAGCATTCAACTGGCTATATAAAGGGAGTTAAAGGCAAAAAACCATATTTGCATTATTGATTAATTAAGTAA